>NC_086107.1:82393032-82709991 GCF_963921235.1 Mobula hypostoma | reverse complement strand
CAAAGTTAGTTAATCTGTCCAGAACTAGCATTGGGAATGTTACAACCACCCAGAATTGTCATTTTTGCGAGAAAAAGTATTGATGTTAATACAGTATTGGATAAGGATAACTGTTGGGCTACGATACACCACATGACTGCATTGCCTTCCAGAACTTTCCAGTCCAGACTTGGGAAAAGGTCAGAATACAGGATCAAGAAGGCTAACCCATGCCTTTGGAACTTTCCTGACATTGAGCTACACATTTTTTTTAAGGTTTTATCCCTTGCATAGATGCAGTGACATATAAAGTGATACAAGTGATATTTTTTCTTCCATTTATTTACATAGTTATTTTTAATAAATCAAATCTTAGATGGATGAATGAGTTTGCATTCTTAGTGAGCTGATTTTTATTTTTCACTGAGATTTTGGCAACAACCAGATTTTGGAGTGCCAGTATTCTTTCTAATGTATTACTGTATTGATACATCAAGTTGAAAATGCAAAAATTGAAAAAGTTGTGCCGTGCACAATCCTGATTTAATGGAGACAGACGTGAGAGCACGGAGGACCATCTGGTGAAACTTCTGAAATGTCTGCTTCACTGCCGCTGCTACTGTGTGATCCAGAATCTCTGGAGGGGAAGGCCCCGAGTCCTCAGCTTTGCTTGTTGCCCAGCGGCTGGGGCAGCGTCGAAGCGCTCGGCAGAGGATCTCTTTGCAAGCTCTGTATCAGTTCTTTTAGCTTGGGGCTTTAATCTGCAGTAATTTTATCTGTAATATCCTGCAAACAATTTTTTGTTTTTAATATATTTCCTGGAAGTTTTAAATAACTCCTATTTGTTTATAGGGTTGTGTCCTAGTAATACTTCCACATCTCTGTGGTTAATTTTAAACTTCTCCTCCCGTAAAGAACATCCTTTTCTCCTTGCTTTAACCTCTCACCTACTTTCTGAGTCACATGCCCCAATCAGTGTAGTCCAACTTCCTCCTCAAGCTGCATTGACTTGGCAGTTGCTTAGTTGCTTGATCTGTTCAAGCTGGTGGTATGAGACTAAGTTTCAGGTAGAGGGTAACTTTTAGATTTAGTTTGTATTGTAAATTGGCTGCTAAATTTAGACGGCATGCTAAACGGCAGTTGGAGTTTGTAGGTACAATACATTTTTCTTTTACTACTAATAAGTAGACTGATTTAAAAACGGGTGTGATTGAAATGATGTGATTAGAATTAATTACATTTTATTGACTGCTCTTTACATGGCTGTCATACATTTTGAATGAATTATCAGTTGTTTAGAAGATTGATGATTTGATATTGCTTTAACAAATGATTCTAAACTGACTGGTAAAGATTTATTAACTAATCTCCCTGCATGCCTTAAATCTCAGGTAATTGGCTGAGGTGTTATTTGTGATGTTCCATGGCAAATTAGTTATATGTTTTTAAAATAGTATATAATCCAGTGGTCTCTTGCCTTTTGAAGGCATTGGCACTTGTTAGGATTACATGGTTACATGACACAGACTTGTTCTTCATTGCTTGATGATTATGGCTGTCATACATGACCTGTAGAGCAGGTCAAAAGCAAATGACAATCTGTCGTTTCTAAAAACGCAAACACGAGGAAATCTGCAGATGCTGGAGTTTCAAGCAACACACATAAAAGTTGCTGGTGAACGCAGCAGGCCAGGCAGCATCTCTAGGAAGAGGTACAGTCGACATTTCGGGCCGAGACCCTTCGTCAGGACTAACTGAAAGAAGGGCTAGTAAGAGGTTTAAAAGGGGGAGGGGGAGATCCAAAATGATAGGAGAAGACAGGAGGGAGAGGGATGGAGCCAAGAGCTGGACAATTGATGGGCAAATCCACTCTCTCTCCTCTTTTTCTCCCTCTGTCCCTCTCACCATACCCCTTGCCCATCCTCTGGGCTTCCCCCCCCTTTTCTTTCTCCCTAGGCCTCCTATCCCATGATCCTCTCATATCCCTTTTGCCAATCAACTGTCCAGCTCTTGGCTCCATCCCTCCCCCTCCTATCTTCTCCTATCATTTTGGATCTCCCCCTCCCCCTCCCACTTTCAAATCTCTTACTAGCTCTTCTTTCAGTTAGTCCTGACGAAGGGTCTCGGCCTGAAACGTCGACTGCACCTCTTCCTAGAGATACTGCCTGGCCTGCTGCGTTCACCAGCAACTTTTATGTGTGTTGCTTGACAATCTGTCATAGCTAGTGTTTACTTACGAAACTCATTAGACTGATCAGGAATGGGGTCTGTCTTGTATAACTGAATGTTTTGTAAATGTAGAGGTGTTAATATGTGGTAAAGCACAAGGTTATGCTTACATTTTATACATCCTATATATAGTATAATCTTGTATTAGACCTAACAGCATCGTAGAATATTTCTGATCAGTATTTGGAATGAAGTGTTACTGTATAGCATTTAGAATTTATTGGTAGTATAAATATACAGTGGATTCGGGTTAATTGAGTCATCGGTTAATTGGAGTAGTGCTTATTTGGGACAACCATTAAAGAACAAAAACATATCAAGAACTACTATGGGATTCAGTTTGTTTATTTGGGACACTACATCACTTAACTGGGGCAGGAGACTGTTGCCAAACAGTTTCTAGCTAGCGTCAGTCACGTGCACTTGCATGACCATTAGGCATTACACTGTGTTTAGAGTGAACAGTTTTTAAAAAGCATCACTTGCTGCTTGTATTCAAAAAACAGTGATTTTTGTCACTGATAATTGGTGAGTAATAATCAGTAAGACAATTTAGAACTGTTCTGCTCACTGCAGTTTCAAGCATTCAGGCTTGGAGATGCCAGAAATGGTGGGGAGTGAAAATGAAACTATTTCACTACTTCAACAAGTTAGGAACTATGAAGAATTTGAAGGTATCAACAATCATCTTGAATGTTACAATGAAAATGAAGATTTAGAGGATGCTATTGTCAAAAGCACTGTTTGAATGCAGTCCATTATTTGCACTGGGTGTCTGCATTGATTTTGTTCATTTACAGTCAATCAAAAGAACACATCAGCATATACTAAATGAATTCTGGATTACTATTGGGAACTAATACAATTTTGGTAGTGTTCTAAATTATTCTGTATTTCATTTAAATATATAATTTGTTACTCAGTTAAAAGGTGGTTTGTCTTTTTTATACCGTTTAGCTATTTCCATGAAATTTCGGCTAATTGGGGCAACCTTTTTAATTGCACCAAAATGTACTTATCCCGATGTGTCCCAGTTAACCAGAATTTACTCTCTTTAGGATGTATGTTAATATAACCTTTTGCCTCAACAGTAAATAATTGCATAATCTGTTATTTATATCGGATCCACCTTTTGTAAATGTTATTGTTTGTTTATGCAAGATATTTGCCACAGATAGAAAATGTGACTCAGTTTATTGAGAGAAAAAATTAACCAGTCATTGAAATATGATTTTACACTTGGCACTAGAGTAGTTAGTGCCTTCTGGTTAGACTGGAAAGTTGTAAATTACTCCTTGACTGTGTTTAAAAGTGAGTTTCAATAATCTTTTTGGGCAATCTTTTGAGATCAAGGGTAGATTTCTTTCACTTCAGTTTTATGGATGCCAAAGGTAGCTAATGAGGCCATTGTGGCTTTGCAGTCTCTTCCACAGGACGGCAGGAAGTGCCCAATGTGTCAGTCGGTGGCAGTGTGAGGATTTCTGAGTAAACCTGATGCATGCTCTCAAGATTCTATATATTATCGCAAGCGGACCATTTCCACTTTGAGCAGTTGGGCTGGAGATTCCCAGAAGCCAATGCAAATATTGCATTTCTTTTAGAATACTTGTGAACACAACTTTAAGTATTTCCTTGGTTTGTTGAGTAATCTGTCAGAATAAAGTCTGATATTGGACATCTTCCAGTGAATCAGAATCAGGTTTATTATCACTGGCATGTCGTGAAATTTGTTAACTTAGCAGCAGCAGTTCAGTGCAATACATGATAATAGAAAGAGGCAAAATAAGTATGTAAATATGACAGTAAGTATAATAATGTATACTGAATAGATTAAAAATAGTACAAAAACAGAAATAATAAAAGTGAGGTAGTGTTCATGGGTTCAATGTTCATTTAGGAATTGTATGGCAGAGGGAAAGAAGCTGTTCCTGAGTCGCTGAGGGTGTGCCTTCAGGTTTCTGTACATCCTTCCTGAAGGTAACGATGAGAAGAGGGCATGCCCTGGGTGATGGAGATCTTTAATAATGGACGTTGCCTTTCTGAGGCACTGCGCCTTGAAGATGTCTTGGGGACTATAGAGGCTAATACCCAAGATGGAGCTGACTAATTTTATTACTTCCTGTAGCTTTCAGTCCTGTGCAGTAGCGCCCCCCCCCCCCCATACCAGACGGTGATGCAGCCTGTCAGAATGTTCTCCACGGTACATCTATAGAAGATATTGAGTGTTTTAGTTGACAAACCAAATCTCTTCAAAGTCCTTATGAAATAATAGCTGCTGTCTTGCCGTCTTTATATGCAATTATACGTTAGGACCAGGTTAGATCCTTGGAGATCTTGACACCCAGGAACCTGAAATTGTTCACTCTCTCCACTTTTGATCCCTCTATGAGGAGTGGTTCATGTACCCTCGTCTTGCCCTTCCTGGTCCACACTCAGCCCTTTCGCCTTATGGACATTGAGTGCAAGGTTGTTGCTGTGACTGCAGTCAACTAGCTGATATATCTTGCTCCTGTATGCCCTCATCTCCATCTGAGATTCTACCAACAATGGTTGTATCGTCATCAAATTTATAGATGGTTTTTGAGCAACACCTAGCCACACTGTCATGGTATAGAGAGAGAGTAGAGCAGTGGGCTAAGCGCACACCCCTGAGGTGTACCAATGTTGATCATCAGCAAGGTGGAAATAATCACCAATCCACACAGATTATGGTCTTCCTGTTAGGAAGAGGGAGATACAGAGGCCTAGGTTCTGTAATTTATTGATCAGGATTGTGGGAATGATGGTGTTAAATGCTAAGCTATAGTCAACAAACAGCATCTTGACATAGGTGTTTGTATTGTTCAGGTGAAGAGCCATTGAAATTGCAGCTGCCATAGACCCATTGTAGCGATGGGCAAATTGCAGTAGGTCCAGGCCCTTGCTGAGACAGGAGTTCATTCTCGTCATGATCAATCTGTCAAAGCATGTCACCACCATAGATGTGAGTGCTACTGGGTGATAGTCGTTAAGGCAGCTCACACTACTCTTCTTAGGCACTGGCATAGTTGTTGCCTTTTTAAAACAGTTGGGAATTTCCGACTGTGGCATGAGAGGTTGAAAACGTCCTTGAATACTCCTGCCGGTTGGTTGGCACAAGTTTTCAGAGCCTTATCAGGTACTCTATCAGGGTCTGCTGCCTTGCGAGGTTCACTCTCCTTAAAGCCTAACATTGGCCTCCAAGATAGATCACAGGGTCACTGGGTGCAGCAGGGATCTTCACAGTTGTAGTTATATTCTCCTTTTCAAAGCAGACAAAAGATGTTGAGTTCATCTGATAATGAAGCGTCACTTCCATTCATGCTACTAGGTTTCACTTTGTAGGAAGTAATATCTTTCAATCCCTGTTAGAGTTGTCGTGTATCCAGTGTCACCTGCAACTTCACTCGGAATTGTCGCTTTGCCCTTGAAATAGCTCTCTGCAAGTCAGACCTGGTTTTCCTGTGCAGACCTGGGTCAACAGGCTTAAATTCCACAGATGCCCTCAGCAGACGCTGTATCTCCTAGTTTATTCACGGCTTTTGGTTTGGGAATGTTTAGCAAGTTTTCAAAGGCACACACTCATCCACACAGATTTTAATAAAGTCAGTTACAACTATGGCATATTCGTCCAAATTCAAAGATGAATCCCTGAATACGGTCCAGTTCGTTGATCCTGTAAGCGGTCTTGTAAGTCAGGGGTCCCTGACCTTTTCTGCACCGTGGACCTGTTTTGATATTAACAATATTCTTGTGGACTGGCCGACCGGGGGGGTGGTTGATGTTCAAGTAGGGTTAAACTCACCTTAACATGTCTTTTACAGTTAAGGTTGACAACTTTACCACTCCCAAATAAGGGACAAAAGTAGCAGTCAAATCCTGGGGCACTTTACCCCTGGAAAGACTACCATGACCATGAAGCCTTGCGCGGGCACCTGTGTGCGCATGTGATGTGAGCATGCGCGTATGTGCTGCTTTTTCCCCACAAATCGGTTTTGCCTTCATCTTCCCGACTACACTGTACGTACATTATTTCTACTTTATATAGGCTGTGTATTTATCATATCATTCCTGCTTTTACTATATGTTAGTGTTATTTCAGTTTTATGTGTTACTTGGTATGATTTGTTAGGTTATTTTTTGGGTCTGGGAACGCTCAGAAATTTTTCCCATATAAATTAATGGTAATTGCTTCTTCACTTCACACCATTTCGGCACGAAAGGTTTCATAGGAACGCTCTACCTTAGCGGGGGAAATGTGGGACAAACCAATTTAACCCAATATACAGGATGTCCCGGCTAATACAGGACAGTTGGCAACCCTATGTTCAAGTTTAACAGTGTGTGACAGGGAATGAGGAAAGGTGCAGCTGACTCGTATCGTTTCCTCACGGCCTGGTAGCACATGCTTTGTGGCCCGGTGGTTGGGGACCGCTGTTGTAAGTGCTTCTTGGTCCTCACTACCGGTGCTGCAGTCTTTAAATCTCTGCCTATACTCAGGGAGTAGAAGTACAGTCAGGTGATCAGACTTTCCAAAGTGAGGGCATCGAATAGCACGGTAGGCATTCTTGATGGTGGTGTAACAGTGGCCCAGTGTTCTGTTTCCTCTGGTACTACAAGTGATTTGTTGATGGTAATTATTTAGTGATTTTTTTTAGGCTGGTCTGGTTAAAATCCTCCAAAATGATGGTGAAGGCATCAGGGTGTGCCTTTTCGTGCATGTTGATTCCATTGCTCAGTTTATCTGGAGCCTGTTTGACATTGGCCTGAGGTGGAATGTACGCCATTACCAAAATGATCACAGAAATTACCTGTGGCAGGTAAAATGGACAGCACTTAGCCTGGAAGATAATCCAGGTCGGGTGAGTAGAATTGGGACAACACTGATACATTTGTGCACCAAGAGGAGTTGATCATGAGGCATATACCTCCACGTTTGCTTTTGAGAGACTCGACAGTTCTATCCTTGACGGTGGTATAGTAAACCCGTCAATCTGAATTGCATTGTCCAGTATGGAAGGGGTTAACCAGGATTCTGTGAAACAAAGGTTCCGTAAGGCACCAGAATTTAGAGGATTTTGAAGAAGCGGTATCGGTTGTGTTTTTACAGAACTTTGAGGTGCCTACTGTAGGTTGTCCAGGTCTCTCAAACATATCAGACAGGTATGACTGCTACTTAGTAGACCATTAGTTTTATTTTCATCTTGAAATACCAAATTGCTGTTGAATTGGTGAATTTCTGGTGCAAGTGGTATGGAAAATGGCCATGTCTACCAAGGTTTTGCTGTGAGTTTTCATTATTAACAGTGTGGCACATTAGGGACAAGTTGGTGGAGGAACTTTACCTTGCAGATGTTGAATATAAATCTCATCTTCTTGTGATTAAGAGAACCAGTAGCTTGGTTCATCTAGTATGTGCACACACAGCTATCGTGCAAATTACAAATGGAATAGTTAACATTTAAATAGCCTTGTAGTTATAAATTGAACAGCTTCTCTTTAATTTTGATTAGCCACACCCACAAAATGCTTGTTCAGGGTGAGGTACTACACTGAAGTCGGAAAGATTGTGGGAGAAAAGGAAACTTTAGGGCAGTCAGGCAGGCTTGTTTGATGTCAGTTTTCACTAAAATTGGTTCTGTTGTGGACCTGATGATTAGTTTCCTGGATTTGTGGATGGAGTCAAGTTTCTGTAGGTAGTCAGACTTGAAGATGGTATTTCTCAGTCCCTCCTGATGGGATCATGTTGGAAAGAGGCCATATATAATGACTGATACTGTTCCGTCCATTTTTTTCCTGCCCCATGGTTGTCACATGGTGAAGATTATTTTCCCTCTGTATCTAAATGGATGGAATGCATACTGTGATTCAAGGAGCAATTCTTCAGCCACTGGAACAAAGCTGTTGAGGACTGGTGATGACTTATTCCATTGTTGATAGCAGGGAGACTTCTATAGTTTCTACAGAACGACTTGTTCCTTGAACAACTTGAAGGCTGTCACAATTGTGGCATTTCTGTCAGCAGGTTGTATGGAATGTTCAGTGCCTCTTTTTTAAGTGGCCATTTTTTGGGTATAATCTCTCAGTCAATGTATATGCATCGGAATTCCTAAGCTATGATAGCAAAGCAACATCCATGCCATCATTATTTCAAGGCATGAGCCTTATATTGTGGAGAAGTGGAAGTCATCTATATGGTGGTTTATAAAAACATGGAGTAGCAGTTGCACACCAGTTACCACATGAGCTTCACAGAGTGACATTTTCATGTGGTAGCTAGAGGAGTTGGTGTGTCTATCTGGACAAGTGAACCCGCACAGATAAAGCATATAATGGGACCTCAGTGAACCTTGTTTAAAAGATTGAAACTCTGTTATCCATTGGATGTGTTTGAATGCTAAATAAAGATAAGGTCATGGTGAAGTCTGACATTAAATAACCTTCTAATGTTCATTGTCATAATACTCTGCCATAGCGCTTATGGAGTGGCACCTAATAAATTAATAACTGCCTTGGAAAAGAAGACCTATTGTGGATAATAATTGTGGATTAGAGAAGTCAATGCCATATAACCATATTATGGCAGTGAATTAAGCCATTTTTATTCCGCCCCTTTCTTCCCTTCTCCCTCTAATTAGCAACCTAAAATACTCTAAGCACACCCAAAAACTTGGCCTTAATGGCCTTCTATGGCAAAAAGTTTACTGATTGACCACATTCCAGCCGAAGAAATTCTTCTTTCATCTCAGTTTTAAAGGATATTGTCCCTCCCCACGGATATCCCACCCGGCACTTATCCCTGTAAGCGTAAGTGCTACACCTGTCCCTACACTTCCTCTCTTGCCACCATTCAGGGCCCCAAACAGTCCTTCCAGGTGAAGCAACACTTCACTTGTGAGTCTGTTGGGGTCATCTATTGTATCCGGTGCTCCCGGTGCGGCCTCCTCTACACCAGTGAAACCCGACGCAGATTGGGGGACCGCTTCGTCAAGCACCTCCGCTCCGTCCGCC
Organism: Mobula hypostoma; assembly: GCF_963921235.1. NCBI lineage: Eukaryota > Metazoa > Chordata > Chondrichthyes > Myliobatiformes > Myliobatidae > Mobula > Mobula hypostoma. The sequence continues at coordinate 82,700,754 of NC_086107.1, read as the reverse complement.
ACAACAGACATGATCTCCTGGTTGCCACCCACTTCAGCTCTGCTTCACGTTCCCATTCGGATATGTCCATACATGGCCTCCTCTACTGCCATGATGAGGCTAAGCTCAGGTTGGAGGAGCAACACCTCATGTACCATTTAGGTAGCCTCCAGCCCCTTGGTATGAACATAGAATTCTCCAACTTCCGGTAATTCCCTCCCCCTTCCTCCCTCTATCCCTATTTCACTCTGCCCCCTCCCCCAGCTGCCGATCACCTCCCTCATGGTTCCACCTCCTTCTACCACCTATTGTGTTTTCCCCATTCCTTCTTCACCTTTCCTGCCTATCACCTCCCTGCTTCCCCTCCCCCACCCCTTTATTTTTCCCCTTACTGGTTTTTCACCTGGAACCTACCAGCCTTCTCCTTCCCACCCTCCCCCCACCTTCTTTATAGGGCCTCTGCCCCTTCCCTCTTCAGTCCTGACGAAGGGTTCCAGCCCGGAACGTTGACTGATCGTTTCCACGGATGCTGCCCGACCTGTTGAGTTCCTCCAGCGTGTTGTGAGTGTTGCTTTGACCCCAGCATCTGCAGAGTATTTTGTGTTTCGTACACTGTATTCCATCTGCCATTTCTTTGTTCACTCTCCCAACTGTCCAAGTCATTCTGCAGACTCCCTGCCTCCACAACAGTAATGTCCCTCCAACTATCTTTGTAACATCTGAAAACAATGTCATCAGATCCTTCAACTATTCTAGATCATGAACATATAAAATGAAAAGTTGCATTTCCAATACTGAACCATACGGAACTCCACTAGTCAAAGGAGGTTTGAACTAGAACTCCAGTTTATCCACTTACTGCTTTTCACCTTCCATCCAATCTTCTACTTGTGCTCAAACCTTACCTCTAACACCATGTCTCTCGTCTTATTTAGCAGCCTCGTGTGCCACCTGTCAAAGTCCTTCTGAAAATCCAAGCCGATAACATCCACTGTCACTCCTTTATCTAACCTGTGTGCTACCTTAAAGAAGTCTAACAGATTTGTTAATCAAGATCTCCCCTTAATGAAACCATGAAGACTTCACTGTGTTTTATCACATACTTTCAAGTACTATGAAATTTAATCTTAATAAAATTTCAGATACTTGGAGGAGCATGATAAAATAAGTAATCCAAATTACTTGGTTCAGTAATTGATTTCCTGTGCCAATGTTAAGAACTTAACAATAATACTCTCTTTCCTGAGTAGTGCTGTTGTAAGTAATTTGCTTTGGATTAAATGCTGGAAATTATGTGGCGCTGCTGTTGATTTTCTCCCCACAAGTTGTTTTCTTTAAACGTACACTGTCAGTTGTAAAGTGCTTTGCTATATCTTGAAGTCATGAAAGAGTGTAAGAAGTATTTTTTGTGATATTGGGTGGGGGAACTCATTTTGAATAATGTTCCAAAATTATGTTACAGGATAGGTCCTCGTTATTATATAACAGAAATCAGTGAACAGGTCTCACAACCTAAATGTAAAAAAAGTGTTCTAAATTGAAGTTTGTGTCTTTGGCATTTTGAAAATTGGATTTAAATGTTAGAAGTTTGTGATGCTATTCAACCTATCACAAGTTATTGATGTTTAGTTTTTAGAGTCATTAAAAAAAAAAGTACAGCACAGAAACAGGCACTTTGGCTCATCTAGTCCGTGCTGAACTATTTTGTTGGTTTGGATGGAGATGTGGTAGCTATTTTACACACAGAAATATACAACAAAGTACTCCATCTTTGAAAGAGGTTCAATGAGCAGGACATCAAATCTTCAGATAGTTTCTTGAGGTACTGTACATCAAACAACAAGGTTTTCTATGTCATATCTGATAAAGGTGTTACGTTCCCCGTAACTGGGTTGCCAAACCAGCAGAAATGGATCACTCAGTTGGAGTCTGGATTACTAGAACTAAGCAAGTTTTATTAAAGAAACAAGCAACACAGTAATCGAAAGGATAATAAATGCAACAATTCAGCAATGATAAACACACATGTGCACAGAATTAAGATAACAGCATCAATCAAGCTCTATCGTTGTCTAGGGGTAAATGACCAATTTCAAAGTGACACAAAGTTCAGTCCAATTTAATAGTTCAGTTCGCAGTAATCGTTGCCATGGTGATGGACAACGTGGTGGGGGGGGGGAGAGAGAGAGAACGGGAACGACTGATCATTCAGAAATGGCTTCCACTCACAGACCGGCGATATTGCTCACAAGCAGCTTTCGGGCGGGTCCTTTGTGATGTCACCTGAGGTCACCGACTGTGACCCCTCCTCCAGATGCGGTCGATCCTCTGCAGTGAACCCAGCACCCAAGCGAGGGTGGACACACACCGGGTTCCCGCTGATCGTACCTTTCCACCCTGTGCGTTTAAGGTCCGGTACTTCCCACCGACTCGTGAGAGGCGCGCCGCTTCCAGGGTCTCATTACCTCGGGTGTCATGTGTGTCCTGCCTTAGCGAACCTGTCCCTTTTTATCCCCCTGCTGGGGTATCGCCTGTCCATCACTTCACAGTTCAGGGTTCAAAGGGGGAGCCGCTCCAGACAGCTCTCTCTCTCCCGTCCCTTCATTACACATCTCCAGATGCTGTTTCATTGTGTTCCTTATCTCTCTCTTGAAGACAGCTGGCAGACCAACTGCTGATCACACAGGACAGCTAACATCTTATCTATGTGTATTCTTGTCACAAAAGTACCACTGCTTTGCAATGCAACACTTCAAGACCAAAGTGTTTCTCAAGATTCTATGACCAAGTATTCAGTGACCCTGAACTAGATTTTTTTGATGCATGCGCAAGAATGGTGACACTGAGACGGGTGACATGTTTAGAAAAATTGTTTCCCTACTGATGGACAAGAATGCTCTGTGAAATAAAGACAAAATCTATACCTGTGCACAAGAAGTGAAATTTATCCATACAACACACATAAAATGCTGGAGGAACTCAGCAGGCCAAGCAGCATCTATGAAAAAAAATACAGTCAACATTTCGGGGCCCAAACACTTCGACAGGACTGGAGAAAAAAGCTGAAGAGTAGATTTAAAAGGTGGTGAGAGAGGAGAAACATCAGGCAATAGGTGAAACCTGGAGGGGGAGGGATGAAGTAAAGAGCTGGGAAATTGATTAGTGAAAGAGGCAGAAGGCCATGGAAGAAAGAAAAAGGAGATAAGGTGAGGTGGGAAAAGGGGATGGGAAATGGTGAGGTGGGGGGAAGTGGGGTATTACCTGAAGTTTGAGAAATCGATATTCATACCATTAGGTTAGAGGCTACCCAAATGGAACATAAGGTGTTGTTCCTCATCACAACATCGATTTCTCAAACTTCTGGTAATGTCCCCCCTCCCCCCACCCACTTCACCATTTCCCATCCCCTTTTCCCATAGATGTTGCCTGGCCTCCATTCTATGTGTGTTGTTCAGATTTCCAGCATCTGCAGATTTTCTCTTGTTTTAAATTTATCCACAATTAGGTTATAGTTTTTAAAAACTTAGTCTTAGTTTTGTTTCAGTCCAGTCAGTTTAACCTTGTCTAACATTGGAGCCATTAACTAAATATAGTTCTCTGTGGTGTTTGTTGAAATTGAGGTATTTTTATAAATGGAGACTTTCAATAGTCCTAAGTTGCAGTTTATGATTTATTTTACTCCACTAAGTTTGTGGACAGAGCAAAATACTGTGGATTCCGGAAATCTGGAATAAAAACAGAAAATGCATTGTGCTTAGTAGTTTGAGTAGCATCTGTGGAGAGAAAGGAATTGTTAATCCTGTACACAATTAGAAACATTTATTACTGGAAGGGTTCAGCAGGTTGGGAAACACATGTGGTAAATGGAACTCATTAAATTTTGCATCAAATGTTATAATGAAGCAGGAAAAAATATTGAAGCAGTTGCTCACCTGATGATAATCTTGACATTTCAGTCTTGATACTTTTGTGACTCTTTTGCCCTGTTTCACTGTTAATGTTGAAGTTCTGTGATTTCCACCATCTTATTCACTCCTTCCGTGATTGATGGGTGTATGGCTCCCTTCAAGTTTTATATCAAAGACAGAATGGAACATCAAAATTAAACTGAGAGTACTATTGTAAACAGAAAGAGAAAGGTACAACCAAGTTTTGTTATGTTGATGATAATTTGGCTGATTCTGAGTCAGCTATGTGTTAAATTTGTGTGCTGTGCCATATAATTTATGTTCCAGGCTTAGTCTTGGCTTTTTCTTGAATAGGATAGCTGTGTATAAGACATTTAAACTCAGTGGACCTTTATTAGGTACACCTGTAGATCTGTTTGTTAATGCAAATATTTAATCAGTTAATCATGTACTCAATGCATACAAGTGTGCAGACATGGCCAAGAGGTTCAGTTATTCAGACCAAATATCAGAATGGGGGAAGAAATGTGATCCAAGTGACTTTGACCGTGGAATGATTGTTGCTGCCAGATGGGGTGGTTTGAGTATGTCAAAAACTGCTGTCGCACACAACAGTGTCTAGAGATTAGAGAATGGAGCAAAAGACAAAAGAAACACCCAGTGAGGGTCAGTTCTGTGGGTGAAAATTCCTTGTTAATGAGAGAGGTCAGAGGAGAATGATAGACTGGTTCAAGTTGACAGGAAGGTGACAGTAACTCAAATAACCACAAGTTACAACAGTGGTGTGCGGAAGAGCATCTCTGAATGCACCACATGTTGAACCTTGAAGTGGATGGGCTACAGCAGTAAAAGACCATGGATATACATTCAGTGGCACTTTATTAGATACAGGAGGTACCAAATAAAGTGGCCACTGAGTGTATTTCTGCATATTTGAGCATAAGGAAATGAATCTCAGGTTTGTATATGGTAACATATATGTCCTTTGATAATAAATTTACGTTGAAATTTGAACTTCAGTATTATAAATGGTTTCTTAGCTCACTTATTAAATATATCTTGGTGGTTAAATGGTGTCATTACTGGCCAACGGGTAAAGCAGTTAGGGTGAGGTGGGGCTGAGTTTCTGTGATGAGCGACTCATCAGTTTACTTAAAGTAATAGGAAAAATATACTGATGTTTCCAAAATAATTTTGATACAGAACACAGAGTCAAAATGTTGTTATGTTATGATTGTACAACTGCACATCATATTCTCAGATCTAAATGTAGGCATTGCAATTTACCAAAAGTACTTGTGTTTATGGCAGTAATTTGATACAATAGACAATAGGTGCAGGAGTAGACCATTCGGCCCTTCGAGCCAGCGCCGCCATTCACTGTGATCATGGCTGATCATCCACTATCAGTATCCAGTTCCTGCCTTATCTCCATAACCTTTGATTCCGCTATCTTTAAGAGCTCTATCCATCTCTTTTTTGAAAGCATCTGGAGACTTGGCCTCCACAGCCTTCTGGGGCAGAGCATTCCATATATCTACCACTCTCTGAGTGAAAAAGCTTTTCCTGAACTCCGTTCTAAATGGCCTACCCCTAATTCTTAAACTGTGGCCTCTGGTTCTGGACTCACCCATCAGCGGGAACATGCTTCCTGCCTGCAGCGTGTCCAATCCCTTAATAATCTTATATGTTTCAATAAGATCCCCTCTCAGCCTTCTAAATTCCAGAGTATACAAGCCCAGTCGCTTCAATCTTTCGACATACAACAGTCCCGCCATCCCAGGAATTAACCTTGTGAACCTGCGCTGCACTCCCTCAATAGCAAGAATGTCCTTCCTCAAACCTTTGCTCTTGTACTCAATTCCCCTTGTTATGAAGGCCAGCATGCCATTAGCTTTCTTCACTGCCTGCTGGATACTTTGGAAATTTAATGCATGCATATCTACTCTGAGATTTGACCATCTTTTAAAATATAAGTCCTGCCAGGCAAGAAATGTAATTAATAGTTTAAAATTGCTGGAGCTATCTCCTTGATATACTTTATTTTTTACTAAATTATTACTATGCTGGTTGTTACATTTACCGAAGACTTTTTGTTAATTAAGGTGACAGTAAAAATTTCTCCATGAAAGGTCAGAACTATTGGTCCTGGTCTCTCATAGTCAAACATAGAAAAAGGCCCATCAGCTCATCATGTTCATGTCCTGTGTTTTTAATCACTCGGTGCTAATTCCCTTTGCTGATGGTTAATACTATATCCTTCACTGCCTTGCCTATCCAGTTGTCTTTCTAGATAACTCTCAAATGTAGTGGTTGCAGGGAAAAACTTAATGTTCAGAATCCCTTAGAATTCTTTCCTTTCACCTTAAGCCTATTGTCTTTTATTTTTGATGCCACTATCATAGAACATAGAATGAGATAGCAGAGGAGCAGACCCTGTAATCCAGACTGTCTGTGCCATGCTTGATGCCAATCCAAATTAATCCTACCTACCTCTTTGTGATCTATGTCCCACCACTCCTACCATTCATATGCCTGTCTAAATGCCTCTTACACATTGCTATCATTATCTACTTTTACTACTTTCCCTGGCAGCGGTTTCCAGATATCTACCACACTGTAACCTAGGCAGCAATTTGGTGAACCTTTTCTGCACCTTTTCCAAATCCTTCACATCCTCCCTGTAATGTAGTGACCAGCACTACACACACTGCTCCAAGTGAGGCTGAACCAGAGCTTAATGTACCATAATTTCCGTACTTCTATACCTGCTGGTGTGACAATATGGTTGGACTGTTGAGCATAAACGGTTGGATGCATCTGCAAGGGAGATGAGGTTGAGTACAGGGCTACGGTAGGAAACTTTGTCACATGGTGTGAGCAGAATTATCTGCAGCTTAATGTGAAAAAGACTAAGGAACTGGTGGTAGACCTGAGGAGAGCTAAGGTACCGGTGACCCCTGTTTCCATCCAGGGGGTCAGTGTGGACATGGTGGAGGATTACAAATACCTGGGGATACGAATTGACAGTAAACTGGACTGGTCAAAGAACACTGAGGCTGTCTACAAGAAGGGTCAGAGCCGTCTCTATTTCCTGAGGAGACTGAAGTCCTTTAACATCTGCCGGACGATGCTGAGGATGTTCTACGAGTCTGTGGTGGCCAGTGCTATCATGTTTGCTGTTGTGTGCTAGGGCAGCAGACACCAACAGAATCAACAAACTCATTCGTAAGGCCAGTGATGTTGTAGGGATGGAACTGGACTCTCTGACGGTGGTGTCTGAAAAGAGGATGCTGTCTAAGTTGCATGCCATCTTGGTCAATGTCTCCCATCCACTACATAATGTACTGGGTGGGCACAGGAGTACATTCAGCCAGAGACTCATTCCACCGATATGCAACACAGAGCGTCATAGGAAGTCATTCCTGCCTGTGGCCATCAAACTTTACAACTCCTCCCTTGGAGCGTCAGACACCCTGAGCCGATAGGCTGGTCCTGGACTTATTTCATAATTTACTGGAATAATTTACATATTACTATTTAACTATTTATGGTTCTATGACTATTTATGGTGCAACTGTAACGAAAACCAATTTCCCCCGGGATCAATAAAGTATGACTGTAATCTACTACTACTACTACTACTACTACTACTACTACTACTAAGGCAAGTATGATATGTACATGCTACCTTTACCACCCTATCTGCTTATTTTGCCACCTTCATAAAGCTATGGATTTGCACCCCAAGATCGATCTGTACTTCAGTGCTGCTAGGAATCCTGCCATTTACCTTGTACTTTGTCATTACATTTGACCTTGCAATGTGCATACCATAGAATAACAGCATCCCCCTCCCTTATCTCACTATCCTCCATGCCCTTCTCCTTTTTAAATGCATTTCCCTAGCTCTTGATACTAAAACCCTTCCTTCATTCTTTGAGTGGCCCTGCCTATTCCTTAATAGTGGTGATGAATCAGCATATAGAATCAGGTTTAGTAGCACTGGCATATGTTGTGAAATTTGTTATCTTTGCAGTAAGTACAGTTGCAAGAAAAAGTTTGTGAATCCTTTGCAATTTTCTGCATTAACTACTCATAAAATGTGGTCTGAGCTTCATCTAAGTCATAATAATAGACAAAAACAATCTCCCTAATCTAATAGCACACAAACAATTGTACTTTTCATGTCTTTATTGAACACATTGTTTAATCATTCACAGTCCAGGCTGGAAAACTTATGTAAACCCTTTTATTTAATAACTGGTAGAACCTCCTTTAGCAGCAATAACTTCCACCAAACGTTTCCTGTGGCTGCTGATCAAACTTGCACAACGGCATGGAGGAATTTTAGACAATTCCTCCATATAAAACCATTCCAGTTCTTCAATATTTCTGGGATACCTTGCATGAACAGCCCTCTTCAGCTCATGCCACAACATCTCAATTGAGTGAAAGTCTGGACTCTAACATCCATTCCAAAACATGAGTTTTCTTCTTTTTAAACCATCCTGTCGTTGATTTACCCTTGTGTTTTGGATCATTGTCTTGTTGCATCATTCAACTTCTATTAAGCTTCAGGTGACGGACCACTTCCCTGACATTCTCTTGCAAAATGTCTTGATACTGTTTTGCATTCATTGTTCCCTCAATGATTGCAAGCTGTCCAAGCCCCAAGGCAGCAAAGCAGCCCCAAACCACAATGCTCCTTCCTCCATGCTTCACAGTCGGGATGGAGATTTGGTGCCAGTGTGTAGTGCCCTTTTACCTCCAAACATAATGGTCTGCATTTCTGCCAAAAAGTTCAACTTTTGTCTCATCTGTTCACAGAACATTGTCCCAGAAGCATTGTAGACCATGCAGGTGGTCTTTTGCAAACTTGAGACATGCAGCATGTTTTTGTTTGGAGAGCAGTGGTTTCCTTCATAGTGTCCATCCATGTTCAGTGTTTTTCTTATCGTGAACACATGAACAGAGACCTTAGCAAGTTCTCGAGATTTCTGCAGGTCTTTTGCTGTTATCCTTGGGTTCTTTTTCCACCACCTTCAGCATTGCACATTGTGCTCGGTGTGATATTTGCAGATCTCTAGGGAGATCTTGATGTGATCTCTAGGGAGAGTAGCAACAGTACTGAATTTCCTCCATTTGTAATCAATTTCTCTTACAGTGGACTAGTGAACACTAGGGTCTTTAGAAATGCTTTTGTAACCTTTTCCAGGTTCATGCATCTCTGCAATTCTTCTAAGGTACTCTAAAGGTGTTTTCATTGAGGCATGGTGCACATAGACAGAGCTTTCTTTTTTTTCCCCCTCTGGTTCCATACACACTTTCCCACTGTCACACTTGATAGGTCCTATTCTTTCACGTCTTATCCTCTTGCACTTCACATAATTGTAGATTTTCCTTAATCCTTCTCATGGCCCGTTTTGGCTCTCCTAATTTCCTTCTTAAGCTCCTTCCTATTAGCCTTATAATCTTCTAGATCTCTAACATTACCTAGCTCTCTGAACCTTTTGTAAGCTTTTCTTTACTTCTTGACTAGATTTATTACAGCCTTTGTACACCACGGTTCCTGTACCCTAGCATAATTTCCCTGTCTCATTGGAACGTACCTACTGCAGAACTCCACACAAATATCCCCTGAACATTTGCCACATTTCTTCCGTACTTTTCCCTGAGAACATCTGTTTCCAATTTCCTGCCTGATAGCCTCATAATTCCCCTTACTCCAATTAAACGCTCTTTTAACTTGTCTGTTCCTACCTCTCTCCAATGCTATTGTAAAGGAGATAGAATTATGATCACTATCTCCAAAATGCTCTCCCACTGAGAGATTTAACACCTGACTAGGTTCGTTTCCCAATACCAAATCAAGTACAGTCTCTCCTCTTGTAGTCTTATCTAACAAACTCCACCCCATCTGAACCCCTTGCGCTAGGGAGATGCCAATTGATATTTGGGAAATTAAAACCTCCCATCACAACAACTCTGTTATTATTACACCTTTCCAGGATCTGTTTCCCTATCTGCTTCTCGATAATCCCTGTTACTATTGGGCGGCTTATAAAAAACACCCAGTAAAGTTATTGACCCCTTCTTGTTCCTAACCTCCACCGACAGAGACTCTGTAGACAATCCCTCCATGGCGTCCACCTTTTCTACAGCCGTGACACTGTCTCTGATCAACAGTGCCACGCCCCCACCTCTTTTGCCTTTCTCCCTGTCCTTTCTGAAACATCTAAAACCCAGCACTTGAAGTAACCATTCCTGTCCCTGAGCCATCCAAGTCTCCATAATGGCCACCACATCATATCTCCAAGTACTGATCCACGCTCTAAGCTCATCCGCTTTGTTAACAACACTTCTTGCGTTAAAATAGACGCATCTCAAACCTTCGGTCTGAGTGTGTCCCTTCTGTCACCTGCCTATCCTCCCTCTCGCACTGTCTACAAGCTTTCTCTATTTGTGAGCCAACCTCCAAAACCCCAAGGCATTCTACAAGTATGTGAAGTGCATTATTTAACCTTGTTATTGGGAGCTGCTTTACCTATACAATTAGCTAAAGTTGCTAATTTAAACCTATATCCTGTGATTAAGTATTTACAAATTTGGCTCCAGTTTTTTTGCACTACCTTACTTTCCATTTCTCATAAACTATTTATGATTTATAATCTAAATTTTTAATATTTAATATTTGTAATCCAGGGAGCGAAAAGCGCAGAATCAAATGTATGTTCGTCCATCATTGACGTCGATGAGGACCTCGACACCATCATGATGGTGTCGAGACTAGCGCATGATTTGGATTTAAGTGAGGGAGAGTTGCGCAGCGTCAGCCTCACTCTCTCTTCCCAATTCCCATCTGGATCCAGTGGCAAGACAGAGTCTAGACGGCTGGAGATGGGACTAGGTGCAGTGGATGACCAGGATGTCTTCTGTGTCTTGTCCTGCTCTACACGTTCCACGACGCTTGCAGAGACCGCCTTCTTGACCGTTGGACCTTCCACTGGTCTCGTCCGCTCAATCCGCCGGAGTCTGTCTTCACATGCTGGGGTAGACAACTCCCTATCTCACCGAGGGTTTGAGACCCGTCGGCTACCCTCACCTGGTTTAGCCGGCTTGTCGAAGCCGTTGCCTGGGGTGTGGCCGCTGTCGCATGCAAACAGCTACGGGGAGCCACAGGTGAGAACTGAGTGCCAGGTGGGGACCAAAGGTGGACTAACCGCCCTGAAAAGGACGCGACATGTTCCCCCACCAGAGGTGCTCCCCTCCCTGACACCCCATATACCCCAAATGTCGCTGTGATGATTGTACGTTCTAGTAACAATTGTTTGGTGACAATAATGTATAAAGTTCTGCAATTTTTTTAATCTTAAAAAATATAAACTTTGTAGTTTAATTTATCGAAATTACTTTTTGAAGCCTTCTTTGAGTGATCCAATTTTTTTACTTTGGAAAAATAAAGGTATTAATTTTTTTGGATTTATTTAAAGAAGATAGATTAATGTCTTTTGAACAATTAATTGATATTCTCTTTCATATTCACACTTTCTGCAATACCTTCAAGTTAGATATTTTTTACAAAAATATTTAAGTAATTCTCCTTACATATTGGAGGCTGACCTGTTAGATACTATTATGAGTATGACTCCTTCGATCAAGTGTTCTATTGGAAGAATTTATAATTTATTATTACAATGGGATAAGTGTCCTTTATCTAAGATTAAACAGGATTGGGAAAAGGAACTCAATATGACTTTTATGATGGAGGATTGTATGCGGATTTTGAAGTTGGTTAACTCTTCTTCAAATTATGCTAGCCATTCATTGATTCAATTTAAAATTGTACATTGTTATCATTTGACGAAGGAGAGACTTTCTAAAACCTTTTCTAATGTTGATAGTTATGGTGATAGATGTAAAACTGGGATAGCTACACTGACACATGTTTTGGTCTTGTTCTATATTGGAACAGTTCTGGAAGTCAGTTTTTTCAACAATTTCTAAAACACTTAAAATTAATCCACAACCTAATAAATTAACTGTGCTTTTTGGAATAATTCCTCAAAATATTCATGATATTTCTGTGTCTGACCAACATGTTATTGCATTTGTTACATTGATATATAGGAGGGCCATTTTGTTGAAGTGGAAGGATACATCAGCTCCCACTTTGTCACAATGGTTCTCTCAAGTGATGCTATGTCTTAGTTTGGAGAAAATTAGAAGTCGAACCTTTGAACCTTTATTTGATTTTGAGAAAAGATGGGGCTCATTTGTTCGTTATTATCATTTGAGTTAATTGATAGATTTTTCCCACTATCTAATTGTAAATTTTTTTGGTGTATTTTCTTTTCTTGCTGGCGGTTTGATGTTTATTTTTATAAGCTTTTTGTATGACGCATGGCTCCGGGGTTGCACACCTAATGGGGTTTTTTCCCTCACTTTTTCTGCTTAGTAGGTTTTTTTTGTTATCACAAATTTTTTATCAATCTTTAAGATAATGTCTTTTTTGAGACATTGTAAGTGTTGTTACTTCAATGTACTCGTGTTATTTCTTTTGTATAATATAACAATAAAAAGATTTGAAAAGAAAGTATGTGAAGTGCAAGAGGATAAGACGTGAAAAAATAGGACTTATCAAGTGTGACAGTGGGAAAGTATGTATAGAACCGGAGGAAATAGCAGAGGTACTTAATGAATACTTTCCTTCAGTATTCAATATGGAAAAGGATCTTATGATTGTAGTGATGACTTGCAGCAGACTGAAAAGCTTGAGCATGTAGATATTAAGAAAGAGGATGTGCTGGAGCTTTTGGAAAGCATCAAGTTGGATAAGTTGCCGGGACCGGATGAGATGTACCCCAGGCTACTGTGGGAGGCGAGAGAGGAGATTGCTGAGCCTCTGGCGATGATCTTTGCATCATCAATGGGGACGGGAGAGTTTCCGGAGGATTAGAGGGTTGCGGATGTTGTTCCTTTATTCAAGAAAGGGAGTAGGGATAGCCCAGGAAATTATAGACCAGTGAGTCTTACCTCAGTGGTTGGTAAGTTGATGGAGAAGATCCTGAGAGGCAAGATTTATGAACATTTGGAGAGGTATAATATGATTGAGAATAGTCAGAATGGCTTTGTCAAGGGCAGATAGTGCCTTACAAGCCTGATTGAATTTTTTGAGGATGTGACTAAACACATTGAAGAAGGAAGAGCAGTAGATGTAGTGTGTATGGATTTCAGCAAGGCATTTGATAAGGTACCCCATGCAAGGCTTATTGAGAAAGTAAGGAGACATGGGATCCAAGGGGACATTACTTTGTGGATCCAGAACTGGCTTGCCCACAGAAGGCAAAGAGTGGTTGTAGATGGGTCATATTCTGCATGGAGGTTGGTCACCAGTGGAGTGCCTCAGGGATCTGTTCTGGGACCCTTACTCTTCGTGACTTTTATAAATAACCTGGACGAGGAAGTGGAGGGATGGGTTCGTAAGTTTGCTGATGACACAAAGGTTGGAGGTGTTGTGGATAGTGTGGAGGGCTGTCAGAGGTTGCAGCAGGACATTGATAGGATGTAAAACTGGGCTGAGAAGTGACAGATGGAGTTCAACCCAGATAAGTGTGAAGTGGTTCATTTTGGTAGATCAAATATGATGACAGAATACATTATTAATGGTAAGACTCTTGGCAGTGTGGAGGATCAGAGGGATCTTGGGGTCCGAGTCCATAGGACACTGAAAGCAGCTGCGCAAGTTGACTCTGTGGTTAAGAGGGCATATGGTGTATTGGCCTTCATTAATCGTGGAATTGAATTTAGGAGCCAAGAGGTAATGTTGCAGTTATATAGGACTCTGGTCAGACCCCACATGGAGTACTGTGCTCAGTTCTGGTTGCCTCACTACAGGAAGGATGTGGAAACCATAGAAAGAGTGCAGAGGAGATTTACAAGGATGTTGCCTGGATTAGGGGACGAGCCTTATGAGAATAGGTTGAGTGAACTCAGCCTTTTCTCCTTGGAGCGATGGAGGTTGAGAGGTGATCTGATAGAGGTGTATAAGATGATGAGAGGCATTGATCGTGTGGATAATCAGAGGCTTTTTCCCAGGGCGGAAATGGTTGCCACAAGAGGACACAAGTTTAAGGTGCTGGGGAGTAAGTACAGAGGAGATGTCAGGGGTAGGTTTTTTTACTCAGAGGGTGGTGAGTGTGTGAAATGAGCTGCTGGCAACGGTGGTGGAGGCGGACACGATAGGGTCTTTTAAGAGACTTTTGGATAGGTACATGGAGCTTAGAAAAGTAGAGGGCTATAGGTAAGCCTAGTAATTTCTAAGGTAGGGACATGTTTGTCACAACTTTGTGGGCCGAAGGGCCTGTATTGTGCTGTAGGTTTTCTATGTTTCTATGCTTCTAGGTTTCTGTGTTTCTTTCTTGAGAAGAGCAGGCTCTGTCAGTAACCTGACTGTCTTTTTTATAGGGCAGGGCACCTCTACAACCCACTTCTCCAATCTTATCTCATTAATTGGAACACTTGACTCCACATAGTTTTTATAGAAGGCATGGCTCCAAAGGTTCGCATACTTCTTTGAACCAAGACTGTGATAGTTTAAATGGTGTACTCAGTAATTGTGCAAGAAGTACAATTATTTGTGTGTTATTAGTTTAGGCTGATTTTGTTTGTCTAGTAGTGACAGATGAAGATCAGATCATATCTTATGAGTAATGTCGAAACCAGGTAATTACAAAATATGTGTGTGTGTAGTGTTGATGGGTTCACTGTTCATTCAGGGATCAGATGGCAAAGGGAAAGAAGCTGAGTCGCTGAGTGTGTGCCTTCAGGCTTCTGTACCTCCTTCCTGATGGTAGTAATGAGAACAAGGCATGACGTAGGTGATGGGTGTCTTTAATGATGGATGCCACCTTTTGGTGTATCGCCTCTTGAATATATCCTGGATACTATGGAGGATAGTGCCCATGATGGAGCTGATTAAGTTTACAACTCTCTGGAACTGATTTTGATCCTTTGCAGTAGCAGCCCCCACCATACCAGATGGTGATGCAGCCAGTTAGAATGCTCTCCATGGTATATCTGTAGAAATTTGTAAGTGTCTTTGGTGACATACCAAATCTCCTTAACTTCTAATGAAATATAGCTGCTGTTGTGTCCTTTTTTTTTGTAGCTGCATTGATACGTTGGGTCCAAGATAGCTCCTCGGCAATATTGACACCCAGGAACTTGAAGTTGCTCACTCTTTCCACTTCTGATCCCTCTGAGGACTGGTGTGTGTTCCCTCCTCTTACCCTTTCTGAAGTCCACCATCAGTTCTTTAGCCTTACTGACATTGCATGAAAGGTTGTTGCTGAGACACTACTCAATTAACTGCAAAATCTTGTTGCTGTACTCCCTCTCATCATCTGAAATTCTGCCAACAATAGCTGTATCATTAGCAAATTTTTAGATAGGAGGGAGATTGAAAATTCGATGAGTGGTGCTACAACAACAACCTCTTACTCAATGTCCACAAGACCAAGGAGCTGATTATTAATTTCAGGAGGAGGAAACCAGAGATTCATGTCTTCATTGGAGGATCAGAGGTGGAGAAGGTCTGCAACTTCAAATTCCTCAGTGTTATTATTTCTGAGGACCTGTCCTGGGCCCAGTATGCTAGTGCAATTATGAAGAAAGCACTACAGCACCTCTATTTTCTTAGTTGGCAAAGATTCGACATGACATTGAAAACTTTGACAGACTTCTATAGATGTGTAATCAAGTCAAGTCATCACTTTTTATTGTCATTTCGACCATAACTGCTGGTACAGTACACATTAAAAATGAGACAACTTTTTTCAGAACCATGGTGCTACATGAAACAATACAAAAACTACACTGAACTACGTAAAACAACACAAAAACTACACTAGACTACAGACCTACCCAGGACTGCATAAAGTGCACAAAACAGTGCAGGCATTACAATAAATAATGAACAAGACAATAAGCACAGTAGAGGGCAGTAGGTTGGCGTCAGTCCAGGCTCTGGATATTGAGGAGTCTGATGACTTGGCGGAAGAAACTTACATAGTCGGATCGTGAGAGCCTGAATGCTTCGTTGCCTTTTGCCAGATGGCAGGAGGGAGAAGAGTTTGTATGAGGGGTGCGTGGGGTCCTTCATAATGCTGTTTGCTTTGTGGATGCAGCGTGTGGTGTAAATGTCTGTAATAGCGAGAAGAATGGAGAGTGTATTGATTGTTTGCATCACAGCCTGGTATAGAAATACCAATGCCCTTGATGGAAAATCTTACAAAAAGTGGTGGATACAACCAAGTCCATCACGGGTTAAGCCATCCCCACCATTGAGCAGATCTACACGCAGTGATGGTACAGGAAAGTAGCACCCATCATCAGGGACCCTCACCACCCAGGACATGCTCTCTTGTCACTACTGTGATCAGGAAGAAGATACAGAAGTCTTTGGACTCGCACCACTAGCTTCAGGAACAGTTATTACCCCTCAACCATCAGGTTCTTGAACCAGACTTCACTTGCTCCATCAATGAAATGTTCTCAATCTCTTCACTCACTTTCCAGGACTCGTCATCTCATGTTCTCAATATTTATTGTTTATTTATTATTAACATTTTTCCTCTTTTGTATTTGCACAGCTTGTCTTTTGCATATTGGTTGTTTACCCTATTGGGTGCAGTCTTTCATTTATTATATTATAGTTATTATTATATTATGGATTTATTGATTATGCCCACAATAAAAATGAGTCTCAAGGTTGTATATGGTGACATGTGTATTTTGATAATAAATTTACTTTGAACTTTGAATTACCATCATATTTGTAATATACAGTGAATTCTGGTTAATTGGGCCTCCTCTGTAATCTGTATAGTGTCCATAAAGTTGATGCCGCTTTGTCCCACTTCAATACCTGCCTCTGAGTTTGTCTTCTGAGAAAGTACAGATGCAAAAAATTTATTTAAGATCTCTCCCATCCCTTTTGGTTCCACAAATGGATTACCATTCTGATCTTCCAGGGGACCAATTTTGTCCCTTGCATATCTGTAGAATCAGGACTGACGAAGGGTCTTGGCCCGAAACGTCGACTGTACTTCTTCCTATAGATGCTGCCTGGCCTGCTGCGTTCCACCAGCATGTTGTGTGTGTTGCTTGAATTTCCAGCATCTGCAGATTTCCTCGTGTTTACGTTTTTAAATAGTCCTGAAGACTTGTGCTCCAGAACTTGCCACGCCACTAGCCAAGCTATTCCAGTACAGCTACAACACCGGCATCTATCCGGCAATGTGGAAAATTGTCCAGGTATGTCCTGTACACAAGAAACAGGATAAGTCCCACCCAGCCAATTACTGCCCTACCAGCCTACTCTCAATAATCAGCAAAGTAATGGAAGGCGTCATCAACAGTGCTATCATGCAGCACCTACTCGGAAATAACTGCTTATGGATGCCCAATTTGGGTTCCGTCAAGGCCACTCAGCTCCTGACCTCATCACCTCCTTGATCCAAACATGGACCAAAGAGCTAAATACCAGAGGCGAGAGTGATGGCCCTCGACATCAAGACAGCATTTGACCGAGTATGGCATCAAGGTGCCCTAACTAAAATGGAGTTGATGGGAATTAGGGGGAAAATGCTCCTCTGGTCGGAATTATACCTGATGCAAACAAAGATAGTTGTGGTGATTGGAGGTCAATCATCTAATCCTTTGGACATCACTGCAGGAGTTCCTCAGGGAAGTGTCCTAGGACCAACCATTTTCAACTGCTTCATCAATGACCTTCTGCCATAAGGTCAGAAGTGGGGATGCTTGCAGATGACTGTACGATGTTCTACACCATTCAGGACTCCACAGATAGGACCTGGACAATACTCCAGGCTTGGGCTGAAAAGAGACAAGTAACATTCGAGCCAGGCAATGACCATCTCCAACAAGATAGGCTCTAACCATTGTCCCTTGACATTCAGTGGCATCACCATCACTGAATCCCCTACTATCAACATCCTGGGGGTTACCATTGACTGGAAACTGAACAGGTCTATACATACAAACATCATGGCTACCAGAGCAGGTCAAAGGCTAGGAATTCTATGGCATGCAACTCACCTCCTGACTCCGCAAAGTCTGTCCACTATCTACAAGGCTCAGGTCAGAAGTGCCACTTGCCTGGATGAGTGCACCTCCATCAACACTCAAGAAGCCTGATATCATCCAGTACAAGCTAGTCCACTTGATTGGTACCCCTTCCACGAGCATCCAATCCTTCCACCATTGAAAAACAGTTGCAGCAGTGTGTACTATCTACAAGATGCACTGCAACAACATACCAAAGTTTCTAAGGCAGTACCTTCCAGACTCACGGCCACTACTATCTAGAAGGATGAGAATAGCAGATACCTGGGAACACCACCACTTGGAAATACCCCTCCAAGTCACCCACCATCCCGACTTGGAAACATATTGCCATTCCTTCATTGTTGCTGGGTCAAAATCATGGAATTCCCTCCCTAACAACACTGTGGGTATACCGACACCTCAGACTGCAGCGGTTCAGGATGGGCAGCTCATCACTACTTTCTCAAGGGCAATTTAGAATCTCAAACCGCTGACCAGACCCATCTTTTTGCATATTTACTTTGAAACTAGTGGCATTGTGATCGCTAGGTATAAAGTGTTCCCTTACACAAACTTCTGTCACCTGCCCTGTCTCATTGCCTAGTATCACACACTTGCTCATTGAGACTTCTACGTACTGAAACTTTCCTAAATACATTTGACAAACTCTATCCCATCTAGTCATTTTACAGTATGGAAGTCCCAGTCAATATGTGGAAAGTTAAAATAGCCTACTATAACGACCTTCTGTTTCTTGCAGCTCTTTGTGATCTCTACAAATTTCTTCTTCTAATTCCCATGGACTGTTCGGTGGCCTGTCATATTGTGCTATTAAGGTGTGGCTCTCATGTAATGTCTCTGAATGAGCCCTCTCTAAATATTGCTGTGATCCTGTAAATCACCTTGATCAGTAGTATAAGGAAAGGATTTTAACTATCTACCCTACACATGTTTTATCCCTTAGCTTCATTTGCTTCAGGAGAAACAAACCCAGCCTATGCAGCCTCTTCCCCACAACTGAAGTCCTCCAATCCAGATGTGTAAGAAACAAACTGTGTTCATGAGGATAAAGCATACATTTCCAAATGCATAGACTCACTTCTGCCTGTTATCAGCCTGAGGATCTTCCCAGGTCATTGTGCGCCCCACGTTGTTTCAACTTAAGTTTCCCTGTTGTTTGTGTCTTTATTCCCAACTAAGATAGATATTGTATATATTGTCTTTCTTTTTAAATCTTTTTATTGAATAAGTATACAAAAAGGTAAGCCATATAAGCACTAATACACTGTTAGAATATAATAAAATTACAGGAGATATTAATACAAAAAAAATGATACAAACAATGTAATTTAAACATACCATACTAAGGTAACATAATAGTATACTAATTTTTATGTATATATATCAATAGAGAAAAAGGGAAAAAAAAAACCCCAAAAAAACCCACCGTGCAACTAACTAAAAGCAAAGCAAAGCAATGAGCTAACTTGGAACCAAGCAGAGTTAAAAAAAACTTAAAATCACGTCCTCAATCCCGACCTCCATTAAAAACAGTAAAAAAAACAAGAAGGGTATATAAATATGGAGCAAAAAAAAGGAGAAAAAAAAATTACAATTAAATGAAAATATTGAATAAAAGATCTCCAGGTCTGTTCAAATTTAAGGGAGGAATCATAAAGATTGCTTCTAATTTTCTCCAAATTCAAGCATAATATCGTCTGAGAAAACCAAAAAAAAGGAGTTGGAGCATTAAGCTCTTTCCAATGTTGTAAGATACATCTTTTCGCAATTAAAGTAAGAAATGCAATCATTCTACGGGCTGAAAGAGAAAGATTACTGGAAATTTTAGGTAGTCCAAAGATAGCAGTAATAGGGTGAGGAGAGATATCTATATTCAATACCTTGGAGATAATATTAAAAATGTCTCTCCAAAAAGTTTCCAGAGTAGGACAAGACCAAAACATATGAGTTAAAGAGGCTATCTGCCCTGGACATCTATCACAAAAAGGATTAATATGAGAATAAAGGCGAGCTAATTTATCTTTGGACATATGTGCTCTATGAACAACTTTAAATTGAATTAGGGAATGTTTAGCACAAAAAGAGGAAGTATTGACTAATTGTAAAATCTGCCCCCAGTCATCCACGGAAATGATAGACCCCAATTCCTGTTCCCAATCTACCCTAATCTTATCAAATGGAGCTTTCCTAAGTTTCATAATAATATTATAAATCATAGCCGATGCACCTTTCTGACATGGATTAAGGTTAATCATAGTATCTAAAATGTATGTAGGAGGAAGCATAGGAAAAGAAGAAAGTATAGTACTTAGGAAATTTCTAACTTGTAGATATCTAAAAAAATGTATTCTTGATAAATTATATTTATTAGATAATTGTTCAAAAGACATAAGGGAACCATCTAAACATAAATTCAAAAACCGTGAAATACCCTTAGTCTTCCAAATTTAAAAAGCACAATCCATAAAAGAGGGAGGAAAAAATATATTACCTAAAATAGGAATCGCTAGCCCAAATTGGTTAAGATCAAAAAATTTTGAATTTCTGAATTGAAACCAAATACGTAGGGTATATTTAACTATCGGGTTAGATACCTGTTTGAGGCGTTTCAAATCAAAAGGAAGAGAGGAACCTAAAATAGAGCCAAGTGTATAACCCTGAACAGATTGTAATTCCAATGCTACCCATTTAGGAATAGATAGTATATCCTGGTCAAGTAACCAAAATTTCATATGTCGAATATTAATTGCCCAATAATAGAATCTAAAGTTAGGTAATGCTAAACCTCCATCTCTCTTAGCTTTCTGTAAATGTATTTTACCCAGCCTCGGGTTTTTATTTTGCCAAATAAATGAAGAAATTTTTGAGTCAACTTTATCAAAAAAAGATTTTGGGACAAAGATTGGTAATGCCTGAAATATATATAGAAATTTTGGCAAAAAAAACATCTTAACTGCATTAATACGACCAATCAAAGTTAAATATAAAGGAAACCATTTAGATGAAAGTTGAATAATATGGTCAATTAAGGGTAAAAAGTTAATCTTAAATAAATCTTTGTATTTACAAGTAATTTTAATCCCAAGATATGAAAAATAATTATTAATCAATTTAAATGGAAAGTTATGATATAAGGGAAGTTGTTTATTAATCGGGAAAAGTTCACTCTTACTAAGATTTAATTTATAACCTGAAAAGAGACTAAATTGTGCTAATAACTCTAAAACAGCAGGGATGGATTTTTGAGGATTAGAAATATATAAAAGTAAGTCATCAGCATAGAGTGATATTTTATGGGACTTTAAGCCCCCGAGTTATCCCAGTAATATTTGGAGATCCTCGAATGGCAATTGCAAGAGGTCTAATGCAATATCAAATAATAAAGGACTAAGAGGACAACCTTGTCGAGTACCTCGAAAAAGAGGGAAAAAAGGTGAACTTAGAGAGTTGGTACAGACCGAGGCCACAGGAGAATGATATAACAGTTTGATCCAGGATATAAATTTTGAGCTAAAATTAAACATTTCAAGCACCTTAAATAAGTAAGGCCATTCTACTCTATCAAAAGCTTTCTCAGCATCTAAAGAGATAACACATTCAGGAACATTTTGTGAGGGGGTATAAACAATATTTAACAGTGTGCGAATATTATAAAAAGAGTAACGACCTTTAATAAAACCCATTTGGTCTTCCGAAATAATAAAAGGAAGTACTTTTTCTAATCTGTTTGCTAATAACTTAGAAAACACTTTAGAATCAACATTTAATAGAGATATTGGTCTATAAGATGCACATTGAGCAGGATCTTTATCCTTCTTTAATATTAGAGAAATTGACGCTCTATTGAAAGATTTGGGAAGTTTACCAAGTTTTAATGAAGCCTCAAAAACCCTACAGAACCAAGGGATTAATGAAGGTGCAAAACATTTATAAAATTCTACGGTAAACCCATCAGGGCCAGGAGCTTTCCCCAAATTCATAGAGAAAATAACATTCTTAATCTCATCAGTGGTAATGGGAGTATCTAGCATAGAAGACATATCTTGTGAAATCTCAGGGAAATCTAGGTTATCTAAAAAATCATTCATATATTTAGAGTCTCGAGGAGACTCTGATTGATATAAGGAAGAATAAGAATTACAGAAGGTTTGATTAATCCCCACATGATCAAGTATCAGTCGGTCATTTTGGTTATAAATCTGATTAATTTGAGATTTAGCATAATTAGACTTCAATTGATTAGCCAGCAGTTTGCCAATTTTATCACTGTGTACATAAAATTCACTTCTTGTTTTCTTTAATTGGTTTACAATCGAGGACAAAAGTAATAAACTGTGTTCCATTTGAAGTTCAGTTCTTTGTTTATATAACTCCTCAGAGGGAGCTGTAACATATTTCTTATCAATTTCCTTAATCTTGTCCACAATTACCAACTCCTCCTGCTTCAGCTTCTTCCTCACAGCAGCAGAATACGAGATAATCTGACCACGAATATAAGCTTTAAAAGTATCCCAAAGAATGTTCACAGAAATATCTATAGTTGATTGTAAAAAAAAGATCAATCTGTTCATTCATAAAGTTAACAAAGTCCGAGTCCTGAAGCAACAGCGAATTAAAACACCATTGTCTATTATTTTGTGTATTGGCCTGAATTTTAATAGAAAGCTTAAGTGGAGCATGATCCGAAATGGTTATAGAGTCATAATCACATTTAATCACTGAAGAAATAAGACGAGAGTCAATAAAGAAATAATCAATTCTTGAATAGGAATGGTGAACATGTGGAAAAAAAAGAAAAATCTTTTTCCTGAGGATGCAAAAAACGCCAAATGTCCGTCGACCCAGAATCAGAGAGGAATGAATTAATCAAAGTTGCAGATTTATTAGGTAAGGTCCGTAGAGGAGCCGAACGGTCCAAAGCTGGAGATAAACAGGTATTAAGATCTCCGCCCCAGATCAAGGAAAACTCATTCAAATTCGGGAACTGATTAAATAATGATTTATAAAATTCTGGACAGTCCATATTAGGAGCATAAACATTAACCAAAACTACCTTTTTATTAAATAGTAAACCACTAACCAGTAGAAATCTACCATTCGGATCAGAAATAATATCATGGTGTATAAAAGTAACTGAGGAGTCTGTAAAAATAGAGACGCCTCGAATCTTGGCATTGGAGTTCGAATGAAACTGTTGTTCCTTCCAGAATTTAAAAAAACGTAGTCTGTCCCCCCTCCGCACATGGGTCTCTTGTAAAAATAAAATTTGTGCTTTAAGTCTCCGGAACACTTTAAAAACTTTTTTCCTTTTAATAGGATGATTAAGACCATTAGTATTCCAGGAGACAAAATTAATAATAGACTCAATAAACCCTAAAGTCAACTCGCAACAAGGAGGATTGACGATAGGCTCGACCCATGAACCGGAAAGGGAACAGAACAAATAAGAGATACCGGGAAGGAGAACGCAACCAATACTTCAATAGTGTACATAGCCCAAGAGGAAAGAAACTAAAACGTGAAGCCCCTCCCACCACCCACCACCCCATGAGCCCAAGGCTAAATCTAACACAGACCAGCCAGAAAGAAGCAAGCACTAAAACTACCCCCATGACTTCCGGTATACGCTCCCTAAAAAAGTGTAAATATAAAAAAGATCAGCTAATTATAAAACAGTAAAAAAAAATAAAAAAAGGTAAATCAATTAAAACAAACACTTAATATAACAGAGAAAAAGCCAGAAACTATATAAAAAAAACCGCAACAAACCCCAGACCCTATGAGTAAACAAAAAAAGAAATGAGATTATTAACATAAACTAGTTATGAAAACCTACAAAAAGAAGTAGATTTAAAAACTACAAAATTTAAGGCCTCAAAGGAAATACGTAGAATGACGGTGAGGGAATAACCACCCAGAATCCCCTGGGAAAAAGAAAGGAATGGCGCAGATAAAAAGAAAGTTTAGCAACCATATTAATTAATCAAAAATAAACTTTTCTGCCCATATAAGGCAAAAAAAAATTAAAACTGACAAATTCACAACCTCCGATCAAACGGAGATAGTTAAAAATTATGATTAAGATGTTGAAGGTGAAAATTGATCCAGATAACTCTGGGCATCCGATGGAGATTCAAAAAAACGGAGGGCTCCATCCGACGTACGAGTCCTTAGACGTGCAGGGTAAAGCAGCGCTGGTTTTAAATCCATCTTGTAGAGTTCCGACATCACAGATCTGTAACGAACCCGTTGATCCCGAATTGGTTTACTGAAATCCTCCATGAATCGGAACTTAAGATCCAAAAAATCAATGTAACCTTTAGATCGAACGAAACGAAACAGTTTCTCCTTGTCTTGAAAGTAATGAAAACGTAATATAATATGTCGAGGTTTATCTGACTTAGACGAGTATGATGGAACTCTGTGAACACGATCCAATAACGGTGGTTGGTCAGGAAATACAGTAGGAAATGCATCTTTTAAAAGTTGAGAAAAATACTTCATAGGGTTATCAGATTCAACAGCTTCACGCACCCCAATCATTCGAAGATTCTGCAGTCGCATTCTGGATTCTAAGTCAGAGTTTTTAAAGCTCAGAAAGTCAAGATTCTTCTTCATTACATTAATTGTTTCTTCGATTTTCTCCATCTTGAGCTCACTTTGTTGCGTAGATTTTTGAAGATCAGATATAGCCGACTGATGTCCCGTAATAGATGTTTGTATCTTATCGATTGAATCGGCAATTTTCTGGAAATTAATTGAAATTTCCGCACGAATCAGCTCCGTAACAGAGGTTGAAATTTCCCTTTGAATGAGCTCCGATATAGCTTTCAAAGTCACCGGTGGTTCAGTCGGAGGAAAATCGGTACCTTTCGGTCTAACCGGAGGTTTGCCGTCCTTCCTGTTTTTTCCATTCTTAGACATAGCAGACCTTAAACGCATCCGATTATCAAAGAGCCCAATTTATTTCAAAATATTGTAAAAGTCGATACCTTAATGGTTAATTAAAATATAGCTGATCATAAGAAGAAAAACTCAGAGGTAATGGAGCGAGTCAAGAACACGACTTCACTCCATGAGCTCTACCGGAAGTCCCCGATATTGTATATATTGGGTACAGCCAAGGCTACTTGCAGTAAGTGAGGGAGAAACAAATAGGGATTGGCAAAGGTACTTGGAGGAAATGCTTATGGATTGTAGATCCCAGTTTAGTTATGATTATGGTTAAAACAATGTGACAAAGCAGCAGTTAAGGCTCTCTCCATGGCTAGTGAGTTTCTGCCGGATGTTCATGCTTCCTCTCATATTCTAAGGTCGTGCTGATAGGTTAGTTGGTGACTGTAAATAGATAATAAAGAAGAATCAAAAGAATCGATGGGTGTGTGAGAGATTTTAAGTTGCAGAGCTACTGGGTATTTAAGAAGGGGGTGAATTGGATTAGATTGCACTGCTACGATCTAGCATGAATCAGATGGGTGGAATAGCCCCCTGGGTTATAAGATGTAAGTAAAGATTGTCACTTGATCATATTGTTGACATTTTGCATTTGTGGACATGGGGAAAGTTTATGGTTTCTTGAGAAAACATTTGCTTCAAATCAGGCCAATATAGGATATGTTGGAGGAAAAATAAATGCTTATGATAGTTTCCCCTTCATGTTTTAAAGGTTGTTGCATAACGTGAGAACATGGCTGAAGCTCACCAGGCTGTTGCATTTCAATTCACTGTCACTTCAGAGGGCATCGACCTCCAACTCAGTTATAATGCATTGAAAGAAATCTACCTCTCAGGTATCAGGGCCTGGAAGAAGAAATGTAACAGAATCAAGGTGAGGACATTCCATTCAAATCAGATATTTCCAGAGAGTTGTGCATTTTTAGAATTAATTCTAAAATGGTTACTGTTGATCAAAATATAATTATGCCTTGACTGATGATCAATGTACTGAAGAAGTTCCTATGCCAATCAAAAACAAACAACCAAAAGAGTTTTTGGCCCATTCCACGTCCATCCATACCCAACCCCACCAACCATCCCTTCACTAACTACAAATAGTTTCACAGCAAGAAAGAACACAACTCATTCTAAGAAACCATAACTTGGTAGCCAGTGAAAAGCGGAGTTCTCTGTCTCTTGGTGTGATGAAAGCAGAGAAGAGGAAATGTACATAGAAAATTATTTTAAACTGACTACAAAACTTCCTGATGTATTGGATTGTAAGAAGCTGTATGTTTGTAATTGTCAATTTACATATATTATTTGAAACTCAATGTTTGACAACTATTTGAGTTTGCTAGAAGATTTTAGATTGTGCTTTTGTTTTCCACTGCAAAATGTGACACTGCCTGACAAATAGTTCTTTCCTGTATTAAATGTTTCTTTTCTAGTCATTGTGTTTCCTTTTCCTCTTTGCAGAACAATTTTATGACTGGAGTTTATCCAGCTAGCCCATCCAGCTGGCTTTTTGTAGTGCTGACAGTAGTAGGTACAATGTATACAAGAATTGATCCCTCGATGGGGATGATAGCTAAGCTTCGAGAACACCTCCCTTTAAGGTGAGCGATTATCAATAACTGGCGAGTCAGTGGTAACTCGTAGAGTTAACAGAGAGGAATTAGTATTACCTGAATTTTAAATGTTAATATTCATTCAGTTTTAAGTGAAATATTTGGTTATGAACATTAAAAGATTTTTTTTAAGTTTTGGAAATACAGTCCTTCCTTCCTTCCCAACAAGTCTGCACCACCCAATTACATGCACGTGAGTAATTAACCCATTAACCAGTATGTCCTTAGGATGTGGGAGGAAACCAGAATATCCGGAGGAAACACATGCGGTCACAGGGAAAACATACAAACTCCTTAAAGACAGCAGTGGGAATTGAACCTAGATCACAGGCGCTGTAAAGCATTACACTAACCACTACACTACTACGCCACCTCAGTAAACGAGCAATACAAAAAATCTATACATTAAAAAAATTCTCATTCTGTTTATCTGTTTGTCGGTTTGTCTGTCTGTGCCCTCGAATTAGCCCAAACGGTGCATTAAAGCAGCACTTTTTTTTTGACTAAATGGATTTAAAATGCTCTAACTTACACAATGCATGCAAAGGTCAGGGTTATTGTCATAGTCATAGTCATACTTTATTGATCCCGGGGGAAATTTTATATTCGTATAAAATTGTTCACTCGTCAACAGACCCCGCTTTCCACACCCAATCCCAGCTTTCATGGAAACTGCGATGCGACATCACGACGCATGCATACGGCCAACCTCACAATGCTCACAGCAGCGACACCAACTGCAGCAAAAGGGTAGGGGAGCTCTATTTCCAGCGGTCACATTCTGCTAATCACCATCAGCATGTGCAGGATTGGGACAGGTCATCAAGTAGGACGACAAAGTCGAACTATAACTTCTGAATGGGTGGTCCCCTATAATGCCCAACTATTGAGGCTGTTGAGTTGTCATCTATATGTAGAAATATGTGCATCTGTCAAGTCCATCAAATACGTGATCAAGTATACCATGAAGGGGAGTGATCGGGCAATTTTTGGAGTGAATAGAGAAGACAAAATCACACAGTATTTGACAGGCAGATATATCGGACTCTCTGAAGCTGTTGGATCGATACTTGGATTTCCAATTCACAAGGGGGAACCAGCCATTATTCGCCTTCAAGTGCACTTTCCCCAACAGCATCAAGTATTCTTTCGAGATAATTCTGTTCTGCAACTGATTAATGACATGGCAAGAACCACTTTATTGGAATTCATGGATCTTTGCATTCGCGATCCATTTGCAAGTACCCTGTACTATGTGGATATTCCCAGATTCTACACTTGGGCTAATAAGAGATGGGAAAGAAGGAGAATGGGGAAAAGAGTGGAGGAGTACTCTGGGATTTTTGAAGCAGATGTTCTGGGTGGAGTGTATACCGTTTCTCCACAAAGTGGTGACCTCTACTATTTGAGACTTCTTCATCACACAAAGGGGCCAGCATCTTTCAAATCATTGAAAACACATGATGGAGATAACCTTCCATCATTCAAAGATGTCTGCAGAGAGAGAAGATTGTTGCAAGCAGACGATCATTGGCAGCAAACTATGGAAGAAGCAGAGAGAACAAGAATGCCCAGAGCAATGAGAGATTTGTTTGTCGTCTTGCTCACAAACACTGAAATCAACAATCTACAGCAATTATGGAACTGGTTCAAGAATGCCAATGTCTGAAGATTTCTTACAAATGGAGAGGAGAACTATCAATGATCCTAATATCATGATCGATGAGAGGCGTCATGGACAAGGGTGTTCTGTATTTCCAAGAGAAACTTGAGAACTTGAAGAATATAAACTTGCCGACACCAAGAAACAGTACAATTACTCAAAGTGCTGGCGATCTGGAATTATTGCGTGAACTGCAATACAACGGAGACAAACAGCAGGAATTTGTTTCATAGAAGGAGCCCCTATTGAATAATGAGCAAAGAGAAGTATATGAATATGTGTGACTGCTTGGAAAGGAAACTCTCTTCAATGAAAATCATTGATGCACCAGGAGGAACAGGCAAGACATTTATCATCAACTTGATCCTCGCTAAAGTTAGGGGAGATGAAGGTGTTGCTATTGCTGTAGCATCATCCAGTATTACAGCAACATTGATGCCTGGTGGTGGGACAGCACATTCAAGATTCAAGATACCCCTCAAAGTCAATAAAGATGCCCTTTGTAACATTGATTAAAAACACCAATACTACAAATTTACTCCGAAATGCAAGGTTTATTGTCTGGGATGAGTGCCCCATGATTAGCGGGGAGAGCTTCGAAGCTGTGGACCGGACTCTTCGTGATGTGCGTGACAAGAATGAGGCCTTCGGGGGTATTTTAACCATTTGCTGTGGCGATGTCCGTCAGCTTCTAGCAGTTGTGAAACAAGGAAATGATGCTGATGTGGAGAATTCCTGCACAAAAAAACCCTACTTATGGAGGAGCTTCATTAAGTTTCAGTTGAAGAGAAACATGCGATTGAGTGAGGGAGAAGGATGATATTCTGAGTTCCTATTGGATGTTGGAGAAGACAAGATTGAGAAAAATGAAAATGATGGAATCGAATTACCTGAAGATATGATTCTGCCAGCAAAAACTATGGAAGAATGTATAGATTTCATCTAACCGACATTTGACAATCCTGCAGAACTGTTCTCAAGGAATTCTATCTTGGTTCCTCTCAATGAAATGATGCGAAGAATAAACTTCACATGCATTAGACACTTCCCTGGAATCATGAAAGAACACTGTTCCTTCAGTGCCGTAAGTGAAGGAGCTAACGCCACTCATTTTCCAAAAGAATTCCTTGATTCGGTCGAACTTTCTGGATTGCCACCACATAAACTGGAATTGAAGAGGGGATCTCCCATCATTTCAATGAGGAACTTGGATCCACCAAGGCTTTGCAATGGAATGCGAATGATGGTGGAAGAACTGCTCGACAGTCTCATCGTAGCAAAGGTAAACATTGGTGCATTCCAAAATGATATTGTCATGATCCCAAGAATTACTCTCAGTTTATCAGAAGGGGAAGATGTCCCTCTTCAGCGGAGCCAGTTCCCGATACAGTCATGCTTTGCTATGACTATAGGTAAGGCGCAAGGCCAAACCATGGAGAATGTGTTGATTTATCTGAAGAAACCGATACTCCAGCATGGTCAGATGTAAGTGACTTTAAGCCGGGAAAAAGAAATGAAAACGTTGTAGTATTCTTGAAGGGTGGCAGACCAACCAGAAATGTTGTCATCAAAAGTGTCCTTCGTTAAATGAGGAGGAGCTATATTTGTCTTGCTACGGGTCTTTCTTTTTTAATAAACTGAGTTTTTATTCTTTAATTTCCAAAGCAAAGTGATAGCAATAGCATTCCGGGAAATTTAATCTTCATTCTGGTCACATCAGACTGCACTACCTTTCTCTCAAAGGGTGCCCCAACAGGTCACCCAGTTGTACTAAAATGTAAATAAATCCTAAAGGAAATCAATACATCCATGCCTAAAAATTTCATAGAAGGATGTACATTTTGTAGTATTAATTCTTTAGCTATTAGCAATTGCTTATATAATTTATGTCTAATTTAGGTTTTTTTGTGAATGTTGTATGATGCCTCTGAAAGTAAGTTTTTCATATTGCACCTGTGCTTAGATATCTTTGTGCACGTGCCAATAAACTCAACTTCCACGTTTTGAGTCAGAAGTAATTATAATGGAAAAAAATTATAAATATTTTGTGCCTTGTTTTCATAAAGAAATATTTTAAAAACTTGCTGTCAGTAGTGGAGAACAAAGGATTTGGAGTGAATGAGGAGCTGAAGGAAATCTGTATAAGTGAAAAATGAATGTAATAGAAATTTATTGGGATTAAAATGCCAATAAATCCCCATGACCTAAAGATCTGCAACCCAAAAATTTGAAGGAGATGATGATGAAGAAAGTGGATGCACTGATTTTCTGTAAATTTTAGCAAATATAACCATACTATTTAAGAAAGAGATAGAAAGTACATGAGTGTGAGGATAATCCTGGAATCTATAGTTAATGAAGTGGTGATAGGACACATATATAAAAAAAAGAATTGGGTAGAGTGAACATAGTCTTATAAAAGGAACAACATGTTTGGCTGTTGTTAGGTTTTTTAAGATACTGACTCACAGAAAAGATACTTGATACAATTTGGTTAGATTTTCAGAAGGACTAATAAAGTGCTACACAAGGGATAATGAAGCAAAAATGGAGGACATTCTATTTGGAATACTGTATTAGCATGTATTGACATTAGTTGAAAGAATGGGAGGTCGTAACTAATAGAACCCTAAGGTTTGGTTCTGGAGTTTCAACATTTCACGATCTATATCAATGATTTGGATAAAGGAACAAATTGTTATATCCAGGTTTGCAGGTGATTTGGAACTGGGCAGGAGTATGAATTGAGGAGAGGATTCTAAAATGCTTCAGGAGCATATGTACTGGCTAAGTGGATAGGTGAGATGTAGCACATAGACTATAATATGGAAAATGTGGTTAACTAGTTTGATAGAAACCATATAGAAAACCTGATTTTTTTTTCAGTTGATGTGCATGTACACCAAACAATTGGGATGGTAAACATTATGTTGACTAATTGCAAGAGAATTTGAGTACAAAAGTAAAGACATTTATTGCAATTATGTAGAGCCTTAGTAAGATTGCACCCCGTGTATTGTTTTTAAGTCTGGTTTCTCGGGTTCATTTGATCCGTTTCTGGGATGAAAGAGGAATTGTTCCATGAGGGGAGATTGAGCAGACTGGGCTAGATTATCTGCTTAGAAGAATGAAAGGTGATCTTACTGAAACGTATGAATTCTTATGATATTTGACAGGGAAGATACAGATTTGTATAGAGTCAAGTGTCGTAATTTCAAAACAGAGGGGTTAGCCTTTTGTATCTGAGGTAAGGAAAGACTTCACTCAGAGGGTTTGAGGGTAGTGGTGCTGAGTTAAAAGATTAACCATTTTTTAATCAGATGATCGAGTAAGTATGGGGTATTGATTGGCATGCTCCTGCTTTTATTCTATGTTCTGAATGGTAGAATTTGTTGAGAAGGTATGTTCATAATTGTGCAATTTTATCTCCTTTTTTTTATCTCCTGCTAAAACCAAATATATAGAAGGCAGTGACAGTAAATATTGAGAGTTGTCTTCAGATATGGAACATTGGGCATTTTCAGTGCATAGTTTTTTGTCAATTAAATCTTGACACAAATAGTGAACATGGGACATTGGCTAGCAGTTGTAGACCATAATGATTGAAAATAAACACACACAAACATCAAGTGGTTCTTTTGAACCCATCTCATCTGAGTGATTTGGTGACTTTACACCATTTTTTTTGTAATCTCCACATAAACTGTTTCCTAAAATCCATTTATGAACACAATTTCGTGGCTCTTTTCATCATTATTCTATTTTTGTGTTAAACAGTCCAGATTATTAAACAATACTTAAACATACTTTCTTTGGATTATTTGTACAGTCTTCTGAATTTGCTCATCCAGTACTTTACCACTATATTAATGTACTCTAAAAAGTTCAGATGATATGTGGAAAATGCAACTTCTGCTCTCTTGTTATTCGTTCAAGATGACACTCTGTCATAAAATCTTACTAACCCCACCTTCAACTCACCCCACCTTCTATTTATCACATATGCACCAAGGGCATTTTACAGTGGCAAATTAAACTGGACACCTTTGGGCTGTGGAATGTTCCTGAGAACATAGGGAAATCTACATTGTTACAGGGAGAATGTGCAAACTCTACACACAGAACAGCTGAGGTCAGGATGGAACCCAGGACACTGGAATAGTGAGACAGCAGCTGTACTGAATGGGATGCTGTACTGCTTCATGGTCAGTTGCATAATTAAATTATTGTTGCCTTCAAACCATCTATAAATATAGTGTGAAACTTTTCTTTGGCTGTGAAGTGCTATAGAGCGCCTGCAATTTAAAAAAAAAATTGCTCTGTAATTGGTCTTCAAAGAGCTAATGTTTGGCGCAGACTTGGGGCTGAAATGAAGCGGCAGGGCCCGGGTCTGAGAGTAAGGAATAAGCTGACATTTGGCTGATATAAGTGCAGGGCCAGATTGAAAAAGTCAGGGTGTTGGAGCCGGTGATGAGGGACGAGACGGTGTTCAGCTTGTTGCTCCAATAGGTTTACTGAACTGAGGCTATGGTCTGGAACTAACAGACTCCTGGACCGGCTGCGGTAATGAATTGTCTTTGTGGCTGTAGACTCACTTTTGTGAACTTTAGTTCTGAGTGTTATTTGTTTACTTTTTGTTATTTCCATGATTTACACAAATTGGGTGTGTGACTGGTTATTTTTAATAGCTTCTATTGGGTTTCTTTGTTTTTGTGGTTGCCTGTAAGTACATGAATGTCAAGGTTGTATATTGTATATATACTTTGTACTTTGAGCTTGTTTGTCTTTTATAGGCGATATGTGTCACATCATGGTCAAAGCCTGGTGAGTGCTCTGCTCTTTGCAACAGGGCTGTGGCTTTCACTGATATTTGTGATGCGGCAGATCCTCAAAGCCCTTCTCTCCTATCATGGCTGGATGTTTGAAGAACATGGCAAAGTGTCCACAACAACCAAAGTCTGGTTTGTAAGTGCTGACGCCTCAAATAATCTCTCGTTAATCTGTTCCAGAAAAAACAATAGTCTCTCCCCATTTTATCCCTCAGCCCAAGTTGACAAAGGTACTCAACTTTGGGACCAATTCTGTGCTCATTTGCCACCTACAGATGTATACTAAGAAGTAGCTGATTCACAGACATCAGGACTGACTTGTCTGTTTTCTAATCAAATATGTAAATTCTGATTGAAGTACCCTTGAAGTGCATCTGTAAGTGGCTATATCAGCTGGGCTGCCATTTGAACAGGATCTTCTTGGATTGCACATCTTAATTACTCAACATTTTTATGTAGCTACATTTAGACAATAAGAGCCATTTTCTAAATATAGCAAATTCAAATGGAAGAGTCTAGTGAGAAGGGAAGGCAGATATAACTATAACTGAATTCCCTGAACTTGCTGGATTTAATTGACCTGACCTGGATGCCCATGTCACTCTTCCAGACTTTGATTTGGTGCTTTTGAATTAACCAGAGGAAATTTGGAAATTCAATTTGTGACTCCCTGTCTGGTGCCAGGAAGCTAGAATTTGGTAGTATGACAGTGACATTGGTGCCTCTGAACCGGGGGGAGGGGGAGGTGATGTCAACTTCAGAGTTGGTGCTCCCAATTACTATGTTAACATGCAAAGACAAGTAAGCTAGTTGAATACCTGGCTGTCACTATGTAGTTTATTTTGGATGTGAGAATGACCTTGCAGTTCAGTTTAATCTATTTGCCTTGGAAAGGCACCTCAAAGAGTCAGTCCTCACTCAAGTATGAGACAAAATTGACGAGCAGTTTTTAATTTGAGTTTCTTTTTCAGACCCTAGTGAAGATTTTCTCGGGTCGCAAACCAATGTTATACAGTTTCCAGACTTCTCTCCCACGTTTGCCTGTTCCAGCTGTGAAAGACACTCTGCGAAGGGTAAGGTGACTCTTAAAGGTCAAGCAAAATTTACAGCATCTTTTCAAAAGTATTCAGCCCTATTGGAAGTTTTCATGTTTTACAGTAGATTTAATTTGGCTTTTTTGACGCTGATCAACAGCAAAAACTCATGTCAAAGTGAAAACAGATCTCTACAAAGTGATCTAAATTAATTACAAATATAAAGCACAAAATAATCAATATGACCATAAGATATAGGAGCAGAAGTAGGCCATTCGGCCCATCAAGAATGCTCCCCCATTCAGTCATTGGCTGATCCAATTCTTCCAGTCATCCCCACTCCCCTGCCTTCTCTCTATACCCATTGATGCCCTGGCTAATCAAGAACCTATCTATCTCTGCCTTAAATGCACCCAATGACTTGGCCTCCACAGCCGCTCGTGGCAACAAATTCCACAGATGTACCACCCTCTGATTAAAGCAATTTCTCCACATCAATTTTCTACATGGGCGCCCTTCAATCCTGAAGTTGTGTCCTTTTGTCCTAGACTCCCCTACCATGGCAGATAACTTTGCCATATCTAATCTGTTCAGGCCTTTCAACATTCAGAATGTTTCTGTGAGATCCCCCCTTATTCTCCTGAACTGCTAATTGATTGCAAAAATATTCACCCCCTTTAATATAACACACCAATTCATTGATGCAGCCAATTGGTTTTAGAAGTCACATAATTAGTTAAATGGAGATCTATTTTTGGAGACCTGTGTGCAGTCAAGGTGTTTCAATTGATTGTAGTAAATATATACTTGTATCTGGAAGGTCCAGCTGCTGGTGAGTCAGTATCCTGGCAAACACTACACCATGAAGATAAAAGAGCAACTCCAGGCAACTCCACGAAAAGGTTATTGAAAAGCACAAGTCAGAAGATGGATACAAAAAAATGTCCAAGTCACTGAATATCCCTTGGAGTACAGATCAGTCAATCATCAAGAAATTGAAAGAATTTGGCACAGCTATAGATCTGCCTAGGACAGGCCAACCTCAAAAACTGAGTGACCGTGCAAGAAGAGGACTCATGAGGGAGGCCACCAAGAGACCTATGACAACTCTGGAGGAGTTACAAGCTTCAGTGGCTGTGATGGGAGAGACTACACATAAAACAACTGTTGCTCGATTGCTTCACCAGTCACAGATATATGAAAGAGTGGCAAAGAGAAAACCACCATTGGGGAAAAAAACTTGGCAAGAGTTTGCTAGTAGGCATATAGGAGTCTCTGAAGTCAGCTGGATGAAGGTGCTATGGTCTGATAAAACCAAAATTGAGTTTTTTGGCCGTCAGACTAAGTGCTATGTTTGTCATAAACCAAACACAACATGTCATCAAAAACGTACCATCCCTACTAAGGCTTATGAAGGTAAAGGGTAATGAATGCAGCAAAATAGAGGGAATTCTTGGAGGAAAACCTGATGCAGTCTGCAAGAGAACTGCAACTTGGGAGAAGATTTGTATTCCAGCAAGACAATGACGCCAAGCATAAAGCCACAGCTGCACAGAAATGTTTTAAAAACAACAAAGTTAATGTTGTGGAGTGGCGAAGTCAGAGTCCATACCTCAATCCAATTGAGAATTTGTGGCTGGGCTTGAAAGGGCTGTTCACTCATGATCCCCATGCAATGTGACAAAGCTTGAGCAGTTTTGTAAAGAAGAATTGCAGTGTCCTGCTGCAAAACTGATGGAGACTTATCAGTACAGACACAGAAGATGAATACTTATGCAATCAATTATTTTCTGCTTTATATTTGTAATTAATTTAGATAGGTTTGTAGAGATCTGTTTTCCCTTTGACACGTCTTTTTCTGTTGATCAGTGTTTAAGAAAAAGCCAAATTAAATCCACTGTGATTCAGTGTTCTAAAACAATGAATCATGAAATCTTCCAAGGGGGTGAATACTTTTTGTAAGTGTGGCTAGACATATGCCAATAGCTGAACACTGTGTGTGAGAGACAGGACTGAGTTGGGGAGGCATGAGTGAGTGTGATTGTGAAACCTATGGATTATGAACTTGACACCCTTTTAAAATAATTGTCCTCTGGGGAGTAAGTAGGATATTGTTTGTTTGTAGGTATTGAAAAATCACCAAGGAATTATGTAGCAAAATAGAACTGAGTCAAATGTCAGGAGCTCAGCCAAAGTAAACTATTTAAGTTTGTATCAGATGTTGGTGTCTAAAGCCTGAACTAGATGTGACCTCAGTTCCAAAATGTGACAAGGAAGTAAAGGAATGAACTGCATTGACGATCATGTTGGTTGAGGACAATAAGTGAAATTGGCAGATCATGATGGCACTCAGTGTATAATATGTTTTTGATGGTACTAATTTTTTTTTATAAATTCAATTTCTAAATAATGTCCTCTCTAAAATGTCTTAATGGGCTGAAAAGCACCTTCAGTGTCGGTGTCTCCCTTTCCCTAAAATGTGCTTTCACCAGTGTTATTTAATAAGTTTATTTAATTATTGAGCTACAGCGCAGAATAGGCCCTTCTGGCCCTTCAAGCTGCACCGCCCAGCAATCCCCTGATTTTAACCCTAGCCTAATCAATTTACAATGACCAATTAACCTACCAACCAGTATGCCGTTGGACTGTGGGAGGGAACCGGTGCACCTGGAGGAAACGTACGCAGTCACGGGGAAAATTTACAAACACCTTACAGTGGTGGGAATTCAACCCGGGTCACTGGTACGATGAAGTGTTGTGCTAACCACTACACTACCATGCTGCCCCAGTTAATCAATTATTTTTAAGTACTTGAAAGTAAGGTTACTTTTTGATTTCTGTTTATGCTTGTATGAGTGTACAAGAATTAGGAGCTTTATCTCCTGAATGCTGGAACTGACCAAGGGATCTTTACAAATCTTTTGATTCCCCTTGGGAATGCCTTATCCCTTCAGAGAAGGGGTGGAGGGTGACCTGACGCAGGAGAAAAGCATAAATGTGCCAGTAGGAGCCATGTCTGCCATGGCTGTTCAGGCTTCAGTTCTTCAACTTGAACCTTAGTGAAGGATTGGACATGAGAATTTTGCAATGCCAGTTTAATGAAGTCTGCACCCCACAATATACTTCCTCTTTAAGAGTTGCACGCTGGCATTTAATTGTGATGACTG
Organism: Mobula hypostoma; assembly: GCF_963921235.1. Classification (NCBI taxonomy): domain Eukaryota; kingdom Metazoa; phylum Chordata; class Chondrichthyes; order Myliobatiformes; family Myliobatidae; genus Mobula; species Mobula hypostoma. Next base: position 82,663,456 of record NC_086107.1, on the reverse strand, counting down.
CTATTTACTGCTATTTGCTACTTGGAGCTAACCACTGAGGCATGCAGCCACTCAACAACAGGATTAGTGTAGCTGCATTCTGTTTTGTTAATTAGCAGGTAGTTTTGGAAGCAGCATGCGTTTGTACTATGGAACACATTGATGCATTACACAACACAAATTTCGGAAGATGTGGGATCGAAATACTTGAATATAGTAGAGAGAGAATTATTTCAGTATCATTTTAAATTGGATTATTAAACTGTTTTATTACCTTCTGCTGTTGTTTCTTTTTGTTCTGCGAATGTAACTCAAATGTTCACAACAAGAAGTCTCTACCTAACATTACTTGATATGCTGAGATATGGTGACATTTCTTGTATCCCCTTTAAGTCTTTTCTCCTCTGTTTCCTCCCTGTCCCTTTCAAGTTTTTGGAGTCTGTGAGGCCACTGATGAATGAAGATGACTTTAGACGGACAAAGGCACTGGCTAAAGATTTTGAAAGGAACCTGGCTCCTCGGCTCCAGTGGTATCTCATACTCAAATCATGGTGGGCTAGTAACTATGTAAGTTGTGGTGTATCATACTTAAATAATGCCTTCTTATATAATTGCAAATGTATTTTTCTTTATCATTACCAAATAAAGATTATAACATTATAGCACTGTTCTTTGGAAATAATTGTGGGTATGGATTTGATGCAGGCGTTGATCATGTGGATAGTCAGAGGCTTTTTCCCAGAGCTGAAATGGCTAACACAAGAGGGCACTGTTTTAAATTGCTTGGAAGTAGGTACAGAGGATATGTCGGGTAAGTTTTTTTTTATGCAGAGAGTGGTGAGTATGTGGATTGGGCTGCTGGCAATGGTGGTGGAGGCAGATATGATAGGGTCTTTTAAGAGACTCCTAGATAGGTACATGGAGCTTAGAAAAATAGGGGGCTATTTTAAGTACATGTTCGGCACAGCATTGTGGGCCGAAGGGCCTGTATTGTGCTGTAGGTTTTCTATGTGTCTTTCTTGGCTGCTCATGACTAGGCTGGGAGCTCTTTCAATTGGAGTAGCGTAGAGAATTGATTCTGTATATTCAGTAGGAAAGACTAGAGAAATTTGTTACTCTCAAGAAGGTGTATCAAACAGTGGTATTCGAAATTGTGAACCTCTGCCAGTAAATGAAGAAAATTTGATAGTAAGGTTAATTAGCTGTGGTCACAGATCTAAGCCAATGAGTAAAAAAGCTATGCAACTTGAAGTCTCTGACAAATTACCACCAACATGTCACCTGTGGAACCAGAGGAGCTAACAGGCTTGACTGCTGTTATACCATTAGCATGCCAACCCATGTCCACACTTTGGCAAGTCTGATCACTTAGCTGTGCTTGTACACCTGGCAAGCAGGCAGAGGCTGAGGACTGCAGTACCAGTGGTGAAGACAGCAAAGGTATGGAGGACTGCTATCATGTTGTCATGACATCATGCCACTAAGCTCTCTCTCTTCTTCCTGTACTCTGACTTGTGTTTTGAGATGCAGCCCACTGCAATGCATCACCCACAATTCTCTGCAGTTTCTTGCAGACATGGGCAGAGGACTTGCCATGCCAATCTTTGATGCATTTGGATAGTAGACACGATGTTGAAGGAACTCAGCAGATCAGGCATTTCGGGAGGGAACAATTAATGTTTCGGGCTGAGACTCTTCATCAGGACTAGAAAAGTTGAGATAAGAACCAGACTATAAAGATAGGTAGGGGAGCACCAGCTGACAGGAAATGGATGAGCCCAGGTGAGGGGTGAAAAATAATGATGTGAGATATTAGGAGGTGATAAGTGAAGAAGGAATCTGAAAGGAGAGGACAGTAGACCATTCAACAAAGGGATGGAGGTGATGGCCAACCTATGAGTGTGGGGTGGGCTGGCTGAGATAAGAAGCAAGGAAAACAGAGTGGAGTTGGTACAGAAAATTAGAGAAATCAACATTAATGCTGTCAGGTTGGAAACTACCAAGACAAAATATGAGGTGTTGCTCCTCTAACCTGCATCTGGCTTTATCTTGGCAGAAGGGGAGGCCTTGGACAGATATGTCGGAGTGGGAATAGGAAGTAGAATTGAAGTGGGTGGTCACTGGGAGATCCTGGCTTTTGTGACGGATGGAGCGAAGATGCTCAATGAAGCGGTTCCCCAATATGCATTGATTTTGATGCGGATTCACCAGATGGCGCTCACGCTGTGAGGTCACTTCTCAGCTTCGCTCCGTTACTTTATCATTTTATATCTATGATCACCTTTATTTAATTTACTTTTAAGTTTGGATTTTGAACTTTGAAGAGATGAGTAAAGAAACAGTTTCAAGACCTAAAGTCCGAGATATTAAACCTGCGAAAGATGCCGATGGCGACGGAAAAAAGAAACCGATCCTAAACATCCTGAGATAACTTATGAATTGTTGATGAATTTGTTTCGTGAACAAGCTGATGAAATACGCTGAGGCTTTAAAGAAGAGATTACGGCAATTATGCAATCTTTTGGTGTGCTCAACCATCAAGTTCAACAGCAATAAAACACAATCACCGAACTGAAGGAGGATGCATGAAAGAAAGATGAAAAAATCGAGAGTTTGGAACGGAAAGTTTCTTGGACAGATAAACAGCTGGAGAGTCTTAAATTTAAGATTACTGATCCAGAAAACCGATCCAGAAGAAAGAACTTGTGTTTAATTGGTCTCCCCGAGGGAGTTGAGACAGGAGACCCTTCAGTATTCTTTTCTGAACTTTTAAAGACTGCGTTTAGCTCTGAATTCTCGGATGATCCTCCATTGCTCGATCGCGTGCCTTGTATTTTTCGGAATAAATCAGATTCTCAATCTAAACCAAGACCAGTAATCATTCGATTTCATTATGTTCATGTCAAAGAGCAACTCATACGAGTAGCCCGACGGCAGAGAATGATTAAATTTCAAGACCATCAAATCCGATTGTATGAGGATTTCAGCCCCAAATTAATGAGAGCGCGATTGGCTTTCAAACCTCTGATGATGGAATGTTACCAAAAAGATCCCAAACTAGCATTACTGTATCCTGCCCGTTTAAGAATCTCTCCTCCGAACAGCCAGCGACTTTTCTTCAACTCTACAAGTGCAGCTCGAAGCTTTCTGGAAGAACTTGAATCAGCCACCACGGTTTAATTAACACACGATTCTTGTGATATTGTCTTTGGCTTTTCATTTTTTCTCAAATTCTATTAATCATACGATTCATTTTTGGAGATTGACTTTTATAAGTATAAGACTTCTAGTTTTGATCGGTAGTTTTGGTATTCTTTATACTTAATTTTACCTTTGTTATCGGTTTTTTTTATTATTGTATGTGGGGGAATATCATGTTTTTTTTTCCTGTGGTATAACCATGATGGCATTTTGTCGTCTTCTTCCCATAATACCTTTTGTTTTTTTTTACCGCGCCATCTTTTTGGGTTCTTCTTCCCATAATACTTTGCTTTCCGGATACGCCTTTTGTTTCATTCACTGTTCTCCCTTACAAATATTTTATATTGAATAATATGTATTGGTCTCTCTTTTTTTCCTCTTTATTTTATTAGCATGTTAGTGATTGTAATACTAAGGTATTTTGTTTTACTATATCTGTTAAGTTTATTGTCTTTTTTGCTGTTATAGCGTTTTTTTAGGTGGTCTTTTTACCAACATATATTTGGGAGCCGCCTTCTGGAGAAATGGGAGTAGATTTAGTCTTAGCTGGCTTTCTGGCCTTTCCTGGCTTAACTTTAGGGTTTCTTGGGCGGTTGGGTGCGGGGGCTTATTCTTTTTTTCAATGGGCTAAATTTGAACTACAACAATGTCTGTATTGTCGCAACTTCCGTCTCCTTTCCAAATGCTGGTTCCTCTTCCGGTTACATGAGTTTATACTCTGGTTAACTCTTTATATACCAAAAGGTTGATTCAAGGTTAACATGGCTCAGAAGATTAATCTTGTTTATCTTGGAATACAAATGGACTAAAGCATCCGATAAAAAGGAAAAAGATTTTTAAAGTATTCCATAGAATGAATGCCCATACTATTTTTGCCCAAGAAACTCATGTGAGGAAGGAGGATAATCAGCGTTTTTTTAAGTCTTGGAAGGTACAACAGTATCACTCAAACTCCAAAGCTAAAGTGAGAGGAGTTTCAATTTTTATAGATTCTTCAATTGCATTTGTACATCACAATACCTTCTCTGACCAGAATGGTAGATTCTTGTTAATTACCAGTCTACTTTTTAATAAGAAATGCCCCGAATGTGGATTACCCTGAATTTTTTAAACAATTATTTACCTCCTTTCCTAATTTAAGTGATTACATGTTGATAATGGGGAGGGGGTGACTTTAATTGCTGCTGAAACCCTTCGATGGCACTACCGAATAAGTTGGCCACACTTATCAATTCGTTTTTGATTGATTCTGGAATCTCCGAGATTTGGAGATTTCTGCATCCCAAGGATAAAGAACTTTCTTTCTTTTCACGCGTACATCATACTTATTCTAGGATTGACTGTTTTTTATAGACTGTCGTTTAATTCCATCTGTAATTGAGTGTAACTATGATATCATTGCTATATCTGATCATGCACCATTGAATCTCTCTACTTAATTATGGGATATACCCTCTAATACTAGACAATGGCGTTTTAATTCCAACTTACTTCAACACTCGGATTTTGTAAAATTTATTAAAGATCAGATTGACTTCTCTTTTTTAACTAATACTACGGATGAAATTCCCAGTGGGGTTATATGGGACACTTTTAAAGCTTATATCTGTGGTCAGATCATTTCCTACTCAGCTGGATTGAAAAAACGCACTAAGAATAAAATATTTGTGTTGATTGATAAGATTAAAGACATCGGTAAACAATATGCCACTACAGGTTTCCCCCGCCATCCGAAGGTAGAGTGTTCCTATGAAACGGTTCATAAGCCGAAATGTCGTAAAGCGAAGAAGCAATTACCATTTATTTATATGGGAAAATTTTGTGAGCGTTCGCAGACCCAAAAATAACCTACAAAATCATGCCAAATAACACATAAAACCTAAAATAACAGTAACATATAGTTAAAGCAGGAATGATATGATAAATACACAGCCTATATAAAGTAGAAATACTTTTCCACAATCATTACTAAATTGTTCTCCGGAGCGAAAATCTCACGCAAGCGCCGTCGGTAGAAAATCTCACACAAGCGCTGTTGGCAAAAACACGCACAAGCGCTCCCCAGTAACCTTTAAGCTATGAAGCTGCCAAATCATACCAAATAACACGTAAAAATACACAGCCGATATAAAGTAGAAATAATGTATGTACAGTGTAGTATCACTTACGGGAATCGGGACAGCACTGAGCACACTGATGATGGTGTGTTAGACTGAGTCGTCGGAGCTTGGGTGGTGCAGTGGCCCCCCCCTCACCCTCCGGGCCGCTGAGCAATACATTGCCGCGAAGAACGCAGGGGTCCAGCGGTAGCAGGGAGGTACACAGCACATCTTTAAGAAAAAAGCCGAAACAAACATGCTAATTAATTAGGTGCCGCCCGTAATTGTCAGCCCAGATCAGTGCCGGTTTCCGATTGCGTCGTCTCTGATCTGGGCCAACAATTACGTGTCAGCGGCACCTAATTAATTAGCATGTTTATTTCAGCTTTTTTCTTAAAGATGTGCTGTGTGCCTCCCGGCTACCTTTGCATTCTCTGCGAATCGGTATCTGTCTGTGGCCTGGGGGTTGGGGTGGTGGCACACTGAGGTGTCATCTCGTTGCCTGTTTCCATTAGAGCAGGCAGCTCATCTTCTCCTATGACTGCCCGCCTCGATGTCGAAGGTCGAGGTTCATCGTCTGCTGTGGCTGATGTGGAAGGCTTGCTTGACTGCTGAGCCTCGCGTTTTTTTCTATCACACAGTTCTTTAATAAGGACTCAAACTATCCTGAAAATATCCCCTAAACCGATGTACCCTTTCAAAATTAAAGTCATACTTTATCATTACTCATTCGGTTTAGATTGTTATCCTTTTTTCTTCCAATTGCATCAGCTCTTCATCTGTCAGTTCTTGGTGATGGGATGCCAAAACCTCTTCAACATCATCTTCGTCACCTTCCACAAGCCAAACTCACATTGTCCTTACTTCGTTCACCATGATCAAAACACTTAATTATGTCTAGTTTTACCGTAAGTGTAACACCCTTACGAGCTCTTTCAGGCTTTTCCGATACCATAGAACTCATCTTGCAAGCAGCTGCTCACAGGCTCGTGTTTAAGCAACGTTGGCGAGAATCTGGCGGAGAGCGGCTGCTCGGGGCGCGCTGCCTTTTATAGCGTGCTGCCTTTTATCGCGCGCTGATTTTTTATCGTGCACTGAATTTTTTTTTCGTAACAGTGAAAACACCTTCTGAAAGTGAAAATAGGGTACTAATGTAGGTCTTTCATAATAGTGAGGTTTCGTAAAGCGAAAGTTCGAAGAGCGGGGGAACACCTGTACTCCTAATAAGGAGCTTTACAAACAGAGAGTTGAACTTCAAATGGAGCATAGTTTACTCTTAACATTGTCAATAGAAATTCAATTAATAAAAACAAGAAGTGAGTTTTATATACATAGTGATAATTCTGGTAAATTATTAGCCAATCAATTAAAAACAGCTTCGGTTAAACGTCAAATTACTAAGATTCGTAAACTTAATGATATTTCAACAGTTGATCATGATGAGATTAATAAATCTTTTCAAGAATTTTATCCATCTTTATATCAGTCAGAATTTCCTCATGATCCCAGGGAGATGCAAGATTTTTTAAGGCATTTGAACTTTCTGAAATTAACACCCCAAGAACATTTAAAGTTAGAAACACCTATTATGGATGAAGAAGTAATGGGTGCTATTTCTTCAATGAATTCTGCCAAATCACCTGGCCCAAATGGCTATACAGCAGAATTTTTAAAGTTTTTTTTCTTCTATTCTTTGTCCCCAGTTGTGCAGAATTTTTAGAGATGCAATTATTATAGGTAAACTTCCACAATCATTTTATAGAGCCCCTATTTCCTTAATTTAAAAAAAAGGATCCTACTGAATGTGCATCATATAGACCGTTATCCTTATTGAATGTTGATTCAAAAGTTTTTTCTAAAATATTAGCATCTAGATTAGAAAAGGAATTACCTCAAATTATTTCCACAGATCAAACTGGGTTTATTAAAAATCGTTATTCATCTTTTAATATTAGGAGATTAATAAATATTATTTATGCTCCTTCACTGAGAACTCCAGAATGTGTTATTTCATTAGATGCTGAGAAAACTTTTGACAGAGTTGAATGGCCATATTTATTTACTACGCTTGAGTAGTTTAATTTTAGCCCGTTATTTATATCCGGGATTAAATTGATATATCATACTTCTTTAGCTTCGGTTTTGACTAATAATCAAAGATCTCCCTTTTTTCGATTATTTCGTGGCACTAGGCAGGGTTGTCCTTTAAGTCCTTTATTATTTGATATTGCTTTAGAACCTTTAGCAATTGCAATTCGCGATTCACCAAATATTTTTGGTATTACTTGTGGGAAAGAGATACATAAGTTATCATTGTATGCAGATGATTTACTATTATATATTTCTGACCCAGAAAAATCCATTCCTGCAACTTTATCCTTTTTGGATAAGTTTAGTAAATCCTCTGGTTACAAACTAAATCTTAATAAGAGTGAACTTTTTCCGTTAAATATGATGGGTCCAAACTATAAATGTTTACCATTTGGATTAGTTACTGATCAATTTACTTATTTAGGAGTTAAAATTACTAAGAAGCATAAGGATTTTATTTAAGGTTAATTTTTTACCCTTACTGGATCAGATTAAAGGTTTGATTACTAAATGGTCACCAATGTTTTTGTCATTAATTGGTCAGATTAACGCTGTTAAGATGATTATTTTACCTCAGTTTCTGTATTTATTTCAAGCACTGCCAATTTTTATTCTGAAATCTTTTTTTGATGATGTTGATTCAAAAATTTCCTCGTTACATATGGCAGAATAAAAATCCTAGACTAGGTAAAAGATATTTACAGAAGCCCAAAAAGGAGGGTGGCTTAGCATTACCAAACTAGATTCTACTATTGGGCGATTAATATTCATAATTTAAAATTTTGGACATGGAATTGGGACACAGTTTCAAGTCCACAATCGGTTAATCTTGAATGTAATTCTGTTTCAGGATTTTCATTGGGTTCTATTTTAGGGACCCCACTTCTTTTTGACTTTTCTAAATTGGACAAACAAATGGATAACCCAGTAGTTAAACATACTCTTTGAATATGGTTTCAGTTTTGAAAATTTTTTTGGACTGAATCAATTTATTTTAACTAGCCCTATTATATCCAACTTTCTTTTTCAACCCTCTTCTTTGGATCAAGCATATCTGGTCTGGAGAACAAAAGGTATAATACGTTTTTCTGATTTATTTTTAGATAACTGTTTTATGTCTTTTGAACAATTATCTAATAAATATAACTTACCTAGATCACATTTTTTTAGATATTTACAGAGTAGAAACTTTTTAAATACTGTTCTTACTACCTTTCCAATTTCATATTCTACTGATATAATGGAAAAAAATTTGGATTTAAACCTTTCAGAAAGGTTTAATAACAATTATTTATAATATGATAAGGAAAATAAATCCAGATGTTTCCAATACAGTTAAGAATGACTGGGAAAGAGAACTTAAGCTTACCTTACCTACTGAGAAATGGCAAAAAATTTTCCAACTAGTTAACTCTTCCTCTATTTGTGCTAAACATGCGTTGATACAATTTAAAGTTGTACGTAGGGCTCATATGTCTAAGGATAAATTAGCTCATTATTATTCTCATATAAACCCTGTATATGATAGATGTCATTCTGAGATAGCCTCATTAACTCATATGTTTTGGTCTTGCCCTTTATTGAAGAAATATTGGGACAATATTTTTGATATTATTTCAACTGTCTTGAATATTGATTTACAACCTCATCCTATCACTGCTGTCTTTGGTTTACTGATGATAGAAAAACATCATTTGACCTCTTCAGTTGTCGGATGATTGCTTTTGTTACTCTAATGGCTAGAAGATCTATACTATTGAATTGGAAAGAGATTAGTCCTCCAACTACATTTCATTGGTTTTCTCAAACTATATTTTGTTTAAATCTAGAAAAAATTAGAAATGTCATTTATGACCCAGCTATTAAATTTGATGAGACTTGGAGACCATTTATTCAATATTTTCACATGATGTAATTTGACCCTTGCCAAATCTATTTTGTGATTTCAATATATGGGGAGAGGAGCGGAAGTGTCGACACTATTGGTTCTATCTGAGGTATCATAATAACCCTTTCTTTTCTTTTTCTTTTCCTTAGCTTTCTTTTAGTTTGGGTAGATTAGTTTTTTTTTAGGGGATATATTTTTTTTCTTTTTCTGTTTTTTTTACGATATTTTTGTATTTTATTGTTAATCTGTGTGATTTTGGGAGGTTTACTAACTATGTGTTATCTGACTGTATACTTTTATAGTAATTATTATTAATTAATACAATCCCAATTGCTCTGTACTTATTTTTTTGTAATAAGTATGATGTTGAAACTAATAAAAAGATTGAAAAAGAAAGAATGATTTTGATGCTTCTGGATAGGATACTTTCTATGGGTCGTCAATAAAAATTGGTGAGGTACATATGCAAAAATTCTTTAGCCTCCTAAGGAAGAAGAGGCACGGGTGAACTTCCTTGGCTGTGGCGTAAATCCTAGGAACTGGAAGCTCTCAATACTCTCAACTTCAGCACCACAGATGTAAACGGGAGCGTGTTCCACCACCCCCCCCCCACCTTGCTTTACCTGAAGTCAATGACCAGTTAATTTATTTTGCTGACACCGAAGGGAATGGGACCATGTCCCTAGGCTGTCACCTCTATTTACTCTGTCATAGTTATTTGAGATGCGGTGGTATTACTTGCAAGCTGGTAGATGGAGTTAGAGCAGAACCTGGCCACACAGTTGTGAGTGTAGAAGGAATAGAATAGGAGACTGAGACCATGCCTGTTGAGGATAATCGTGGAGGTGGTGTAGTTGCCTATTTTTATTGCAGTCTTTTGATCAGGGGATCAAGGATCCAGTTGTAATCGGAAGTGCCGAGTCCTGAGTCTTCAAGATTGGAAGTGTGTTTACTTGGAATGCTGGATTCACACCACCAGGTTCAGAACAAGTTATTGTCCTAATACCATTAGGCTCCATTAACTTAATTCATAAAATTGTTTTAGGTTTTCATAAAATACTATTATATTTTCCATGTAAATGCTGCAAGAAAATGATATGGTAATGTGTGCATACTTTGATAATGTTTATTTTGAGCTTTGAACTGATTAGAAAGTTTTTAGGAGTCAGCGCAGGTATGACTGGATGAATGGATTCCTTTAATGGTGAAATATTCTGTCACATTATTAGATAAAGACCTGTACTTGTATAAGCTGGTCAGTATATTATGCCCAGTGTTATTAAGCTGTACAATCTCAGTTGAAGTTGTAATTTTAATTCATTTGTGGCAAGCACACTTTCTGGATTGAGGATTGATCCAGTAAATGTAGAAAGCTTATAACTCATGTGATTTGTTGGCTTTCTCATTGTGTCATTGCAGGTGAGTGACTGGTGGGAGCAGTATGTTTACCTACAAGGGCGAGAGCCAATCATGGTCAACAGCAACTACTATGCCATGGTAAGGACTTCATACGATATTGTGAATGGGGTTACTATGTGTAACCTGAGGGACTGCAACACTATATGTGTAATGGAGAAGGAAAAGGTTGTACATGACTTAGAATGTAGGCTAGAGCGTTGACATGCCAGCCAAGTGGATAATGTTCTAAATAATGTATGATGATAAGAATGACAGTTTCTCTTTATCTCCTTGTGTTTTGCTCATTCTGCTTTGTAAGTACTAATTCACAAAGTATATTTCAGTATTGCTTCATGTCCAGTATGGTTCACTGCCATTCTTTGCTGGATGTTGTTAGATTGATCGTGGCACAGATAAATTGAATCTTATCTGCTCCTACCTATTAACATATCTTTGAGCTGTGACATCTGGGTGGTGGCTAGAAGAGGCAATATTTAGTTTTTTTTCTTCTTACACAAGCTTATTATAGAAACATAGAAACATAGAAAATAGGTGCAGGAGTAGGCCATTCGGCCCTTCGAGCCTGCACCGCCATTTATTATGATCATGGCTGATCATCCAACTCAGAACCCCGCCCCAGCCTTCCCTCCATACCCCCTGACCCCTGTAGCCACAAGGGCCATATCTAACTCCCTCTTAAACATAGCCAATGAACTGGCCTCAACTGTTTGCTGTGGCAGAGAATTCCACAGATTCACCACTCTCTGTGTGAAGAAGTTTTTCCTAATCTCGGTCCTAAAAGGCTTCCCCTCTATCCTCAAACTGTGACCCCTCGTTCTGGACTTCCCCAACATCGGGAACAATCTTCCTGCATCGAGCTTGTCCAATCCCTTTAGGATCTTATACGTTTCAATCAGATCCCCCCTCAATCTTCTAAATTCCAACGAGTACAAGCCCAGTTCATCCAGTCTTTCTTCATATGAAAGTCCTGCCATCCCAGGAATCAATCTGGTGAACCTTCTTTGTACTCCCTCTATGGCAAAGATGTCTTTCCTCAGATTAGGGGACCAAAACTGCACACAATACTCCAGGTGTGGTCTCACCAAGGCCTTGTACAACTGCAGTAGTACCTCCCTGCTCCTGTACTCGAATCCTCTCGCTATAAATGCCAGCATACCATTCGCCTTTTTCACCGCCTGCTGTACCTGCATGCCCACTTTCAATGACTGGTGTATAATGACACCCAGGTCTCGTTGCACCTCCCCTTTTCCTAATCTGCCACCATTCAGATAATAATCTGTTTTCCTATTTTTGCCACCAAAGTGGATAACTTCACATTTATCCACATTAAATTGCATCTGCCATGAGTTTGCCCACTCACCCAACCTATCCAAGTCACCCTGCATCCTCTTAGCATCCTCCTCACTGCTAACACTGCCGCCCAGCTTCGTGTCATCCGCAAACTTGGAGATGCTGCATTTAATTCCCTCATCCAAGTCATTAATATATATTGTAAACAACTGGGGTCCCAGCACTGAGCCTTGCGGTACCCCACTAGTCACCGCCTGCCATTCTGAAAAGGTCCCGTTTATTCCCACTCTTTGTTTCCTGTCTGCTAACCAATTCTCCACCCACACCAATACCTTACCCCCAATACCGTGTGCTTTAAGTTTGCACACTAATCTCCTGTGTGGGACCTTGTCAAAAGCCTTTTGAAAATCCAAATATACCACATCCACTGGTTCTCCCCTATCCACTCTACTAGTTACATCCTCAAAAAATTCTATGAGATTCGTCAGACATGATTTTCCTTTCACAAATCGATGCTGACTTTGTCCGATCATTTCTCCGCTTTCCAAATGTGCTGTTATCACATCCTTGATAACTGACTCCAGCAGTTTCCCCACCACCGACGTTAGGCTAACCAGTCTATAATTCCCCGGTTTCTCTCTCCCTCCTTTTTTAAAAATTGGGGTTACATTAGCCACCCTCCAATCCTCAGGAACTAGTCCAGAATCTAACGAGTTTTGAAAAATTATCACTAATGCATCCCTATTTCTTGGGCTACTTCCTTAAGCACTCTAGGATGCAGACCATCTGGCCCTGGGGATTTATCTGCCTTCAATCCCTTCAATTTACCTAACACCACTTCCCTACCAACATGTATTTCACTCAGTTCCTCCATCTCACTGGACCCTCTGTCCCTTACTATTTCTGGAAGATTATTTATGTCCTCCTCAGTGAAGACAGAACCAAAGTAATTATTCAATTGGTCTGCCATGTCCTTGCTCCCCATAATCAATTCACCTGTTTCTGTCTGCAGGGGACCTACATTTGTCTTTACCAGTCTTTTCCTTTTTACATATCTATAAAAGCTTTTACAGTCCGTTTTTATGTTCTCTGCCAGTTTTCTCTCATAATCTTTTTTCCCCTTCCTAATTAAGCCCTTTGTCCTCCTCTGCTGAACTCTGAATTTCTCCCAGTCCTTAGGTGAGCCACTTTCTCTGGCTAATTTGTATGCTACTTCTTTGGAATTGATACTATCCCTAATTTCTCTTGTCAGCCACGGGTGCACTACCTTCCTTGATTTATTCTTTTGCCAAACTGGGATGAACAATTGTTGTAGTTCATCCATGCAACCTATAAATGCTTGCCATTGCATATCCACCGTCAATCCTTTAAGTGTCATTTGCCAGTCTATCTTAGCTAATTCACGTCTCATACCTTCAAAGTTACCCCTCTTTAAGTTCAGAACCTTTGTTTCTGAATTAACTATGTCACTCTCCATATTAATGAAGAATTCCACCATATTATGGTCACTCTTACCCAAGGGGCCTCTCACGACAAGATCGCTAATTAACCCTTCCTCATTGCTCAAAACCCAGTCCAGAATAGCCTGCTCTCTAGTTGGTTCCTCGACATGTTGGTTCAAAAAACCATCCCGCATACATTCCAAGAAATCCTCTTCCTCAGCACCTTTACCAATTTGGTTCACCCAGTCTACATGTAGATTGAAGTCACCCATTATAACTGCTGTTCCTTTATTGCACACATTTCTAATTTCCTGTTTAATACCATCTCCGACCTCACTAGTACTGCTAGGTGGCCTGTACACAACTCCCACCAGCGTCTTCTGCCCCTTAGTGTTACACAGCTCTACCCATATCGATTCCACATCTTCCTGGCTTATGTCCTCCCTTTCTATTGCGTTAATCTCTTCTTTAACCAGCAACACCACCCCACCTCCCCTTCCTTCATGTCTATCCCTCCTGAATATTGAATATCCCTGAACGTTGAGCTCCCATCCCTGGTCACCCTGGAGCCATGTCTCTGTGATCCCAACTATATCATAATCATTAATAACAATCTGCACTTTCAATTCATCCACCTTATTACGAATGCTCCTTGCATTGACACACAAAGCCTTCAGGCGCTCTTTTACAACTCTCTTAACCCTTGTACAATTATGTTGAAAAGTGGCCCTTTTTAATGCTTACCCTGGATTTGTCGGCCTGCCACTTTTACTTTTCTCCTTTGTACTTTTTGCTTCTATGCTCACTTTACACCCCTCTGTCTCTCTGCACTGGTTCCCATCCCTCTGTTGTGAACTAACCTCCTCACGCCTAGCCTCTTTAATTTGATTCCCACCCCCCAACCATTCTAGTTTAAAGTCACCTCAGTAGCCCCCGCTAATCTCCCCGCCAGGATATTGGTCCCCCTAGGATTCAAGTGTAACCCGTCCTTTTTGTACAGGTCACGCCTGCGCCAAAAGAGGTCCCAATGATCCAAAAACTTGAATCCCTGCCCCCTGCTCCAATCCCTCAGCCACGCATTTATCCTCCACCTCATCGCATTCCTACTCTCACTGTCGCGTGGCACAGGCAGTAATCCCGAGATTACTACCTTTGCGGTTCTTTTTCTCAACTCCCTTCCTAGCTCCCTATATTCTCCTTTCAGGACCTCATCCCTTTTCCTACCTATGTCATTGGTACCTATATGTACCACGACCTCTGGCTCCTCACCCTCCCACTTCAGGGTATCTTGGACACGATCAGAAATATCCCGGACCCTGGCACCAGAGAGGCAAACTACCATCCGGGTCTCTGGACTGCGTCCACAGAATCGCCTATCTGACCCCCTTACTATCGAGTCCCCTATCACAGCTGCCCTCCTCTTCCTTGCTCTACCCTTCTGAGCTACAGGGCCAGACTCTGTGCCGGAGGCACGGCCACTGTCGCTTCCCCCGGGTAAGCTGTCCCCCCCAACAGTACTCAAACAGGAGTACCTGTTGTTAAGGGGCACAGCCACCGGGGTACTCCCCATCACCTGCCTTTTCCCCTTCCCCCTCCTAACCGTGACCCACTTGTCTGCCTCCCGTGGCCCCGGCGTGACCACCTGCCTTCCACTCCTCTCTATCACCTCCTCGCTCTCCCTGACCAGACGAAGGTCATCGAGCTGCAGCTCCAGTTCCGTAACGCGGTCCCTTAGGAGCTGCATCTTGATGCACTTGGCGCAGATGTAGACGTCCGGGAGGCTTGGAGACTCCAGGACCTCCCACATCCGACACCGAGAACAGCAAACTGCCCTCACAGTCATAATGCCCCTCTCCTCAAATAGCAACAGAAAATGAATGTCAAACCTTCCTCGCCTCGCCCGCTTCCGCCTAAGCCCGGTGAGCCGAAGCCCTTAAGTCTTCACTCTGCTCCCGGCTCACTCCGCCGCCTGCAAACTACGCTGCCCGCTCTATGAGGCTTTGTTCCTTTTAAATCTGCCGCGCTGCACTGCCCGACGTCACACGCCTGCGCAGTCCCGCCTCTCAGAAAGCCGTTGGAGAAAAAAAATAACGAAAATTTCAAAAATCTCTTTCTCGGCACTCCCACTCAGACTCTCAGACTCCTTCTTCGAATCAAACCCGAAGCAGGATGTCTGCCCTTTTAAAACTGCTGCGCTGCACTGCCCGACGTCACACGCCTGCGCAGTCCCGCCTCTCAGAAAGCCGTTGGAGAAAAAAAATAACGAAAATTTCAAAATGTCGCCATGACTTAACAGAAATCACCTTTTGTACCTGGGACGTCTTTGGTTCTGTGGCTTAGGATCATGCTGATCCTTAAACTGTTGAGTTTTGAGGATATTTTTGTGTTTTCTTTAACCAGGAGTAATTGTTTTTCCTAACTTCAGGATTTCTTGTATGTGACTCCAACCACCAGTCAGGTTGCCCGTGCTGGCAACCTAGTCCACGCTTTGCTTCTTTATAGACGGAGACTTACTCGTGAGGAGTTGCAGCCGGTAAGTTCTCGGACCTCTGTAATAGATATTAGTTAATGACATATGTGCATGTTTTCACTGTTACAAAGGTATCTAAAGTTCAGGAAGAACTATCTTCACTGGATTTTTCCTCTTAATTTTCCCTATTGCAGAAATGCTCATGAAATCCCACATTCTTACCTATCAACATATCAATATTCATGAGAAATTGTACAAAGAATTTTGAAAAGCACATCGTACGTGTTGGTGCCTCTTCTGGGCCTGAAAATAACATATCAACTCTTTCCACCTTCCCTAGCAATGGTGCCAGCTGCCATTTTACAATACTTTCACTGATGCTAATTTACTTCTGGCAGTGCTTAATTTGTGAATCTAGTCAGAGCATATTAACGAACTGTTTGAGCATTAAGGGCATCAGAAGCCAGCCCAATTTTCTTTCTATCTGATGTTCAAAGACATGCCAGCTTTATGCTGATACTTGCAGCTCCGCCAGACATGCCCTTTACCAACTTAGTCATCAGAAAATGTTAACTTCATGTTTTGATGTCTTTTAATTTAGTTTCTGTGCAGTGAATAAACTGTATTGTCTTATATTTTTGCTTACATTACACATTGGAGGACTCAATCAGCTTTTGCTGGGTAGGTGGATCTCATGAGGTTTGAGACTGACTTGCTGCTTCTACCTGAGGCATTGATAGTTCACTCAGCACGAGTTGCTTGAACTGTTATTGTAGTAAAACTCTGAAATTTGAAACTGTAGCGCACTGTAGTAAATAAGCATTTGCATGTGGTCTTAACAGTGAAGAATGCATTGTATTCCAATCAAGGCCACATATCCAGGGATGGAAAAATCTATAGGATGTTAATGTGCCTTTTTCTTACACATCCCTCTGCAAAACTAGTTATAAAGCAGATGCCTAAGAACAGATAGCCCGCCTGTTCTTTTTCGGGCATGGTCCTTTGAATTTAAGAGAAGCCGAAAAGGAGGAGGAGGCTTTTTAGCTTCTAATATTTTCTGCCATTCAGTGAGATGATGGCTGACTAATCTTGTTTTGTATTTTCACATTCATATCGCTGAACATTTGATTAACAAAATTCTGTCAGTTTCAAGTTCAAATCTTCATCTCCTCCAGCACTAAATGAACACATTTCCTTTGCTACCAACAATCCTTTGATACAGTCAGTGGCTAAGCTCTGGATAGACTTTGCTGGTGTGGAAAGGGAGGCTGGGATGGGGGAAACTCACTGGAAGCATAAGATTGGTACAGAGAAGTTGCATAAGTTACCTGTTTTTTTGCTATATATTCTGTTTGGTAAATGGATATTAGTGGACTATTTGAGTGAGTCTCACTGCAAAGCCTCACACTCATAATTGTCCATTTTTCCAATAAGGAAAACTTTGCAGTGATCACTTATTTTCAAAATTATTCGTTTTGCATTTTTAACTGCATTTTGTTTTAGGTTCTTTGCATATTATCACCCTCCTGTCTCCATTTACTGTATATATAGTGGGCAGATGGGAACAAAGCCAGAGCTATCTATCTACCTTCTGGTTTGCCCCCTCTACCTGATGGTGTCACTGTGTTTAGAACTTTAAGTATGTTGTAAATATATTTTTTAAAAAACTGTTCTTCAAGTTGCAGGTAGTGATTTTGATTTCAGGTGCACCAAGTGTAGTCTCCTGAAAGTTATGGGCAATTCATTATTTCCACCCAGCATTTGCCCATCTGAGCTTCAAGCTAGATATTTCGGATTCAAACTTTAGTGAATGTGGTGATTGGTTAAGCTGGTATCCACTCATGTTTAACTACTAGTTATTCATGTTATAGTTAAAAAAATGCTGAATTTTTAAAAATGATGTCGCAATATAGAGGATAAACTAATTTGTAATTTTTTTACATTTTTTCCCCCTCCAATCCCTGCCCTATTATGGCAACGTGAAATGACTTTTTCACCTCCTAACATCTGACCCTAATACCATGGGTAATGCATGTCCCCCACCCCCACTACTGCCCACACACTCTGTTTGGGTGCAGAGTACTCTGCCAGGGTTCCCTGTACCTCTGTGTTCAGCACAGTGGGAAAGAATGTTCAACTCGACTCGACTGCCAGGCGAGGAGACAGGTAAGATTGAAAGGCTGTGGATTCAGGGCTGCTTGTAACTGCTTGTGGGGAATACTGCCCACATGTCACACTATTCAGGACTTTAACAGCTAACTTACCAACACTAATGAATGAATTACTGGTTAGAAAATTAAGAAAGGAAAAACCTAGAGAGAGTGTAGTGGTACAATTCATTAGACATTTGGTTTACTGTACCATGGAGTAGCAATTACTGAATCATAAGCAATATTTCTCCAGAAAGACAGTCCCAAAATCTCTCCCTATCCATCTTGTATCCTCTCTTATGTCAGCAATTGATTGTAGAATTACAGTAGTAGACTGGAATAGGTTTAAAACCAAATCTGTGTCCTTGCTACTGGTAAACAGTTACAATCGTAGATGTAGACATGGCAGTGTTTGATTTATAGGTTTGTAGATGATATCAAGATTAGCGGCTTTCCTAACACTGGAGGAGGTAGTCGCTAGTTGTAGATGACATTACAAGTACAATAGACAGAAAATAGATACAATAGACAGAAAAATAGATAGAATTATTCCTGAAAAATGTGAAGTGGTCCATTTTAGGAGAATAATAAGGCTAGAATATACTGTATACAGTGAATCTTAAAATTTTAAGAAGAACTGAAGAACACAGGAGACTTTTTTTTAAAGCTTCACTGAAGGCATCTCAGCTAGGTAAGATGTATTAGATAGTTGCCTTCATTAGCTAAGGCATTGATTACAAAAACAAGGAAGTTATAGTACAAGCAACACACACAAAATGCTGAAGGAACTGAGCAGGCCAGGCAGTTTCTTTGAAAAAGAGTAAACAGTCGATGATTTGGGCCGAGACCCTTCAGCAAGACTGGAGAAAAAAAGATGAGGGTTAGAGTTAAAAGATGGGGGGAGGGGAGGGAGAAACACAAGGTGAAGTTATAGTACAACTACAATATAAAAGTTATTAATAAGGTCACAGATGGAGGGCTGTCTGTAATTCTGCTCACGTTGGGGAGATTCACCGGGATGTTGCCTCAAATGGAGAATTCCAATCATGAGATGCTCAATAAGTTAGATTTGCTTTAGAATTGATAGGGCAGATGGCCTAATTGAGATTATGAAGAATGTAGGTAGGTCAGCAAGTGAAAAAGCTGTTCCTTTATGTTGTCTGTAACCAGAAGGCATAGGTTTAACATCAGGGGTAAGAGATTCAGAGAAGATTTGAGGACATTTTTATTCACCTAGTTGAAATCTAGAATACTCTGACTTGAGGGGATACTGGTGACAGATTCCTTCACAACATTTAAAATGTACTGAGCATTTGAATTGTTATAGCATAGATAGTTATGGCCAGATAGTGGGAAGAGGGATTAGTGTAGATATTTTTAATGAAGGCAGACAAGAAGCTGTTTCCATACTTTTCCTTTGCAAAGGGGAAAACTGACTCCCTTTCAGCCTCTAGTCATGCATTATTCAGTAGCTGATGTCCAAGGAAGGGCAAGTACTGTTTCCAGATCAGCATTTAACTCAGGCTATGTCCACACTAGACCGGATAATTTTGAAAATGCTGGTTTCGAGTAAAATGACAGGTGTCCACACTAGACGTTTTTCAAAACATCTCTGTCCACACTAGAACAGATATTTGGGCAAATCTACTTCTACTGTGCATGCGCAGACACATCTACAGAAAACAAGCGAAGAGAAAACGGTAAAATATTTACGTTTCTGCAGCGGCGTTGTACTATTTCCATTGGTCAAAAACTAGAGTACCTACAACAACAGCAAAAGAAAGTTTTCAACAATGTCTTCGAGGAATATGAAGAAAACTTGGAAAATCAGACCGGACTTCTTTGTTTAGACAGACAATGAAGTCGAGCTGTTTCTGCAAGTTACAAACGACTACAATGTCAACAAAGCGGTGGAGATGTTTAATTCCAAGCAAGCTATTAACGTAGACAATAAAGTAAACAACACACGCATGAAACCGCCCTCTGCCCAAGATCAACAATTACAAAATGTTAAATGGTCAACTCGACAGACTACCAATCCCACATCAAACTCAAACCTATTAGGAGTAGAAGAGGGTACCCAACTCAATTTGAAATACTAACTACCAAGTCAGATGTGTATTGCAATTCATTTCCCCCCCGCACAATTAAAGCATGGAATAATCTTAATCCTAACACAGTCACACAACTAAACCCAATTAAATTTAAGGCAGCTTTCCTTCTTCAAAAATCTCCTCCTTAAGCCCACCCTCCGCCACCTCGAGTATAAAATTCCATGTGGAATATTTTGGAGGATCAAGAACCAAGAGAGTGGAATTTTCTGCCGCCAGACCTGCGCAGTATTTCTGACATTAATATTTTTAAAGATAGACTCAATCAAATCAACTTAGGAGATCTAGTCAAAAAAGCTCACTTTACAGTTTAACTCTCATGCCGTTCACATCAACTGCGCGTTATAACAGCGGTGGTCAGTCAGCAACTGTGCCAGCTTGGAGACCCTGGGGTACAGGAGATCGAGGGTACCGGCAGAACAGAGGATGCAAACAGAGAAACCGAGGGGACCAGCTTGAAAGCCACCTCCAGTTTAAATTCCATGTGGAATATTTTGGAGGATCAAGAACCAAGAACAGCCATGCGCTACTCGCGGAGTACCAAGCAGAAGCAGAAAAAGTGTTGTTGTGTTGTCATGACAACGTTTTTAAATCACTCTGTTTACCCCGTCCACACTACAACACGAAACAATCATTTTCAAATTGACATACTCTGGAGAGTGTTTTCGAAAATCTCCGTTTTCAGGGGATGAAAACGCCGTTTCCGTGTGGACGGAAGGTCAAAACGAAGAGAAAAAGCTTCGTTTTCAAAATTATCTGGCATGTGGACATAGCCTCAGCTCTCTGCAAGATAATATGTGAAAGTAGTGTGACCATCACCTTTCTGGTCTTGAAAAAGATTATAGAGCAAGAAGGGTTATTGAATCATGCTTTAGCTGACCTAAAGAGTTGTTTGGACTCAACTTGAAGATTTGTAGGTGACATCAAGAATTCATCCAAGTACATTATAATTATTCTCTCTGAGCCTTCCCTTCATTTAAACAGAGATAGATCAGTCCATTCTTTAGTTTGTCTCGCTGTAGAAATAAGATCAATTGGGGAAGTACATGTTAGGGGAGACCTTAACAAAATCAGTAAAACTGGATTTGTTGGAGATGAATAAAATGCTCAGCATCAGCCAGAATAACATGTTCCTTTGCTATTACCATCAGATAAATAACTAAATCAAGCAGCAACTGTGATTTTTTTAAAATGTGAAGTATTAAAATGGCTGATAATTGCAAATTGTCTAAGGCGGGTCTTTTCATAATCCTAAAGAAAAATGTTTCTTCATGCTTGGCATGACATCGGCTGGGAAATTATGTCAAGAAACAGGGTGTATCTAGGCTTTAATAATATTATGATTTAAGAGAAGCTAGCAGGTGCTGAAGTTTAGACTCTTCAGCCTATGGAATAATCATCTGATACAGAATGGTGGACAGAACTGTGCTGTAAAGGATTAAGACATTACATCCATATACTTAACGACTTGTGAGCTATTTTAATATCTGTTGGCAAATTATGGAAATCATGACACAGACTAAGGTTGTTTGACACATGGTGTCTGTAGCTGTTGAAGACAATGTTCCCCCTCTAACCCCACTTTCCAGCAGTACATCTATGGCTTTGCAGGCCCTTTTTGTATAGAGTGAAAGCAAAAATCTGTGTGTTTCAGGCAACTTGTGACCATGGTTGGTAACTAGGACTGAGCTTAGTGGAATTACATTGTCACAAGATTGATTTGGTGGTGGATGATTGGAACAGAAGCAATTCTCATAATGAGATTTGAAGAATATTAGAAAAGGAAGCACCCCTTTAGCCTCCTCCTCTCCCCCCCCCCCCTTTAAGCATTCTGGTTAGTTCCGACTAATCTTATAACCTTGTTCTTTGTTCCTTGTTGGACAGCAGGAGTTTTAACTAATCCTGTTGGGTTGAGCTTACACATCTTGGGTCAATTAGTGCCAAACCATTTAATGCAACTTTTAGCAATCAGTGCACAGAAGTAAATATGATGTTCCTTGTGCGCTTTTGTTGAACTTGCTGGTGATGATTCTTAAAAATGATAGATTATGCCCTAGCGTCAGCTGCAGATGGAGCTTTTGTTGGTTGCTCTCAGAACTCGTAGCTAATGTAGGAGGAGTACATTGAATCAAAGCAGGTTTTAGAAAGCTAACAGGATGGGAAGTCCTTACAATGCCAATGAGAAAGATTTTTTAAAATTGTTAGGACATATGTTGTAAGTGTTTTGAAGTGGCTGTTGGACTCCTGCATTGTGTGTCATGCCTGGGTGGTTAATGCTCTCTCTTCATGCTTCTCACAGCAGCATTTCCAATGGCTCTAGAAGCCCTGTTTGTCTTGGTGGAATCTGTCCCTAAAGTTCTCTCCGTCAGCTTTTATTTCATTTTGTTGATTAACTTTTATTAATGAAATTTTCTGTTGTGTCTTTAAAATGCTTTACATGTAAAATGAACTTATGTTTCTTTTCCCTCCCTATCCACTAAAATGATAATTTATTCATCAGAGCAATAGTTATTCCCAAATTATCTAAATCTGTACCCGCTCAGACATGGAAAAGCTAAATTTTTCAGTCCAAAATTTGCTTTTTGTAGGTGTCATAGGATGAATGAATTTCTCCTCTTAATGACCAAATTTGGAGTATCTCAATTCTTTGCTTTTGAGGTGTTAACATTTTAATTGTCACTAGAGCCTCAAACTGCCACTTTTCAATGCGATTTATAAAGAAGCTGACCAGAATAATTTGAGGTTATCTTTGTGTGCTACTAAGCCAGTAGCTTCTCGGCTTTTGCCCACACCCTCACCCAACTTAAGTCATTTTGTGTGCATGTTTAAATTTGGAGGACAGTAACCTAGCAGGCAATCCTGTGGACCATTATTTCGGAACTACAAGTTTGAGCCCGTTATGGCAGTTGTGGAATTTAAATTCAAATACAAAATCTGAAAATATTAGTGTATATATAAATAGTATCAATAAAGTTAAACATATAACAGTTGTATTTAAAAAATATGCTTAATTAATGCATTAGAGGGAAAGTCTGTTTTCCTGAGTCTGGTGTGTATGTGACCCCAGGCCCACACATAGTTTTTGATGTAATTATACTGATTAAAGTTTCTTGCTTCTGAAAATTGTTTCCAAGTCAAGTTTGTTGTCACATGCACAACTACAGTGATGTTACAGGTACAGTACAAAACCTGCATGCATCAGCATCACAGGCACATAGGTACGGACAAACTAAATTATGCAAAGCAGTGAAGAGAGAGATAAAAAGACAGCAAAATCAAGACCATTCAAACAAAAAGACATATTTGTATTTTTGATGATGGCCTCCCCTTGGAATTTTCTTCTAGGTTGAATATTTTTTTTCTTTATTCTCAAAGGTAGTTTGGGTTAGAACAGAACTGGGTTATGCAAAGTTGTATTACTGGCACTAGCCTCATTTGGGAAAGCATAAGTAAACACATTTCCCTCATTTAGCACTAATATTGATGGCATAATCCAGGGAAGCCAACTGACTTTTATGAAAGAAGATGTTAGGGCAGCAGAGAAGAGGGTTCATTTCTGAGCTCTGAGTTACTTCATTTGAATTATTATGGAACTTGTAGAAGGGGATTTAAATTCCATTTAACCCTCACTCACTAGAAAAGGTGTTTTTGCTTGGATTTAGAGAATATGCAGTACCAACCAACATGCCCAAAACTCATCAGAAAAAGTTCAACAATTTTGCATAAGTTGTTTTAGTCATTTGAACTAAGATTTCTAAGGATTCTGAGTGAATGTAAGAATGTATAATTGACAGAAGTAATTCTGTGTTGTGCTGTTGATGGTCTAAACCTGAATCAACTTCACTTTATATAGAGCTCCCATTTGCTCAACGATTTTGGGTAAGATTTTTGTTGTTATTTTTTACTGGTAACAAAATTGAACTTGTTCATGTAATCAACATACAGCTACAAAAAGGACAGAGAAAGGGTGTTCCCTGTCTGTTTTTATGCTCCTTGTTTCCCATTTTAATTTTTTTCCTCCAATTTGTTCTTTGCAGGTCTGCCTCCTGAGCATTACCTCAATTAACCAGAGATGTGATTGTTTTCATTGCCTTTGCTTGCGTAGGTGGAAGACTAAATTGCTGTGGGTTTTTCTTCCCTTTCTTTCTCTGCTGTATTGTAGGTGTTGCTTATAGTTTCTTTTGCATGTCCATGTGTTATTCTTTCCTGTTTTTCTGCCTCTCTTTAGCTATTGATTCGAGGTGTTGTCCCCATGTGTTCTTATCAATGTGAGAATATGTTCAATACATCCCGCATCCCAGGTGTAGAGTCAGGTACGATGTCAATTCTTTACTGGAGCTGAGAAATTTTGCTGATATGCTTAATGCTAAGATTACACTGAGCTCTCAAATCGAGGACTGCTAAGAGTCGTTAAGCTGCAAAGCCTTTCGATTCATTAGTCCATAGCCCTGGACCAATGCGCTACTTTGTGAACCACAGGACTGAGACTCCTTCATAAGGATTGGTGTCATAGCCTGTTTAGAGGCTTTTCATTCCTGTTGGCTGTATTCTCTAGTAAAGGCTGTATAATGCTGGGGAGTGCCCGGATCCAGGAGCTGCTCACTGTTTCTGGTGATGGCATTGGCCTTGAACTATCTCAGTACAGCTGATAATTGTTAATCACAGAATGCTAAAGATCTCACCAGGTGGGATCTCTTAGCTTTGCTGATGCTTCTTCCAGCTGCTACGGGATATGTCACATGTAACCTCTTGGCTGGAGGCAGTCTGGGTGTGTATTTGCTATACAAAGTACTTCTCTATTTCTTAATGAGAAGATGTATTTGCTTTCTGCAGATCTGTGGGCATGTGAAGACGTGCAAGTTTGCTGTCTTCTCATTACATGCAAATTGCTAGTTTGGTGGTCCATGAAGGTGTCCTGAGCTTAATTATCTATTATTTTAGTCAGGAGGTACTTGGTTTTGGGAAAGTATATTTTTCAGGAAGTTGTACGTTGCCAAGTTTATCCTCCTTTGAAAGCTTTTGTTTCATTTAAAATAGAACATACTAGTTTCATTCACCAGCAATGTTGAATTTGCAGACCATTTGCAGCACCTCTTGGATAGCAAGCACATCGTGGTCTATCACAAGGGCCGTTATTTTAAAGTGGGGTTGTATCAAGGTGGACGCCTTCTGAATCCCTGTGAACTACAGAAACAATTTCAATATATCTTGGATGATTCTTCTTCACCTCAACCAGGTGAGAAGTACCTGGCTGCACTGACAGCAGGAAACCGGTAAGTGCTTTGCCTCTTTAAAGCTTTGCTTCTGATTCTTTTCTTTGAGATTCTGATTCTGGTTGCCTGATTGCTGATGACATTCAATTCATAGGTTTTTATTTATTTCTTGTTTGGAATATATGCATCATTGACAATGGTTACATTTATTGCCCAAGAAGATTAATTTCCACCCTGAACTGTAATTTTTCTGGTGAAATTTCTCCCATAACATTGTTGGCTAGGGATTGACCCAACATATTTCCGGGTCTGTATCGTGTGTAAGGTGTAAATGGTATCTTCAATTGAAGAGGACCATATAACTCAGTCCACACACTTCCATTGACACTTGCTCCTGCTGATGTAAAGTCCCGTTGGAAGCTTTGCATTAAGTAGGTTTGAACAAAGGGAACTGGCTTTTCATTGCACGGTAACATGACATCTGATTCGAATGAGAAACTAATCTGTTCTGAATATTGTTCTGTCTATTTTTTTAAACTTTGTCCTCAGCCATGGAGTGAACTGTGTGTTCCACTTTTGTCATTGCTAGAGAAGTAAAGGAGGGAATTGCAAGTTATACAAATAACAGATGAATTGATCAGAAATGTTGAGTTTGCATTGCTTTTTTGGATTTTAAGATCTCGGTCAGTTAGTGTAGAATAATGGAGTTTCAGTTTCTGTGTTGGGAATGGGGAAAAGCAGATTAAGGTTCCAGGTTCTGATTGTAATTCAGAAACTTGTTTTAAAGTGTGTGTGGAACTTGAATGGAGCCAAAGTCTATAATGAGCAATGTAACATACCGTGATAACACTCATAAACATTGTTCATAGATTTAAAATTGTTTAATGTCATTTCCAGTACACAAGTGTAAAGGAGAACAAAATAATTGTTACTGTGGATCTGATGCAGCACAAGAAAGCACAATAAGATAAAGAACTCAACAGTAAAAAACAATTAATAGAAATACATAAGAGAGATTATACATTGATTGTATGTCCATAAACTAATGCTAGGCTGTGCGTGAGGTGACTGACAGGAAATAATAAAATAGTGGTGGCGGCATTGATCAGTCTTACTGTGTGGGTCAAGTCACTGTTTTTGAGTCTAGTAGTCCTGCTGTGGATGCTACATAGCCTCCTTTCTGATGAGAGTGGGGCAAATGGTCCTTGAGCAGGGTGGGTGGAAGAAGAAGAAAATTAAGTTCGAGCAGTTGCCTGCTCCTGTGTATCAGAAGTAATTTAAGATCTTTGGGAATAGGGAAAGAACAGGCAGAAAGATACTTACATATGCTCTATTGCTGTACAGAGTTCCTTGGGCTAAGGCACGGAAATCATACTTCAGCACTGGAAAGAACAGGAACTCGCTGGACTGTGTGGAGAAAGCAGCATTCTTTGTCACTTTGGATGATACTAAACCTGAACTATTTGTGGACAACCAGGTGAAGTCACTGGATGAATATGCCAAGTCACTGCTACATGGCAAGTGCTATGACAGGTGAGTGCTGTTCCTACTTATTGCAAAATATGAAGGCTTCTACATTATGTTCAGTGTGAAAAGAAAGCTAACTGTCAGATAAATACACAACAAAAATAATTACATTGTCATAATGTTTATTCTTTAACTTAGAAATTAAGTTAATAGAGAAATAAATCACAAATGGCCCTTTGTATTAAATGAATCAGCATGGCTGTCAACCATCCACTTTCACTAATTGTAGATTAATCTTGTCCTATTTTCTATTCTCCACACTTTGTCATGATCTCCACGTGGATCGTACGACTCACCTATACACTAGGTAATTTATAATGACTAATAAATCTACCAATTTGCACACCTTTGAGATGTGGGAGGAAATTGGAGCTCTTGGAGGAAACTCAGAGTTACAGGGAAGACATGAAAATGCCACACAAGCAGCATCCGAGATCAGGATTGAACCTTGGTGTCTAGGCAGCAGTTCTATTAGCTGTGCTTTTTTTTGTCAGTTCTTCCATTGGCATTTGCTCCTGATGTACAGTCTCATAGGAAGCTTTGAATTAAGTGGGTTTGAACAAGGGAGCTGACTTTTCATTGCATGGGTAGCATGACATCTGAACTTAATCCTGACCTTGTCTGGTATCTACAATTTTCGCACTGTTTTATGAAGCAGTTCTTCTGGGATTGTTGCTTCCCTCCTTTAGAAAAGCAATCCTTTTTTACATTTCTGCTTTCCACACTATTCAGTCTGAACTTTCTCAAGAACAGAGGATAGTCATAACTCAAATAACACTGGAAAATAAAGATTTTGCTTCCTGAGTACTTTTGGGTATATCTTATGGATTTTAGGCTGCTGATCATGAAAATTGCCATGAAATTTCCCTATCATGCACCATTTTTTAAAATTACCTATATTTGTTATTTCAATTCATAATTCAAGTCAGAATAACTGAAGCCAAGATTAAGGAAGGCCATCTTGTTGGTCCACAACTCAAACAGGTCTTCATCATCATGAAGTGTTTCGAATGCTGCAACACATAACTTGAACCACATCATCAAGTTCACTGATGACACGACTGTGGTGGGTCTCATCAACAAGAACGATGAGTCAGCATACAGAGAGGAGGTGCAGTGGCTAATGGACTGGTGCAGAGCCAACAACCTGTCTCTGAATGTGAACAAAACAAAAGAAATGGTTGTTGACTTCAGGAGGACACAGAACGACCACTCTCTGCTGAACATCGACAACTCTCCGTAGAGATCGTTAAGGGCACCAAATTTCTTGGTTTTCACCTGGCAGAGAATCTCACCTGGTCCCTTAACACCAGCTCCATAGCAAAGAAGGCCCAGCAGCATCTCTACTTTCTGCAAAGGCTGCGAGAAGTCCATCTCCCACCTCCCATCCTCACCACATTCAACAGAGGTTGTATTGAGAGCATCCTGAGCAGCTGTATCACTGCCTGGTTCGGGAATTGCACCATCTCGGATCGCAAGACTCTGCAGCGGATAGTGAGGTCAGCTGAGAAGATCATCGGGGTCTCTCTTCCCGCCATTAGAGACATTTACACCACACACTACATCCGTAAAGCAAACAGCATTATGAAGGACCCCACGCCCCCCCCCCTCATACGAACTCTTCTCCCTCCTGCCATCTGGCAAAAGGCACCAAAGTATTCGGGCTCTCACGACCAGACGATGTAACAGTTTCTTCCCCCAAGTCATCAGACTCCTCAATACCCAGAGCCTGGACTGATACCAACCTACTGCCCTCTGCTGTGCATATTGTCTTGTTTATTATTTATTGTAATAATAAATGTTTTATGCATTTTATGCAGTCCTGGGTAGGTCTGTAGTCTAGTGTAGTTTTTATGTTGTTTTATGTAGTTCAGTGTAGTTTTTGTATTGTTCATGTAGCACCATGGTCCTAAAAAAACATCGTCTCGTTTTTACTGTGTACTGTACCAGCAGTTATGGTCGAAATGACAATAAAAAGTGACTTGACTTGACAATGACAGGCAATTCAAAGAACGTGGTGGCAATGGAGAAAATCGCATGGAAGGCATTTAAAGATGATGAAAATTTTCTTGGCAACTGTAGACCACCAAACTATACTTCATACTTATTGTAGCCAAACAATTGGTACTAGAATGTACAGTCATCACAGCGATATTTGATTCTGCGCTTCCCACTCCCTGGATTACAAAATATAAAATATTAAAAATAGTAAAAATTAGTAAGTGTTAAAAATTTAAGTTATAAATCATAAATAGAAAAATAGAAAGTAAGGTAGTGCAAAAAACCGAGAGGCAGGTCCGGATATTTGGAGGGTACGGCCCATATCCGGGTCAGGATCCGTTCAGCAGTCTTATCACAGTTGGAAAGAAGCTGTTCCCAAATCTGGCCATATGAGTCTTCAAGCTCCTGAGCCTTCTCCCGGAGGGAAGAGGGATGAAAAGTATGGTGACTGGGTGGGTCGTGTCCTTGATTATCCTGGCAGCATTGCTCTGACAGCGTGTGGTGTAAAGTGAGTCCACAGATGGAAGATTGGTTTGTGTGATGTGCTGCGCCGTGTTCACGATCTTCTGCAGCTTCTTTCGGTCTTGGACAGGACAACTTCCATACCAGGTTGTGATGCACCCTAGAAGAATGCTTTCTACAGTGCATCTATAAGAATTAGTGAGGGTTTTAGGGGACAGGCCAAATTTCTTTGGTTTTCTCAGGAAGTAAAGGTGCTGGTGGGCCTTCTTGGCAGTGAACTCTGCTTGGTTGGACCAAGTCAGGTCATATGTGATATTGACCCCGAGGAACTTAAAGCTTTTGACCTGTTCCATCTGCGCACTACCGATGTAAATTGGGTCGTGCGTTCCGCTACTCCTTCTGAAGTCAACAACCAATTCCTTCGTCTTGCTGATGTTGAGGGATAGGTTATTGTCTTCGCACCATGCCACCAGGTTCTTAATTTCCTCTCTGTACTCAAACTCATCATTACCCAAGATATGGCCTACGATTGTTGTGTCATCAGCAAACTTATATATTGAGTTTGATGGAAACTTGGCTACACAATCATGGGTGTACAGTGAGTACAGCAGGGGGCTGAGTACACAGCCTTGTGGGGCACCGGTGCTCAGAGTGATTGTAGCGGAGAGCTTGTCCCCTATTTTTACAGCCTGGGTCCTGTCTGTGAGGAAGTTGAAGATCCAGCAGCAGATCTGAGTGCTAAGGCCCAGGTTCTGGAGCTTAGGAATCAGTTTATTTGGAATGATGGTATTAAAGGGAGAGCTGTAGTCAATGAAAAGGAGCCTTATGTATGCGTCTTTATTCTCCAGGTGTTCTAAGGAGGAATGTAGGGCCAAAGAGATAGCATCTGTTGTTGACCTGTTGCTCCGGTAGGTGAATTGCAAAGCGTTGAGGTTGACCAGTAGACTGTGTTTGATGTGTGCCATAACCAATCGCTCGAAGCACTTCATAGCAATTGATGTCAGAGCCACAGGTCAATAGTCATTCAGGCATGCCGCCTTGCTCTTCTTCAGCACTGGGATTATCGTTGCCTTCTTAAAACACGAGGGGATCTTAGACTGAAGCAAGGAGCAGTTGAAGATGTCAGCAAACACTCCAGCTAGCTTGCTTGCACAGGCCCGGAGAACCCGTCCTGGGACACCATCTGGGCCCATCGCCTTCCTTGGATTTATCTTCAGGAAAGCCTTCTAACGTCCTCCTCCGTGACGATGAATCTTGATGCCACCAGGTCCGGTTCATCCGGAGGGAGGGGGACGCTCCTCTTCTGTTCAAATCTTACGTAGAATTCATTAAGTTCATCGGGAAGAGAAGCGCCATAGTTATTGATATTCCCAGCCTTTTCTTTGCGCCAGTGATCTCATTTAGACCCTGCCATATTCTACTGGCATCCCTTTGCTTGAAGCATGCAAAACCATGAAGTGCAGCATATCACTAAAGTTTTATTTTCTGCATTCCCGCTGTCAGTGATGAGCATGGTGAAAAGTTTTACCAAGACATTGTGGTCAGGGAGAAATGGTGTCAGGGCGACTGGAATCCATCAATGCTGGCTGATTATTGCTGGACACTTAAGCAAGAAGCCTTAGACACTGAATACAGATGAATATTATCAACAAAACATTTTTAGCTTAGTTGAACTATTGCAAAGCATCAGCACGAATAATGCAATTAAATGCATTATATTCAATAAAATATAATTTCTTGTGTTTCCAAATTCCTATGTGACACAAGTAGTCTGACATTATATTTTTGTTCAGCTTCAAACGGTCTTATCATAAACCACAACAAAAATTCTGAGGAAGCAATAGTTTTGAAAAGTTTATTGCCCAGTGTAAACATCAATTTAAAGTACTGACCTAATTCATAGTCAAGAAAGTGATCTCAATGTGCTGATCTTGGTTGTCAGGATTTGGAGGAAATTAGCTGAATATCAAGATTTTGCACATTATACTCGTCAGGTTTGAGCTGTAAACTTTTCCATTGCAGTTAGGTTGTCTCTGCTAGATCTTTCTGGGATGTGTTCTAGTTCATTGTTCCTTTCTGTCTGAATTACTACTTTCATTCATCACCTAGCTTTATCTACTTGTCTTTTTTTTAGTTATTTCAACCTACAGTTTTCATATTCCTTCATGATGTGCATACACAGCACACAAAACCTCAACAACACTGGCAGTATAATTACTGAAGCATAGTGTGCCAATTTCTATAACATACAATGTCAAGGAAGTTGAGACAGTTGATGTTTATATCTGGACTTCACCGCATCTTGTTCCCATTCCAACCTCACTCCTTCTGAACGCTCTGCTCTCCACTCCCTCCGCACTAATCCTAACCTTACTATTAAACTCGCCGATAAGGGGGGTGCTGTTGTAGTCTGGTGTACTGACCTCTACCTTGCCGAGGCACAGCGACAACTCGCGGATACCTCCTCTTATTTAACCCTCGATCGTGACCCCACTAAGGAGCACCAGGCCATCGTCTCCCACACCATCTCCGACTTTACCCGCTCAGGGGATCTCCCATCCACTGCTACCAACCTTATAGTTCCCACACCTCGCACTTTCCGTTTCTACCTCCTACCCAAGATCTACAAACCTGCCTGTCCTGGCAGACCTATTTTCTCAGCTTGCTCCTGCCCCACCGAACTCGTTTCTGCATACCTCGACACGGATTTATGCCCCCTTGTTCAATCCCTTCCTACCTATGTGCATGACACTTCTCACGCTCTTAAACTTCTCGATGATTTTAAGTTCCCTGGCCCCCACCACTTTATTTTCGCCATAGATGTCCAGTCCCTATATATTTCCATCCCCCATCAGGAAAGTCTCAAAGCTCTCCGCTTCTTTTTGGATTCCAGACCTAATCGGTTCCCCTCTAGCACCACTCTGCTCCGTCTAGTGGAATTAGTCCTTACTCTTAATAATTTCTCCTTTGGCTCCTCTCACTTCCTCCAAACTATAGCTATGGGTACCCGTATGGGTCCTAGCTATGCCTGCCTTTTTGTTGGCTTTGTGGAACAATCTATGTTCCCTACCTATTCTGGTATCTGTCCCCCACTTTTCCTTCGCTACATCGACGACTGCATTGGCGCTGCTTCCTGCACGCATGCTGGGCTCGTTGACTTTATTAACTTTGCCTCCAACTTTCACCCTGCCCTCAAGTTTACCTGGTCCATTTCTGACACCTCCCTCCCCTTTCTAGATCTTTCTGTCTCTATCTCTGGAGACAGCTTATCCACTGATGTATACTATAAGCCTACTGACTCTCACAGCTATCTGGTCTGTTCCTCTTCTCACCCTGTCTCTTGCAAAAATGCCATCCCCTTCTCGCAATTCCTCCGTCTCCGCCGCATCTGCTCTCAGGATGAGGCTTTTCATTCCAGGACGAGGGAGATGTCCTCCTTTTTTAAAGAAAGGGGCTTCCCTTCCTCCACCATCAACTCTGCTCTCAAACGCATCTCCCCTATTTCATGCACTTCTGCTCTCACTCCATCCTCCCGCCACCCCACTAGGAATAGGGTTCCCATGGTCCTCAGCTACCACCCCACCAGCCTCCGGGTCCAACATATTCTCTGTAACTTCTGCCACCTCCAACGGGATCCCACCACTAAGCACATCTTTCCCTCTCCCCCCCCCCCGCTTTCCGCAGGGATCACTCCCTACGCGACTCCCTTGTCCATTCGTCCCCCCCATCCCTCCCCACTGATCTCCCTCCTGGCACTTATCCTTGTAAGCGGAACAAGTGCTACACATGCCCTTACACCTCCTCCCTTACCACCATTCGGAGCCCCAGACAGTCCTCCCAGGTGAGGCGACACTTCACCTGTGAGTCGGCTGGGGTGATATGCTGCGTCCGGTGCTCCCGATGTGGCCTTCTATATATTGGCGAGACCCGACGCAGACTGGGAGACCGCTTTGCTGAACACCTATGCTCTGTCCGCCAGAGAAAGCAGGATCTCCCAGTGGTCACACATTTTAATTCCACATCCCATTCCCATTCTGACATGTCTATCCACGGCCTCCTCTACTGTAAAGATGAAGCCACACTCAGGTTGGAGGAACAACAGCTTATATTCCATCTGGGTAGCCTCCAACCTGATTTAATGCCCCACCTCCCCCTCGTACCCCATCCGTTATTTATTTTTATACACACATTCTTTCTCTCACTCTCCTTTTTCTCCCTCTGACTATACCCCTTACCCATCCTCTGGGTCGTCCCCCCCCCTTGTCTTTCTCCCTGGGCCTCCTGTCCCATGATCCTCTCATATCCCCCTTGCCAATCACCTGTACAGCTCTTGGCTCCATCCCTCCCCCTCCTGTCTTCTCCTATCATTTTGGATCTCCCCCTCCCCCTCCCCCTCCCACTTTCAAATCTCTTACTAACTCTTCCTTCAGTTAGTCCTGACAAAGGGTCTCGGCCTGAAACGTCGACTGTACCTCTTCCTAGAGATGCTGCCTGGCCTGCTGCGTTCACCAGCAACTTTGATGTGTGTAGCTTGAATTTCCAGCATCTGCAGAATTCCTGTTGTTTAGGGCAGTAGTATGCGTAAAGGGAAATATAATAAGGGTTTGGCCAAGATTGTGTGTGTGTGTGTATGTATACTGTCAGTGGCCACTTTATTAGCTACATTTGCTCATTAATTCAGATATCTAATCAGTTATCTTGTGGCAGCATAATGCATAAAAACATGCAGACATGGTCAAAAGGTTCATTTGTTTAGATAAAGCATCAGAATGGGGAAGAAATGTGATCGAAGTGACTTTGACTGTGAAATGATTGTTATTCACCAAACTCTCATAGTACTTCTTCACGTTGGATGTAAGTGCTACTGGACGATAGTCATTGAGACAAGTTACCGTGTTTTCTTAGGCGCAGGTGTAATTGAAGCAGGTGGGTACCTCAGAATGCTGAAGTGAAAGGTTCTTCTGGGTGCTCGTATTTCCTCCTACATTCCAAAGACTTATAATTAGGATTAATGAGTTGTGGTTTGATTTGATGCAAATGACACACTTCAGTGTATGTTTCAATGTATATGTGACAAAGAAAGCTAATATTTAAGCATATGGTGAAAGCCTGTGGGAGTTATTGTGAGAGGATAGCCATTTCATTGAGGTTCCTGCAGATTCTGCTTTATGTCCCTGTTTTTCTTTCATTCAGTAATGGTTTAAGCATTGACATGCTCTTGGCATTTAAGAAGTTCGCAGTTGGCTGAATGGAAAAGTGGCAAATGGGTTGTTCAAGGTTCAAAGGTTCAGTTTATTATCTAAGTATACAACTGTGAAATTAGTCAATTCTCTGGATAGCCATGAAACCAAGAAAGAAAAGAAAGGCAGCATGATCATCCCAGTTAAGAAAAAACAAACAAAAAAAATGGATCAGGCATATCAACCCCCAAATTCCTCCTCCTGCACAAAAAAAAATGAACAGAATAGATCAGGTACATCGATCCCAAATCTCTCCTCCTGCACAAAAAAAAGAGCAAAATAGATCAAGCACATCAACTCCCAAATCCCCCAACCCACACAAAAAAATGAGAAGATCGGGCAAAAAAACACAATACAAAAACTAAGACAGAAAACAAGATTTTATAGTCCAAGTCCACATCCAAAACACAGAAAAATCTGGGGAACACTCTCTGGGCCCAGTGGCAGACCTTTCGCTCTCCAGTACAGAGCAACCAAAAGTTAGTTAGCTGGTGTTCACCCTTCATACTTGCTTTGATGCTTCATTCACCCTTGTCGCTTTTGTTGGCAAACAGTGGAAGCTTTAATTGGTGAAATGGAGCCAAACATTGGCTTGTGCCCTGTCTTGCAGCCTTCTCGCTATGAGTTACGCTCATGTTGCCTCTGCCTCTCAGGATCTCAGAGACTGCAGAGCACTGAAGCACATAAACGATGACCAAACAGCAAAACACAGTCTACAACAGTTCCAGAATCACATTCAATACAAGAAATAAACGTAAAAGACATAAAAGATTTCATGATCTATCCAGAAGATGTCGACCAAAGGAGAGTTGTATGCAGGTGCCATCTTGACTGGAAGTATGCTAATTACGAAGTAATAAGTGTGGGAAGAAGAAACAATGAAAACAGGATACAATAAACTTAAGAATCTTGAAGTGGAGGAATAGAAGGAATTTGTTCCATTCCTTAGACTCAGAAGATAGTAGGCCATTAGATAGATACTTAAGCTGACATTTGGGATATTTTTCTTTATTAATCAAAGCATAAGAGCAGACAGGTTAAACTAAGACTTTACGTACTGACTGTGTAATAATGAAAGAATTTGATAGAATCTTTGAAGGCACAGAAGGGATTTAAATGGATGTTTCCAGGTCTGAAGAATTTCAGGTTGGTTGTGAACTTTTGAACTTTTTTTGCCCTTCAGTCTCTATTTCACAAATCTGCCTTTCTTGCCTTTAAATACATGCAGTGACGTAGCTAGCATGTGTTGGGCAGGCATTCATGATCCCATGAGACAAATTCCATCTCATTGTCTGAAAGGTTGCAGAGCTGAGAACTTAATCCCAGATATGCTCTTTAAGGCTGTGAAGTGAGAGTTGAAAAGATGAATTAGATGACATAGCTTTTCGTTGGCTAGCACTGAGATAAATGATAAAATGCTTTTCTTCCCTACCGTTCTATTGAAATTGTGATCAGCCAGAGAATAAACCACGTGATCAGTATGACTAGTCTGTACTTGGCAAAGCTAACGGAAATTGGAAAATTACTGAAGGCAGGTTCACCACAGTCCCTCGGGCAAATTGTTATGGAAAAGAATTGTCATAGATATATACTGAGTTAAGAAATGGCATTATGTTACAATACAAGCATAAACTGAAAGAGTGTGAGCACTCATGCATAATGCACATATTTTAACAAAATTAAATCCTTCCCTTTATTTTGTTCTTTAGGTGGTTTGATAAGTCATTCACTTTCATTGTGTTTGCAAACGGCAAAGTGGGGTTGAATGCAGAACATTCCTGGGCTGATGCACCAATTATAGGACACTTGTGGGAGGTAAAGAAACTGTTTATTTCTTAATAAGATGAAACTGAGT
This sequence comes from Mobula hypostoma, assembly GCF_963921235.1. Classification (NCBI taxonomy): domain Eukaryota; kingdom Metazoa; phylum Chordata; class Chondrichthyes; order Myliobatiformes; family Myliobatidae; genus Mobula; species Mobula hypostoma. The sequence continues at coordinate 82,627,018 of NC_086107.1, read as the reverse complement.
CAAATGTCCTGGCAACATAACTAGTGCTGCTGTCCATAATGCATTGGCCTGGATCTTTATTCAAACAACAGTTGCATGGGAACTCCAGAATATAATTTTATTATTAATTAATTTAACCATTGTGTTTGTGAAAAATGATGCAAACTGTTATTGTTTTCCTTGCAGCAAGTTAAGGGTTATTTAATGTAAAACATTCAAAGGATTTTTAACAGAGTAAATAAGTTTCAAAGAAATAGAAATTCAAAGCAGTCATTGACCATTTGATCTTTCAAGCATGCTGTATCGTCCTGCAGCAGAGAATTGCACAAGTTGACTACTCTTTGGATGAAGAAGATTAATATCTCAGTCATAAATTACTTGTCTTGTATCTTTAGTCTGTGATTCCTTGTTTGTGATTTTTCCTTCATTGCATGTAGTCTCGCAAAGCAAAGTGTACACTAAAGGCTCCCAATACAAGCTGGTGCTGCTTAGAAATTGGATTTAATCCTCCTTTGATATTCTGAAAGCTTGCTGCAAGTAATACTGACGCTCCTTCCCCTACAGTAAGCCAAGAATATCTGGGAAGATGCTCCCTGAGTTTCAATGGGCTTTTGCTACTCCTGATGGAATTTCTTTGGAAAATTTGTGGATATAAAGTTAAAAGAGTACAGAGAAAATTTACAAGGTTGCTTTTGGAACTGGAAGACCTGAGTTATAAGGAAAGATTGAATAGGTTAGGACTTCATTCCTTGGAACGTAGAAGATTGAGGGGAGATTTGATAGAGGTATACAAAATTATGGGGGGTGTAAATAGAGTAAATGCAAGCAGGCTTTTTCCATTGAGTTTGGGTGGGATCACAACTAGAGGTCATGGGTTAAGGGTGAATGGTGAAAAGTTAGAGAGGAACATGAGGGGAAACTTCTGGAGAGAGTGTGGAATGAGCTGCCAGTGCAGGTGGTGCATGTGAGCTCGATTTCAATGCTTAAGCAAAGTTTGGATAGGTATATGAATGGTAGGGGTTTGGAGGGCTATAATCTGGTGCAGGTCATTGGGAGTAGGCAGTTTAAATAGTTCAAATAGACTAGATGAACCAAAGGGCCTGTTCCTGTGTTGTACTTTTCTATGATTCTTTGACACCATATACTCTGGTGTTGAGAACGAGGTAATGAAGAACTCTTCCCATGGTAACTACAGTGGTGCAAGAGAAAAGGCCACGTAGAGCTGAGGGAAAATACAGGGTATTCAGGAGATACCATTCTCCAGTGTTTCTCAGTATCCCTCTACACAATTTACTGAACTGATCAATAACTGTTGTGCAAGTGGCTCTAAATTGCTGTGGACTGGTTTAATTAACAGGCCAGTGGTTACTGATGTGTGGGAGGGTGTTTGTTAATAATTTAACAAATGCTGTGTACATCACATGGCTTTTTGCAAGTTAATAATGAAGGCTGTAGATATTCCACAAAATTCCAATTCCAGTGAGTTTTGGAGAAAACATACTCTGAAACAATTAACAGTTAAGATGAATCCTGCATTGAAATAACTAAACTAATTTCCCAATAGTTACTAATTGACCTGGAAAGAAATACAACCATGACATTACATGCACAGAAGTATATGTAAATTAAAAAGGCATGAATGAGTTCATTTTCTAGACATATGATTTTATCAATATGATTCTTTCTTTACACTTGATCATTGATGTACGACTTGGCAGAACACTTCTGGACAGAAGTTTCATAAAGGATGTCTAAGCTAAGGATCATTACATAAGATTGTAAAAGTTGTGAATGGATTAGGAGAGCTTTCCACAGAGGACTGTTAATTATATGCAAATCCAAGATGCAAAATAATAGTGGCAGTAAATGTTTTCTGTCTAATAAAATGAATCTGCCAGTTCAAGTATCTATATATGTGTAAGTGATTGCTCAAAGCAGCATTGAAGCTTTTGACTTATTGCAAGTGATATTTGTTCCACTGTGCGAACAGTCAACAAAATGAAGTAATTCATTTTCATAGTTCTCAAAGTAAATAGCATTTTAATTATACTGATTAATGGCCAGTAACGAAGAAATTCTAGCAATATTTCTAAAATTGCACAAAATTGGTCCAAACTTTCAGGATGTGACCTAATGACTTGTCTTAACTAACTGAGTTCAGTACAAAAAATATGCACTCAAGTTGAAAAATCAAAGGCCGAAGCTTGATAGAATATTCTGCTCTGAGTGAGGAAAAAAACTGCCTCCTTATTTTTCTGGTAAGTTATTTGTGAATCTCCCTCTAATACTTCCAATATTACCCATTGCTAAATAATCAGTTTGTGCGGCATCTTTTGAGCAATTTTATCTGGTTGTAATTATCCTTATTCCCTCGTGAATTTAGTAACTTGTTTACAATTAGTGATTCATATATTTCACACAAAATTCATGTCAGAGACTGACCTTGTTGTAAAGCTGTCTGTAGATTTCAGGGTTATGAGATAACATTTGGAAGTCCTTTTGACACACTGGGTCTAATTAGGTATAAAAAATCCACTTGTATACAACACACAAAATGCTGGAGGAACCTAACAGAGCAGGCAGCATCTATGAAAAAGAGTACATTGAACATTTTGGGCCAAGACCCTTCATCAGGATTCATGAAGGGTCTCAGCCGGAAATGTCAGCTGTACTCTTTTCCGTAGATGCTGCCTGGCCTGAGTTCCTCCAGCATTTTGTGTGTGATGCTTGGATTTCCAGCATTTGCAGATTTTCTTGTTTGCCACTCATATACAATGTGTGTTTGTAGTCAGCAGAATTGGAATAGTTGGGGGAAATGGGAATAATAACTAGCAAATAAATAATATAACAAAGACATAAAGACACAGTAGCGCAGCAGTAGCTTAACAGTATTATGGTACTGGCAACAGGGTTCAATTCCTGCAGCTGTCTGTAAAGTGCTTGTATGATCTCCCATGACTGCATGGATTTCCTTCGGGGGCTGCAGTTTCCTCCCACATTTCAAAAAGCTACCGGTTAGTAGGTTAATTGGTGACATGGGTGTAATTGGGCGGGGTGAGCTTGTTTGGCTGGAAGGGCCTGTTACCGTGCTGTAATCTCTAAATAAAAATAAATAGTAAAAGACAAAGTATTAGGAGAAATAGGAAAATAATCTTTTTGGGATGAAAATTATTTTACTGTGCTTTGTTTGCAGAAACAACCATTCACTGTCTCAATTGGTTCAACACCTTAGGGTATTGCTTGTAGCTGTCTGCTGCCTGCACAGTGCCATTAGATATGGGGAATAGATATCCCTCTTGCTAGTGACAGTCATTTTTCACAGATTAGAAAAGCAATTATAGTTACTTGAAATGCCATGGATTTTTGTGTTAACCAATATCCTCAAACAATTAATTTTACATCAGCCTTATAACGTTAAACATTTCTGCCATGTACTTGTTAGTTGCTTGAATGAAACAAGATATTCCCCTCTCTCTACAGATGATTCTTCTAACCTTAGTGTTTGAGCAGCACTGTGGTTTCAAAGAATTTTGACATGGGAGGATGTTCGAGTGGATATGCCGAAAAAATCCTTGCAGTGTAAAAACATGACTTTTGCTCTATTTTCATATCGGTTGTTGAATAAAACTTTATAATGATAACTTCTTTTTCTGTGTCGTCTTTCATTCATTCTGTTCATATTGCATTTGTATTTTTTAGTGCATTGTGTGATTTTGACAATTCTACTATATATATTTTGGAATATCTGTTTTGCATGCCTTCTTTCATTGTATATCCCTAGTATTATTTTGTGTTCCCTACCCTTCATTCGGGTTTGAGCTAACAGGAATTCACTGAACTATCAAGCATGTAACTTGCGGAATGAAATTTTGCAGCTATAAGCCAGAGTAAATGGGGCCTACTTCAATTAGTAGAACTGAAAAGTTTTCGGTAAAGCTGCATGTTTGCTTTTACCGTTTTGGAATAGCAATGAATTAAGAGCATTTGTGTTGGAAAAGATGAAAACAACATGTATAATATTTGTAAAGTATGTAAAAGTTCCAATGGTACATACGTCACTGGCATAGAGTTCCTGTTATTGGTATTGAAATTTGACTTAAAAGTACATCTTTTCCTGATAATTGGTTTAAGTTTTCAATTTTTTTTTCTGGTTATGGTATACTGCACACTTGATACAAATCAATAAGCTTTGCTATTTCTGGTAAATTTCAGGTAACATCTGGCAGAACAAAGGTTTGGGTGGGAGGAAAAGATTTGCCATGACAGGGGTTGCATAATCTATGATTTCGAAATTGCTTCAAATGATGTGGAGATCTTAGAATATTTTGTAAGGAAGTCAGAGTTAGGAACATTGACAGGATGACGGTTGGGGAAGAGGTAAACAGTATAATTTGGGTTTAGTATGAAAGCCACAATCTCTGGCAGTCTTGGCACATGTCCATTCTTCCTGATGAGGCTTGATAGTCTGTTAAATTCAAATATCCAATTCTGTTCTTAACTAGCATTGCCACATTTCTCAACTGTAATCCTGGTGGATTTTTCTCCCACCCCATGGCTCAGTTATAACATCTTACTGCCTGTAATAAAAAGTAACTAATTTCACATACCAAAAACTAACCCTGGCACCTTCTGATCATAATAATCCCCTGTTCTGTTTGTTTATTTATTTTATCTATTTATTATTAGATATTTGGTTTTGTCAAGTGTGGATGGTCATCCTAGTTGGATCTGTCAATTTTAAATGAGGCAGGATAATTATTGGACTACTTGTGTAGTCTTGAAAGTGTATGATTCAGATCAGGCACAGGCAATTAAAGCTATCATACCATGTGATGAATTATTAGTTATTATAATTTTATGAATTTAATGTGTTATTCAGATTTACTAATGGTGTCAATCCCATGCATTTTTTCATTTAATTTTGATTTCAGTTTACTTTTCCTCTTGTGGTTCCCATATTCTGCTTCTTTGTTGTTCTACAGTATGCCTTGGCCACAGACACCTTCCAACTTGGGTACAAAGACGATGGTAACTGTAAAGGTGATCCAGCCCCAAATGTGTCGCCACCACAGAGATTACAATGGGACATTCCAAGTGAGGTGAGACCTTTAACTTCTGCTTCTGCAATCTTGCCATGGAGAGTTCTGTCTAAAACTCTCCAAAGCCGTTTCAGCAGTGTCTTCCAAATCTTTACTAGACAGTGAGACATCGATAACAAATTGATGGCTTCAACAATGTTAACGCTATTCCATGGTCAGGACATAGGCATGTAGAACTTTTGCATCATTGAAGATTGTGGGTCTTTGCCAAGCAGCAGTGTGGACCGCCTTCACTACCTATATTTGAGTAGTTCAAGAATAAAGAAAAGTCCAACCTCTACCTAGCACAGCTGTTGATGGGTAATAAATGCCATCCATCCTAACAATAGTGAACAATCATTTTAAAATGAAATGGCAAACAGAGGAAGCTGAAGTTTTGAAATTAAAAGAGCAACCCAATAGAGATAGCTAGGAAGTCAGGCAGCATCTGCGAATTTAAAGCGTATCCATAAGCAAAGTATTCTGTAGTTCTAGTTTGTTCCAGCAGTCATTCATTTTCATGGGGACATTCTCTTCGTGAATGCTACTTGACTTCCCATGTTAAACCTGGAACCAGCTCTACAGGCATGCTTCACAGCCTGAGTGCCTTGTGCTGGAAGTAAGAACTTTAGCAGGAAAATTGGGCACATCAGCACAGGTGCAGAGTCTGCAGTCATGGACAAGGTGAATGCTGGAAATTAAATCTTCTCAAGCTCATCATAACAAAACTGAGATGCAACTAATCCTTACTTTGCCTACTTTACACCCACATGGCCTGTACTTGGCTCTCCCAAGACCCTTGATCTCTAGTTGTGGACAGTCATTCCCATGTCAGCTGAGGCCTAACATCAAAATGAACTGGATCTCTTGGCATATCTTTTGGGTGGACAGCTCGCTTAGATGTTAGTTGTTCACATTCTCTCCATGTACTTTAAGCCTGTAATATCCTTCAATGCCAATGTGAGAACAGTTTTGTGAATGAATTTAGGCTCTTAAACCAGCATGGTTAACTTCACTCAACTCAACATTGAACTGATTCCACAACCTGAACTGACTCGCTTTCAAGGCTCTACAACTCGTGTTGTCAGCATCATTTGTTTGTTTATTTATTTATTTGCACATTTTGTCATCTTTTGTATGTTGGTTGTTTGTCAGACTTTTTCTTTGGCTTGCGCCTGCGTGCGTGTGAGTCTGTGCTTGCGTGTCCGTGTGTGCGTCCATGATGGTGTCTTTTTCATTGCTTTTACAAGGCGCAGAGTGAAAGAGGGAGAGGGGGACTGGCACGCCACCCCTCACACAGACATTTTCGCAGTATTTTTCCTTTATTTTACGAGGTCGAGTTGCGATCTGGACACTCAACCTGGCACGGATGGAAAACGTACTCAGGAGCGGACCCGACTAGTTTCAAACCCGGGAACCTCCGCTCCCGGGTCCGGTGCCGATGTCGTTGCACCACCAGCCAGTCCTGTTTGTCAGTCTTTATGTGTAGTTTTTCATTGATTCTGTTGTATTCCTTTATTCTATAAAAGAAAATGAATCTCAGGATGACGTACATACTTTGGTAATAAGTTTAGTTTGGGCTTTGAATTTTAATATCATACTTGAAGACATATTGGACATACTTGGGTAACTATGTTACATCTTTGTGGATTGATTAAGTCCAGTGACAAGCAAGTTGTTGTCATCAGTATAACTGATTTTACTACTTTTCCCTTCCATCCCTTTTTCAGTGCCAAGGAGTAATCATGCATTCACTAAAGGTGGCACAGAAACTGGCTGACGATGTTGATTTCTATGCATTCCCATTTACTCGGTTTGGCAAAGGTATGATTAAGAAATGCAGAACCAGTCCTGATGCCTTCGTCCAAATTGCTCTGCAGCTTGCCAACTACAGGGTAAGAACAAAACAGAATCAGCAATTTGCTCAGTGGAGATGGGTTTGTGATGATAGTTAGGAACAGAAGCAGAAAAAGATTCAACCCAAGTAGTGATTTTCTGGCAACACGCTAAATGCTGGAGGAACTCAGCAGGCCAGGCAGCATCTATGGAAAAGAGTATAGTCAATGTTTTGGGCCAAGATCCTTGATCAAGGAAAAAAAATGAATCAGTGTTAGAAGGTTGGCGGGAGGGAGAAGAGGTGAGGAAGAAACACAAAGTGATAGGTGAAACCAGGAAGGGGAAGGGGTGGGGTATAGAGCTGGAAAGTTAATTGGTGAAAGAAATACAGGGCTGGCGAAGTGGGGAGCTGATAAGAGAGGACAGAAGGCCGTGGAAGAAAGAAAAGGAGGAGGAGCACCAGAGGGAGGTGATAGATGGGTAAGGAGATGAGGTGAGAGAGGGAAATAGGAATGGTGGGGGGGGGGGGCATTACCAGAAGTTCAAGAAATCGATGTTCATGCTATCAAGTTGGAGGCTACCCAGATGGAACATAAGGTGTTTTTCCAACCTGAGTGTGGCCTCATTGTGACAGTACAGGAGGCCGTGGACTGGCATGCCAGAATGGGAATGGGAAATTGAATTAAAATGGGTGGCCACTGGGAGTTCCTTCTTTTTCTGGCCAGTGGAGCGTAGGTGCTCGGTGAGGCAGTCTCCTAATCTATGTTGAATTCACCGACATACTGGTGGCCACACCAGGAGCACTGGATACAGTAGATGACCCCCAACAGATTCAGGTGAAGCATCTCCTCACCTGGAAGGACTGTTTGGGCACCTGAATGATAGTGTCGGTGGTGTAGGGGCAGGTGTAGCACTTGTTCTGCTTGCAAGATTAAGTGCCAGGAGAGGGAACAGTGGGGAGGGACGGATGGACAAGAAAGTTGTGCAGGGAGCAATCCCTGCGGAAAGCAGAAAGTGGGGAGGAGGGAAAAAGGTACTTGGTGGTGGGATCTCGTTGGAGATGGTGGAAGTTATGGAGAATTATGTACCAGAAGCGAAGGCTGGTGGGTGGTAGGTGAGGACAAGAGGAACCCATCCTGATAGTGTGGCGGGAGGAATAGGGTGAGGGCAGATGTGCACAAAATGGAAGAGATGTGGTTAAGGACAGTGTTGATGTTGGAAGGGAAGCCCCTTTCTTTGAAGAAGGAGGACATCTCCTTTGTTCTGGAATGAAAAGCATCATCCTGAGAGCAGATGCAGTGGAGTCAGAGAAATTGAGAGAAGAGGATGGTATTGTTACAAGTAATGGTGGAAAGAGATGTAGTCCAGGTAGCTGTGAGAGTCAGTGGGTTTATAATAGATATCAGTAAATAAGCTGTGAATAGAGGTAAAGACGGAGAAAGAGAAAGGGGAAGGAGGTGTCAGAAATGGACCAAGTAAATTTGAGGCCAGGGTGCAAGTTGGAGGCAAGATTGATGAAGTCAACGAGCTGCAAGAGTGGTGATGGAGGGGAGCTGGTTAGGTCTGGTGTCAGGAAAACATCGATTTCTCGAACTTCCAGTAATACTCTTTCTCCCTTTCCCCTCTCCATTACCCATTCCCATTTTCCCCCTCACCTTATCTCCTTACCTGCCCATCATTTCCATCTGGTGCTCCTTCCCCCCTTTTCTTTTTTCCATGGCCTTCTGTCCTTTCTTATCAGATTCCCTTTTATCAGCCCTCTATCTTTCACCAATCAACTTACTAGCTCTTTACTACACCCCTTTCTCCAGTTTCACCTATCACCTTGTTCCTTCCTCCCCTCCCGCACCAATCTAACCCTGACACCTCATCTTTTTTTTCTCCAGTCCTGATGAAGGATCTTGGCCTGAAACATTGACTGTACTCTTTTCCATAGATGCTGCCTGGCCTGCTGAGTTCCTCCAGCATTTTGTGTGTGTTGTTTAGGTGTCCAGCTTCTGCAGATTTTCTCTTGTTTGTGATTTACTAGTACATTTTTGACAGGGAGCCTAAAGTCTATTACTTTATAGCCATACAAAGCTGTGCAGAATTTCTCCTATTTTGTTGTGATGTTAATCTGTTAAAATCACAGAGCAATACAGCACATATACAGGCCCTTCGGCTGAGCAAGTCCACACTGATCAGTGTTCACTCAGCTTGTCCCAATCTCCTGTATTCAGTCCACATGTCTCTGAGCCCTGCCCCTCCATGTACCTATCCAAGTGCTTCTTAAATGATACCATGTACCTGGCTCAACCATTTATTTAGGCAGCTTGTTTCATATACTCACTATCCTCTATGTCACAGGTTCCCTACCTTTTTTATGCCATGGACTTCACCTTCTCACTCCCACAGATATTGTTTGATCCCCTCAGTTCCTCCAGCAGATTTGTCTCTCCCGATTCCAGAATCCACATTCTCCTGTGTGTTCTGTTGGTTGATATGCTCCTCTCCTTCAGATTGTCTCAGAATGTCAGAATTTTCATTCAAATCATGAAATACATTGTTTTGCAGCAGCAGTACATTGCAATATATAATAAAAATACTATAAATTACAATAAGAAATATATATTAAATTAAATAGTGCGAAAAGAGCAAAATAAGAGAAAAAAAATAGATAATTTACATGAGTTCATTGTCCATTCAGAAATTTGATGGCAGTGGGGGAAAAAAGCTGTTTCTGAAACACTGGGTGTGTCTTCAGGCTCCTGTACCACCTCCTTGACAGTAGCAATGAGGAGAGGGTATATTCTGGGTGATGGGCGTCCTTAATAATGGATGTCGCCTTTTGAGGATGTCCTCGATGCTGGGGAGGCTAGTGCCCATGATGGAACTGGCAAAGTTTGCAACTTTCTGCAGCTTTTTCCAATCCTGTGCAGTGGCTCCTTCATACCAGACGGTGATATAGCCATGGTACAGGCCCTCCACGGTACATCTTTAGAAATCTGCCAGAGTCTTTGGTGACATACATTTTCCCTCCCTAACCTGTATTTGCCTAGTACAATTCTGTGTGTTTCACTCTCCCAGCCACCTTGTACCTGTCTGTTGTTTTCTTTTGTACATTTCTTTCTTTATTCAGTGTTGTTGTACTTCACTTTTTAAAAACCCTTCTCGTACCATTTCTACATTCTCACAGCCTTTGTGCCTTGATTCTCTTTTTATTTTGCCTTAATTTATTTGTAACAAATCCCTCTTGGATACCTATTATTGACTCCTGATGTACCTTTTTCAACCACTCTATGCCTTTTAAGTTTTGTGCCTAACTATTATGATTGCAGGCTTTCTTATGAGTAAAAGCAATCTTTCCCCTAAATGGAGCAATTGTAGCTTAATCTATTGCAGCGTGAACTATGCCTTCCATCTGAAATGCACACTAATTCACTCCTGTAATACAATGAATTATTCTGTAATTGAATATTCCTTGTGCCACTCGGGGTCAACTTCACTCAGTCTGGAATGATCTATTCTGTATCTAATTCAGGAGTATTGTAAAATGAAGCCTGTGTTAAGAGATAGAAGATTAGAACTAACGAATATTAGCTTACCATCTTAACTTGATTTTGAAATTTATCCCATTCAAACTCCTTGATAGCTGTCATTCTATCATTCAGTGTCAGTATTTTAGTTAAGTTTCAACCTGTGCTGAATGTGACCGTCTTCAAAGTGTGAATCATCCAGCTCTCTTTCCCTCTGTCACAACTAACATTTTAAAATTGCATTTTCTTCTGATTTTTGTACTGGATTATACTTTACAACAATTGCTGGTAAGTTATTATGTTTTCTTTGGAAAGAATTTGTTAGGTAAGTAAGGGGACAGTTTGTTAACCATATTTGATTGTTTTGCTGTGTTCGTTGCAGGACAAAGGTTCATTCTGTTTAACCTATGAATCTTCAATGACTCGGCTGTATCGTGAGGGGAGGACTGAAACTGTGCGTTCATGTACTATCGAGACTTGCAATTTTGTGACAGCACTGGAAAGTAAAAAGCTTTCGGTGAGGAAGGATTACTGTACACTAGGGGTCTGCAGGGCACCATACAGTGCAATAACTTGCAGAATGGCCAAATAGATTGGTATTCCAGTAACATGTTTGTCAGTTGGTATGTGAAACCAATATCAGAATAATGCAATAATAGATAATTAATGAAATCACAAAGAATAGAGAAAATTGGATGAGAATTTTTTTTTGCCTCTTGAAATATGTTCTAATAGAAGTATTGTTTCTTTAGAACACTTGATAAGGTTGCATTATATTTAAATTTCTTTCCCTATGCAGAGGGACGAGTGCCTGAATCTGTTCCGTATTGCAGCCAAGAATCACCAGCACATCAGTAGGCTTGCTATGTCTGGCTGTGGTGTTGATCGGCATCTCTTCTGCCTCTATGTGGTGTCCAAGTACCTGGGAGTCAATTCACCCTTCCTTCAAGAGGTAAAAGGTTGTCAGTTGTGATCTTACACAGTTGAGGTAGTAAAATGGAGGAGGAGTTAAGTTGAGGCTAGTATGTATTCTTCTCCCAGCAGGGTAAGTTATCATCCTAACCTTCATGGAACTTGCAGGGGAGAGCATTGAGCAATCAGAAAACACGCCATCCTGAGCTCACATCACCCATCCATTTAATAGGGACATAGGATCAAATATGGTTTCTGTTCAGAGAGAAACAAAAAACATCCAATCAAGAACTAAAGGAAATAAGAGCAGGAGTAGTTCCCCTGGCCCCTCAAGGCAGCTATGCCATTTAAAGTGATCATGGCTGTTCTATACTAGCCTTCATTTCTCTACTGTACCAGATATTCTTCACTATCAGTTCCTCAATCTTTTGGAAGTTTAAGTACTTCTGATGAGTTAGTCTCCACAACTCCTGGGGTAGAGAATTCACAAAATTCACTATAGCTTGTTGAAACAGTAAGGGGTGTACAATAAATGTAGGCTTTGCTAGTGATGTCACCATCTGAAAAATAAGTAACTGTTTTGGCTCTTACGGAATCAGTGTTAACAGTATTCAAGATGCAGTGGAAGAGACACATAATTCTATAATTAGTGGAAGACAGAGTAAATGACAAAATTCAAAACCGAGCCATTGCAGATGCAGGGTACCTGGAATTTCAGAAATGTAAAATAGCAGGTCTGAAGACATCTGGAAAGTGAAAGTGAATTAACATTTCGGATCAAGATCAAGTTACAAGAAGGACTAATGATGCAGGACAAAGAAGATGATAATGCGACATGTAATAAATGAAAAGGCTGTTTTAGGGAACAATGGTAAAAGCCATGTGATGCAACTCACTAATAAAGTGTCAGGCATCATATAGTTATTGAAATAGTAAAGTGATGGGCAGGAGTATAGAACACCATGTATTATATTGATTAAAGAACTCAAGATAAATTGAGAAACTTGGTTAAGTTTCGTCAAGTTTAGGTTTGGTTATAGATGTTGAAAAGGGAGAGGAAGACATCATATTGAGATTATTGGAAAGCATAGTAAATGTAGGAAGTGCCTTGATTCAAATGTGATGAGAATGCAATATGCCTTTTAATTATGGAATATTACAGCTGATTTCATGTCTATAAGATGAACTCCAGTAGATTGTCCTATATGAAATTAGAAGTATATCCTTTTTTAGGTGCTTTCAGAACCATGGTGTCTTTCAACGAGTCAAACACCCATCCAGCAGATTGAACTATTCGACCTTGTGAATCATCCAGAATACATCTCCATTGGAGGTGGTTTTGGCCCAGTGAGTGTTTTGATATACATTCTCATTTAAGTTTTACTTATCATTTTCTCTTCCTACTTGCCTAACACCCATTTCCCGGTATGTTACTTAGATACCTATTTCTCGGCTTTATTGCAGTTCATCCATTTAGTTGCCAAGCTTGTAGATGTAAGGAATTATGTATTTTGCTTATTCCTGTACCTGTTGAAATTGGTAAATTGCTGAAATTAAACAATTTTAGTTTCAATAACATTGATAATGTGTATTTAGGGTCTGTTTGCTCCAGCACAAGATATTAATGTATTTCTTCAATGAAAAAATACAAAGATTCTCTTCATATTCAGTACGAGGAGCTGGGCATCAAATTGAAATGAATAATCTCTGGAGTATTACCTGAAAGAAACTAATGGTTTAAACCATGTACAGAAGCAAATTGTAAAGGGACCATGAAGATATTGAGAAGCAAAATATACTGCCGACACTGTAAATCTAAAGTAAAAACAGAATGCTGAAATACTCTGCAGGTCAGTATCTCTGAAGAGAGATGCAAAGTTAAAATTGTCTTTTATTATCCACATCAAATCTTGCCCTCCCATCAGCTATTTTTTAGAATATTTCCATATTGTTGTGTACCTTTTGATAGCAAGGCGTTTTTTTGCCTACAGAACTGCCACCCACTGGATGCTCTTTGTTTTTCACACCATTCTCTGTAAACTCTAGAGACTGTTGTGTGTGACTATCATAGGAGATCAGCAGTTTCTGCAGTACTGAAACCACTCTGACTGGTACTAACAATCATTCCACGGTTAAAGTCACTTAGATCACACTTCTTTCCTATTCTGATGTTTGGTCTAAACAACGGAACCTCTTGATCATGTAGTATGCTTTTCTGTATTGAATTGCTGCCACATGATCAGCTGATTAGATATTTACATTAATGAGCAGTTGTACAGATATACGGTGGCATGCAAAAGTTTGGGCACCCCTGGTCAAAATTTCTGTTACTGTGATAGCTAAGCGAGTAAAAGATGACCTGATTTCCAAAAGGCAGAAAGTTAAAGATGACACATTTCTTTAATATTTTAAGCAAGATTACTTTTTTATTTCCATCTTTTACAGTTTCAAAATAACAGAAAAGGTAAAGGGCCCGAAGCAAAAGTTAAAGATGACACATTTCTTTAATATTTTAAGCAAGATTACTTTTTTATTTCCATCTTTTACAGTTTCAAAATAACAGAAAAGGTAAAGGGCCCGAAGCAAAAGTTTGGCCACCCTACATGGTCAGTACTTAGTAACACCCCCTGTGGCAAGTATCACAGCTTGTAAACACTTTCTGTAGTCAGCTAAGAGTCTTTCAATTCTTGTTTGGGGGATTTTCACCCATTCTTCCTTGCAAAAGGCTTCTAGTTCTGTGAGATTCTTGGGTCATCTTGCATGCCCTGCTCTTTTGAGGTCTATTCACACATTTTCGATGATGTTTAGGTTGTGGAACTGTGAGGGCCATGGCAAAACCTTCAGCTTGCGCCTCTTGAGGTAGTCCATTGTGGATTTTGAGGTATGTTCAGGATCATTATCCTGTTGTAGAAGCCATCCTCTTTTCATCTTCAGCTTTTTTACAGACGATGTGATGTTTACTTCCAGAACTTGCTGGTATTTAATTGAATTCATTCTTCCTTCTACCAGTGAAATGTTTCCCATGCCACTGGCTGCAACACAAGCCCAAAGCATGATTGATCCACCCCCGTGCTTAATAGTTGGAGAGGTGTTCTTTTCATGAAATTCTGCACCCTTTTTTCTCCAAACGTACCTTTGCTCATTGCAGCCAAAAAGTTCTATTTTAACTTCATCAGTCCACAGGACTTGTTTCCAAAATGCATCAGGCTTGTTTAGATGTTCCTTTGCAAACTTCTGTCGCTGAATTTTGTGGTGAGAACGCAAAAAAGGTTTTCTTCTGATGACTCTTCCATGGAGGTCATATTTATGCAAGTGTTGCTGCACAGTAGAACAGCACACCACCACTCCAGAGTCTGCTAAATCTACCCGAAGGTCTTTTGCAGTCAAACGGGGGTTTTGATTTGCCTTTCTAGCAATTCTACAAGCAGTTCTCTTGGAAAGTTTTCTTGGTCTTCCAGACCTCAACTTGACCTCCACCGTTCCTGTTAACTGCCATTTCTTAATTACATTACGAACTGAGGAAACAGCTACCTGAAAACACTCTGCTATCTTATAGCCTTCTCCTGCTTTGTGGGCATCATTTATTTTAATTTTCAGAGTGCTAGGCAGCTGCTTAGAGGAGCTCATGGCTGCTGATTGTTGGGACAAGGTTTGCGGAGTCAGAGTATAAAGCTTTGAAATTTGCATCATCTGGCCTTTCCTAATGATGACTGTGAACAAGCCATAGCCCTAACAAGCTAATTAAGGTCTGAGACCTTGGTGAAAGTTATCTGAGAGCTCAAATCTCTTGGGGTGCCCAAACTTTTGCATGGTGCTCCTTTCCTTTTTTCCACTCTAAAATTGTACAAAACAAAAATAATACACTAATCTTGCTTAAAATGTTGAAAATGTTTCATCTTTAACTTTATGACTTTTGGAAATCAGTTCATCTTCTACTCACTTAACTATTCACAGTAACAGAAATTTTGACCAGGGATGCCCAAACTTCTGCATGCCACTGTACCTAATAATATTGTCACTGAGGCAGCGTTCTGAATAGCTTATTCCAAACAAGCCCTTGTGATGCTGTTAGCTTTCAATCAGAGTAGGAAGAAAGAGGAAAGTAAGGTGGAGAGTGGGATGGCAAGTGCAATTTAGAGTACAGAAAGTTGTTAATAGCTTTTAGGGAACAGATGAGTGTGGTTCAGCAGAGAAAACTAGCAGTTTTGAATGTTAAGTATTGAAAGTCCACAAAGGCTAACAGGTAAAACGTAAAAATACAAAAAAATAATGAAATAACATAATGGAAGAAAGCAAGGAGGGTTTCAAAATATTTTACACCAAGGCATTTTTTGAGAATGGAGTACTTTTTATGAAGGATATGTCTGAGCCAGAAACAATTTCTTCTTTTGGGGAAAAAATGGACAGTTTGAAACAGAGAGCTATAGATTTACACAGGAGAGCAAACTTGGGTTTGAACTACTACAGCAAAGAGGCACAGGGCAGAATGACCTCCTTGGTACAACAATTTTCTTTGATTCTAAGTTATCAATTTCAGGAAGTGTCAATTAAAAGATCAGCAGCACAACATTTTTACAGCGAAAGGTACTTGATCCAATGTTAGGCCTTCAACTTTGAAAACATTACAAAATTGTATCCAAGTCTGTATCACTTCATGGGAGAGTTATTTGGAAAGCTGTCTGCCTAGTACATGGAGAAACATTTAGTTCCTTTCTCTTGAAAGATGTAACTAAAAATATAGTAGGATTTCATCCTTTTGGGTGTGCTGAACATATGCTAATATCTACATCAAACTCCTGAAACTATCTGGCGGATTGGGCAAAAATACATTAAAATCAGAGTCAGGTTTATTATCACTGGCATGTGACGTGAAATTTGTTAACTTAGCAGTGACACAGTGTCTTTTGCCCACCAATTACGGTTTCTGCTGCAACCCTGATGCAAAGCTCAGAGCTGCCAAGTCATTGTGGCACTGATTCTTAGAAGTAAGTTGGCATTTAAAGAACCTTACTCCGTGGCAGTCACAGTACAACAGCTGTGAAGGTAAAGTAAGGAGATGGAGAGATGATGCTCTCCCTTATGCCTAGGTGAAATATTTAATGCCTAGGTGATTGATAAGTTCGTGGCCTAGGTAGAAGGAGATGAGTTATGCAGCTCTCGTTACATGCTTGTGCAATTCAGCTCTGAGCGAAAATGCAGAAAGTTTGAAGATTCTTCTCATCTCCTTCTAGAAGGGACCCCTGTGCTCCACGACCGCTGGACTGTGTGTGTAAATGTAGGAAAAATAAATGCGCTAGGTTTTCTAAAATTGACTCCTACCTTAGGCCACTAACTTATCAATCACCCCTCATAAATTAATAACCTTGTAACTGAATCCCTTGTCTCTCTTTTCAGGTTGCAGATGATGGTTATGGTGTTTCTTACATAATCGTTGGAGACCACCTCATCAACTTTCACATCTCCTGCAAAGTCTCCAGCCCCTTGACGGTAAAGTTGCAGCACTCAGTCCTTGCTTTCTCTGGATTTACTGGTGCAGAGAGAAGGATAATGCTTTCATTAGTTGTTTGTTTTTGCTTCTCCTCTTGCCTGTTCAACATAACAGAAGGCTGAAGGGTTGCATTTATTGTGCAACTTGTATGTACCTTGTGTTTTATTGCTTTTTGTTTTGTCCCTCTTCTGGTTCATTTATTTTCACTGTATTGTCCTCTGCCCAACAGATCAGGAAGGTAGCCTCTAATTGATAGTTCCATCCAAGTTACAGTCAAACTTCAGTAGTCTGGTATGCTAGCACTTGGACTACTGCATGCTACTTTTATATGTTACACAGTAGTATAATAGTTTTTTCAGTAAGAATCAGAATCAGGTTTATTTTCACTGGCGTATGTTGTAAAATTTGTTTTGTGCAGCAATATATTCCAATACATAATAAAAACTATAAAACTCCTCGGGGAGGAGGAGAAGATGGCGCAACAGCAGCGTGCGTGGCCTCTCCGGTGAATGATATCTGTAATCTGTCAAGTAGGGGACCGTGCACAATTCTGATTTGATGGAGACAGATGTGAGAGTATGGAGGAACATCTGGAAAACTTCTGAAATGCCTGCTTCGCTGTTGCTGCTACGGTTACTGTGTGGTAACCGGAATCTCCGGAGCAGAAGGCCCCGAATCCTCGGCTTTGCTTGTTTCAGCGGCCAGGGCTAGGTCGAAGGCGCTCAGCAGAGGATGGCACTCGGGAGGCTGTGTCAGAGGGGCTGGTCAGAGGCTCGAAGTTTTCGGATGGACGGACTGGAGGTTTATGGCAGGGAGTTTCTCCCTTTTGCCGCCTGCTATCGGGGACTCTGGAGTCGATCGACTCGGGGACTTTGAAACTTTTTTTACCGTGCCCATGGTTTGTTCTTCATCAAATTATGGTACTGCTTTGCACTGCTGTAACTATATGTTGTAATTATGTGGTTCTGTCAGTGTTAGTCTTTGGTTTGTCCTGTTTTCTGTGATATCACTCCGGAGAAACATTGTATCATTTCTTAATGCATGTATGCATTTCTAAATGACGACTGAGTGTTCTCATAATCTAAAAAAAAATATGAGAAACATATACACACACTGTACAGTGCAAAAGTTTTAGGCACAGGTAAAATAATTCTATAAGGCGAAGATGCTTTCAAAGATAATGAAGAGTTTCTAAATATCAAAAAACTTGCTATAAATATAGTAAATGATGAAAATCTAAATCAAATCAATATTTGGTGTGACCACCCTTTGCCTTTAAAACTGCATTCTTTTAGGTAGACTCTCGTGCAATTTTATAAGAAAATCAGCTGGTGGGTTGCAGTTCTTCTGCAGACTTTGTCTGCGTCTCCAGGTAAGCCAGACAGCCTCAATGAATATGAGATTAGTGCTCTGTGGAGGCCTTACCGTTGATTACAGAACTTCTTGTTCTTTTTGCAGACGATAGTTACTTATGACCTTGGTCGTGTGTTTGGGGCCATTCTCCTGCTGCAGAATAAGTTGCAACCAATCGGGCACCTTCCTGATGGTATTCTGTGATGGATGAGAATCTGCTTGTGCTTCCCAGCATTGAGGATTCCATTAATTGTGACCAGATCACTATTCCATTTGCAGAAAAGCAGCCCCAAATCTGTAGGGCGCCTCCACTATGCTTCACTGTTGGCTGCAGGCACTTATCCATGATGCATTCTCCCTTGCTCTTCTACGGACAAACTGCCTGCTGTTTGATCCAAAATTTTCAAATTTGAACTTGTCACTGCAGAGCATTTGCTGCCATTTTTCAGCACCCCAGTCCTTGTGTTTTTGTGCATGGGTGAATCCCTTTGTTTCCACTTTGGAGGAATGGCTTTTTGGTAGCAGTTCTTCCGAAGGCCACTTCTGATAAAACTTCTCCAGACTGTAGAGGGGTGTACTTGAGTTCCAGTGATTTCTATGAGTTCAGAGCTGATAGCAGTGCTGGACTTGTTCCAATTTTGAAGGGATGTCAGTTTGATTTACATCTCCTCTGCTGCACTCAGTTTCTGCGGCTGCCCACTGCATTTCTGGTCCTCAACCTTGCCCGTTTCTTTGTACTTCTTCAGAAGACCTTGGGTGGCACATTCTGACAATCTTATCTGCTGCTAAGTGTTGGCTTGGGAGAGATCTCACAGGATGTCCACCTTGTGTCCTGTTCTGTGCTTACTCTTGCCATGGTGTAAGAACGATCATTTGGAGGTTCAACTGTCACCTCTGCCACGCCCTCACCTTTGAGTCTGGTTATTCTTCACCAAGTTTGATTTCTTCTACACCTGTTTCTTTTTCAGTTGTAAAGTGGTCTATTAGTCATAGACATAGTCATATTTTATTGATCCCGGGGGAAATTGGTTTTTGTTACAGTTGCACCATAAATAATTAAATAGTAATAAAACCATAAATAATTAAATAGTAGTATATAAATTATGCCAGGAAATAAGTCCAGGACCGGCCTATTGGCTCAGGGTGTCTGACCCTCCAAGGGAGGAGCTGTAAAGTTTGATGGCCACAGGTAGGGATGACTTCCTATGACGCTCTGTGTTGCATCTCGGTGGAATGAGTCTCTGGCTGAAGGTACCCCTGTGCCCAACCAGTACATTATGTAGTGGATGGGAGACATTGTCCAAGATGGCAAGCAACTTGGACAGCATCCTCTTTTCAGACACCACCATGAGAGAGTCCAGTTCCATCCCCACAACATCACTGGCCTTACGAATGAGTTTGTTGATTCTGTTGATGTCTGCTACCCTCAGCCTGCTGCCCCAGCACACAACAGCAAACATGATCACACTGGCCACCACAGACTCGTAGAACATCCTCAGCATCGTCTATTACTATTACTTAATATCTTACTTTCTTTAACAAAATGCATAAATTTCTCTAACATTTTTTCGAAAATCAATGTTCAATCTAAAATTTGCTCTTTTTGACTATACGTTAATGCAGAAGACAAAAATGAACATCTAAAACAAAATTTATATATATGTATAATACACACACAAATATAAATTAAAAATTTAGGGTGTCTAAGACCTTTGCACTTTGTGTTTATATAAAAAATATACAGACTTAGTGTTCATTGGTTCATTATCCATTCAGAAATCTGATGGTAGATGGGAAAAGGCTGTTCCTGAAATGTTGAGTGTGTGTCTTCAGACTCCTGTACCACCTCATTGATGATAGTAATGTCCTGGGTAATGGGGGTCCATAATGATGGTTACTGCCTTTTTGAGGTATCACCTTTTAAAGGTGCCCTGGATGCTGGGGAGGCCGGTGCCCATGATGGAACTGGCTGAGTTTATAACTTTCTGCAGCTTTTTCTGAAACCTCTTTACCAGACAGAATGCATGCAGTCAGAATGCTCTCCACGATACATTTGTAGACATTTGTGAGTGGCTTTGGTGACTGGTGTAGCAGGTAGGGCTTCGGGTTCCTGAATCATTAGGCCTCTTCTGGGGGAGGTACGACTTGTATAAAAAGGACGGGTTACACCTGAACCCAAAGGGGTCCAATATCCTAGCAGGCAGGTTTAATAGAGCCCTTTGGGAGAGTTTAAACTAATTTGGTAGGGGGATGGGAACGGGAGTGATAGAGTTGAGGAAACGTAAAACAGAAATAAATCAAAGATAACGTGCAACAGAGATGATAGAAAGGACAGGCAGGAGATGAGGCATAATCACAGCCAGCGGGATGAGTTACAGGGCCATAGAGGTGTGGTGCAGTTAAAACAGAAAGCAACAAACACTGGACTGGAAGTGTTATATTTGAATGCAAGCAGCATAAGAAATAAAATGAACAATCTTGAAATTCAGCTACGGATTGGCAAGTATGATGTTGTGGCCGTCTCAGAAACTTGTCTAAAGGATGGCTGCCATTGGGAGCTTAAAGTCCAAGGATATACGGTGTATCAGAAAGGTAGGTTAGTAGGCAGAGGGGATGATGTGGCCCTGTGTATAAGAAATAATATTAAATCATTAGAAAGGGATGATGTAGGATCGGAACGTATAGAGTCTCTATGGCTTGAGTTAAGAAATGACAAGGGTAAAAGGATCCTAATGGCAGTTGTATACCGGCCTCCAAACAGCAGCCGGGATGTGGATTACAAATTACAGCAGGAGATAGAAAAGGCGTGTCAGAAGGGCAATGTCCTTTGAACATGAAAGTGGATTAAGAAAACCAGGCCAGTACTGAACCTCAAGAGAGAGAATTTGTGGAACCTATAAGGAATGGCTTTTTAGAACAGATTGTTGTTGAGCCCACTAGGGGATCGGCTGTGCTGGATTGGGTATTGTGCAATGACCTGGAGGTGATAAGAGAGTTTAAGGTTAAGGAATCCTTAGGGAAGATACTAAAAGCTTTTTTAAGTATATAAAGGGTAAAAGAGTTGAGGGCAGATATAGCACCAATAGAAAATAATGCTGGAGATATTATAATGAGAGACACAGAGATGGCAGAGGAACTGAATGCGTATTTTGGATCAGTCTTCACAGTGGAAGACATTTGCAGTATACCTGACATTCAAGAGTGTTGGAATGTGCAGTGAAAATTACAACTGAGAGGGTACTCAGAAACTTAATGGTCTGAGGGTGGATAAATCTCCGGGACCTGATGGAATGCACTCTCGGGTTCCGAAGGAAGTAGCTGGAGAGATTGCGTAGGCATTAACAATGATCTTTCAAGAATCAATAGATTCTGGCATTGTACCGGATGACTGGAAAATTACAAATGTTACTCCGCTATTTAAGAAGGGTGGGAGGCAGCAGAAAGGAAACTATAGATCTGTTAGCCTGACATCAGTGGTTGGGAAGTTGTTGGAATCGATTGTTAGGGATGAGATTACGGAGTACCTGGAGGCACATGACAAGATAGGCTGAAGCCAGCATGGTTTCCTGAAGGGAAGATCCTGCCTGACTAACCTACTGCAATTTTTTGAGGAAATTACAAACAGGGTAGACGAAGTAGATGTGGTGTGCTTAGATTTTCAAAAAGCCTTTGACAAATGCCGCACATGAGACTGCTTAGTAAAATAAGATCCCATGGAATTACAGGGGAATTACTAGCATGAGTGGAGCATTAGCTGATCGGCAGAAAACAGATTGTGGGAATAAAGGGATCCTATTCTGGCTGGCTGCATGTTACCGCTGGAGTTCCACATGGGTCGGTGTTGGGACTGTTGCTTTTTACGATGTATGTCAGTGATATAGACTATGGGATTAATGGATTTGTGGCTAAATTTGCTAATGTTACAAAGATAGGTGGAGGAGCACAAAGCCTGCAGAGAGATTTAGATAGTTTAGGGGAATGGGCAAAGAAGTGGCAAATGAAATACAATGTTGGAAAATGTACGGTCATGCACTTTGGTGGAAGAAATAAATGGGCAGACTATTATTTAGATGGAGAGAGAATTCAAAATGCAGAGATGCAAAGGTTCTTGGGAGTCCTTGTGCAGGATACACTAAAGGTTAACCTCCAAGTTGAGTCAGTGAAGAACGCAAATGCAATGTTGGCATTCATTTATAGAGGTATTGAATATAAGAGCAGGGATGTGATGTTGAGGCTCTGTAAGGCACTTGTGAGACCACACATAGAGTGTTATGTGCAATTTTGGGCTCCTTATTTTAGAAAGGATATACTGACAATTGAGAGGGCTCAGAGAAGATTTGCGAGAGTGATTCCAGAAATGAAAGTGTTACCGTATGAGAAGCGTCAGGCAGCTGTTGAGCTGTATTACCTGGAATTCAGAAGAATGAGGGGGGAATCTCATAGAAACATTCCGAATGTTAAAAGGCCTGAACACATTAGATATGGCAAAATTATTTCCTATGGTAGGGATGGCCAGGACGAGCAGGCATGACTTCAGGATTGAAGGTCGTCCATTTAGAACAGAGATGCAGAGAAATTACTTTAGTTAGAGGGTGATAAATCTATGGAGCTTGTTGCCACAAGCGGCTGTGGAGGCCAAGTCATTGGGTGCATATAAGGCAGAGATAGATAGGTTCTTGATTAGCCAGGGCATCAAAAGATATGGAGAGAAGGCAGGGGAGTGGGGATGACTGGAAGAACTGGATCAGCCCATGATTGAATGGCGGAGCAGACTCGATGGGCTGAATGGCCTGCTTCTCCTATATCTTATGGTCTTATGGACATGTCAATTCTCCTCAAACTCTGAATGAAATATAGCCGCTGTCATGCCTTCTTTGTAATTACGTCAGTATGTTAGGCTTAGGATAGATCACTGGAGATGTTGACATACAGGAACTTGAAACTGCTCACTCTTTTCAGAATCCTTCAATAAGAACTGATGGGTGTGTGTGTGTGTATTCCCTCAACATCCCCTTCCTGATGTTCATGATCAATTTTTTGATCTTACTGATATTGAGTGCAAGGTTGTTGCTGTGATACCACACAAGCAGCTCTAGCTATCTCACTCCTTTTTGCTTCCTTGTCACCATCTGAAATTCTGCCGACAATAGTTGTGTTGTTAGCATACTTTAAAAGGAGCTGGAAATATTCAAGCATTCGGGACCCTTGCTCTGGCCGCAAGCCCACCCATGTTAACTAACCCTGGAGTTCATGACCCCAACCCACTGGGCTGGCTCTGACCCTGACTGCACTCTGGACTCCTGGCTCACACTCAGAAACAATGAGGTTAGATGCTGAATGGTCAGGGTTTCTGAACAATTGAGTTAGATTAGTTTATTGTTATGTACACCAGGATGCAATTATGTTACTTGGGCCAGAGTAAACATAATAATGAATACAGCAATGAGTGCAAAATAGCAATGGTGCAAAGATAGTAGTTCAATGTAAAGTGGTACCAAAAGAAATACTAGAGTATTGATAACGGAATAACTGAGAAGTAGATTTAAGAGACCTTGCACTGAGTATCAGTAAGTCCAAGGAATCGATGATGGACTTCAGTAAGGGAAGTTGAGCGAACACCCACCAGTCCTTATCGAGGGATCAGAAGTGGAAAGGGTGAGCAGTTTCAAATCCTGGATGTCAGCATTTCTGAGGGTCTATATTGGGCATTGCTGGGAGGTGTGATGTGAAAAAGGTGATTGGTTCAGAAGTCTGATAGCAGCAGGGAAGAAGCCATTCCTGACTGTCAGATTTCAGAGTTCTATTCTAATTGCAACCTGGTATACAGCAAGGAAAAGTTAATCAATTATTTCCTCTGCTTTAAGAATCTCTTCTGCTTTTTGCAAAAGTCCTTGTGCCTCAGTATTATTCGATCACTGGGTGATTTATAAATAGAAATCCAAAAGTATCTTGGTTTTCTCTGTTTCCTTTTTCTCAATCTTTGCCAGCATGTTATGTCAAAGCCTATATGCTCTTATTTTTATATCCCATGGTGTGGCACTTTAAAAACAAACACATTATAGTAACTAGCAGCAGGAATACTGGTTGAACTCAGCAGGTCAAGCGGGATCTCTGGAGACAGAAGGACGGCCGACATCTCAGGTCAAGACCCTTCATCTAGACTGATTTTTTTTGTCCAGATTCTAGCATCCACAGTATCTTGCATCTCCAATTTACATTGCCCTAGGTTGCTCTTTCTGTTCTATCAGTTACAACTTCAAAAACGCTCTTTTCCCTTCATAAATCTACATTGAATCTGCTAGGTTCTATTCCTGTCACCACCTAATTAATAGTGGAGTCTAGCATTATCCCCACAATTTGTGTCAGGCCATATGGCCTGGTTCCCTATTAAATCAGTCACAATCGAATGTCAGAGGAGATGCGATGGGCTGAATAGCTTATTTCTGCTCCTCTTTTTGAAAATGTCTTTAAGGTCTTTATTCCTCTTAACTAGTTGTGTTATATTTGTTTGAATCTGCCATCTCTTTGCATCGTGAGCAAATGTTGATAAACTAGACAATCCTCTCATCCAAATTATTGGCATAGATTGTGAACAAATGGCGCCTCAGCACCAAACGAAGGGGCATATTGCTGGTCTCAGCTTCCCACACAAAAACATGACCATTCCCTCTGTTTTATCCTTTAACCAATCCTAAATCTGTGCTATTATATAACCCTCAATATTGTGTACTAATTTTGTTTGCTAATCTCTTGTGTAGCACCTTATTGGAGGCCTGCAGAAAGTCCAAATACACTACATTAACTACGAGGGGTGATTGATAAGTCTGTGGCCTAAGGTAGAAGGAGTCAATTTTAGAACACCTAGCACATTTATTTTTCACCATAGTCCCCTCCTACATTTACACACTTAGTCCAGCGGTCGTGGAGCATATGGATCCCTTCTTTGTAGAAGTCGGCATCTTGGACCTCCAGAAAGTGGTCCACAACAGGGGTGATTGATAAGTTTGTGGCCTAAGGTAGGAGATGAGGTATACAGCTCTCGTTACATGCACTTGCAGTTCAACTCTTTGAGTGATTATACAGAAAGTTTGAAGGTATTAACTCATCTCCTTCTACCTTAGGCCACTAACTTATCAATCACCCCTGCTGTGGTCCACTTTTGGAGGTCCAAGACGCTGACTTCTACAAAGAAGGGATCCACATGCTCCACAACTGCTGGAATGAGTGTGTAAATGTAGGAGGGGATTATTAGGTTTTCTGCAATTGACTCCTTCTACCTTAGGCCACGAACTTATCAATCACCCCTCGTAGTTGCCTTTTATCCATGTGCTAGTTGCTACCTAGTATGGGGTGTCTAGGGAGGGGTGGCACCTCTGGTGGGGGGGCCTGCTGTGCCCTTTTCAGGACAGCTCGTCCACCTTTGGTCCCCACATGGTGCTCAGCTCTCACCAAGTAGCTGTAGCATGCGCAGCGGCCAAACCCCAGTAAATCATCTTGGCAGACGGGCTAAACCAGATGAGGGTAGCCGACGAGTCTTCAACCCTCGGTGAGGTAGGAGGTCTGCCTATTCCAGCGTGTGAAGTCTGGCCATGGCAGATTGAGTGGAAGAGACCGATTAATGGTCCAATGGTCAAGAAGGCAGGCCAGCAGGTGTTGGTGGAGCGCTAAGAGCACGACAAGGCACTTAGACGTCCTGGTCATCCACTACAAGAGGTGGTGTCCCCTTTAAACTCACCCGGCAGAAGGCAAAGGCAAACCGCTGCTGTAACCTGCCACGTATATGATTTCCCAATATGTCAGAGCGGTGTGGAGAGAAATTGTCCGCCAACTGGAAATTTCAGATGCGACCTATGATGAGCTGTTACCTCAAACAAAATTCCAATAAATTTATCACGTGATTTCCCTTTAATGAATCCTTGTTAGCTCTGCCCATTCTTATCTGTAACCCCAATTCATTAAATGTGAATTCCAATTGAAATCCCATGCATCACATTTCGGTTCCATCAATGACCACAGTTATATCCAAACTATCCAGCTTTGTGCAGTTAACTGTTCTTCTCCTGAGATGTATGTAGATATTTGCTTACAATGACACTAACACAAATATGTGCAAGTAGTGTGAGGTACGGGTACAATGAAAAACTTATTTGCAGCAGTATCACAACACATAGAACATAAATTATACAATAGAGTGAAGAAAGACTGTGCAAAGCATGACAATGATGTTTAAAAAAACAAGTTGAGGAAAGAATGATAATGCAACATTGGATCTGTACTGTACCATTGCTGAGGTAAAATTAGGGTTGTGTAGGTTGGTTATGTATGTTCCTGATGGTTATAGGTAAATAGTTATTCCTGATCTAGTGGTGAGGCTTCTGTCCCTCCTTTCTAAAGCGCACAACCCCAATGATCCAGCATAGTTTATAAAAAGATGAAGGAATGGATCCTAATTCTAGATAAAGATTGTTCATAAAAGACAAAGAATGGGAGTTGTGTAGGTTTTCACAAATAGAATGACGGAGGTGTTTTATGTTTCAGAAAAGCTGTAGCAACTCATTTATTGAACATCAAAAAAACTGAATTCAAAGTGTGCTAAAACCCTTTACATTTTTACATCATCATGTCAGACCAACCACTTAAGGTGAAAGATGGTTTAATTGCCATTCTGATATGCCACATCCCATTCCCATTCTGATATGTCTATCCACAGCCTCCACGACTGTAAAGATGAAGCCACACTCAGGTTGGAGGAACAACAGCTTATATTCTGTCTGGGTAGCCTCCAACCTGATGGCATGAACATTGACTTCTCTAACTTCCGCTAATGGCCCACCTCCCCCTCGTACCCCATCCGTTATTTATTTATATACACACATTCTCTCTCTCTCTCTCTCTCTCTCTCTCTCTCCCCCTCCTTTTTCTCCCTCTGTCCCTCTGACTATACCCCTTGCCCATCCTCTGGAGTTTTTTCCCCTCCCCCTTTTCCTTCTCCCTGGGCCTCCTGTCCCATGATCCTCTCATATCCCTTTTGCCAATCACCTGTCCAGCTCTTGGCTCCATCCCTCCCCCTCCTGTCTTCTCCTATCATTTTGGATCTCCCCCTCCCACTTTCAAATCTCTTACTAGCTCTTCCTTCAGTTAGTCCTGACGAAGGGTCTCAGCCCGAAACGTCGACTGTACCTCTTCGTAGAGATGCTGCCTGGCCTGCTGCGTTCACCAGCAACTTTGATGTGTGTTACTTAAAGTGAAAGCTCAACTCGATGTCAGTGGTTGTGAATTACGTACATTTCCATCAATTACGTTACCTTACACAGCCCTCACCCTAGAATTCACTAAAACTAGCATTGTGAGCCTGTCCAGAGTTTGGACAAGGGGCTCGGCTCAGGTCCTATGATCCAAGAGTGAAGAAACAGCAAGTGCCTCTGGTTCATTCAGAGTTACATTGATACACTCATGGTTATGTTGTGACAGCAGGGGCATGTAACAGAATCCTCCAAATCTTGGTGGGGCCAAATTAAGGTGTTCTACCAAAATAAGTTCAGGTTTTACCCCCTTATGTATGATAAAAGTCTTTTCTCTCCGTTCCAAAACACATAACAGCCCATTGTAAGGGGGGCCTAAGGGGATGTTGCTGTGCTTCATGGCGGATGAAAACAAACGAGGCAGAATGTAAGTCAACAGGAACTCAAGGATGCTGTACGCCATAATGGGAGGTAGGAATAAGTGAAAAGGAATTGAATTTACTGAGGGTGAAATGCTGTTGAAAGTCAGGAATGAAATCACTTGGCACTCTTAACGGCTGTCTGTATACCAACTCAGCCACGGACGACTGCAGGTCCTCTTTTGGAGCTGTTCTGAGCCCCAGCAGGACCCACGGGAGACCACCATGTCAACAATCATCAGTCAGGGAAGCCCTCAGAGCAGCCTTTAAGGAGCAGTGAAACCATTCGCATAGTCCATTAGACTGTGAGTGGTATGCCATGGTGTGATGTAGCCTAACACCGAGGTTTTGGATCATCGCACCCCAGAGGTTTTGTATGAATTGAGGACTGCGGTCGGAAGAAATATCAGATGGGGTTGCAAACCGAGCAACCCAGGTGCTGATGAATTCCCGAGCCGCATCTGCAGACATCATCGATGCTAGGGCAATGGCCCCTGGCCATCTGGTGGTACAGTTCACCATGGTAAGGAGGTGGGGGAAGAGGACCTACAAGGTCCACATTGACATGGTTAAACTGTCAAAAGATGCCAATGGTGCCTGAACATGACCTAATTTTTGCCCGCTGGCACTCCACACAGGCTACAGTCCAATCACGCATATCCTTTCAAAGCCATGCCACACAAACTTTAGTGCAGCTAGTAAAACCTTCCGGCCCAGAAACGAGAGACCATATATGGAGTCAAAAACAGCCTGCCTCCGGTTTGTGGGCATAATTGGATGAGGGTAACCAGTTGAGATATCACACAGGAGAGAAACCTCGGCTTTCTGAACTTAATGCCATCGCATCTCCTCTGAGATTCGATTGTGACTAATTTAATAGGGAACTAGGCCAGATAGCCTGACACAAATTGTGGAGATAATGCTAGACTCCACTATTAATTAGGTGGTGACAGGAATAGAACCTAGCAGATTCAATGTAGATTTATGAAAGGGAAAAGAGAGTTTTTGAAATTGTAACTGATAGAACAGAAAGAGCAACCTAGGGTAATGTAAACTGGAGATGCAAGATACTGTGGATGCTAGAATCTGGACAAAAAAAAATCAGTCCAGATGAAGAGTCTTGACCTGAAATGTCGGCCGTCCTTCTGCCTCCAGAGATGCCGCTTGACCTGTTGAGTTCAACCAGTATTCCTGCTGCTAGTTACTATAATGTGTTTGCTTTTAAAGTGCCACACCATGGGATATAAAAATAAGAGCATATAGGCTTTGACATAACGTGCTTGCAAAGATTGAGAAAAAGGAAACAGAGAAAACCAAGATACTTTTGGATTTCTATTTATAAATCACCCAGTGATCGAATAATACTGAGGCACAAGGACTTTTGCAAAAAGCAGAAGAGATTCTTAAAGCAGAGGAAATAATTGATTAACTTTTCCTTGCTGTATACCAGATTGCAATTAGAATAGAACTCTGAAATCTGACAGTCAGGAATGACTTCTTCCCTGCTGCTATCAAACTTCTGAACCAATCACCTTTTTCACATCACACCTCCCAGCAATGCCCAATATAGACCCTCAGAGATGCTGACATCCAGGATTTGAAACTGCTCACCCTTTCCACTTCTGATCCCTCGATAAGGACTGGTGGGTGTTCGCTCAACTTCCCTTACTGAAGTCCATCATCGATTCCTTGGACTTACTGATACTCAGTGCAAGGTCTCTTAAATCTACTTCTCAGTTATTCCGTTATCAATACTCTAGTATTTCTTTTGGTACCACTTTACATTGAACTACTATCTTTGCACCATTGTTATTTTGCACTCATTGCTGTATTCATTATTATGTTTACTCTGGCCCAAGTAACATAATTGCATCCTGGTGTACATAACAATAAACTAATCTAACTCAATTGTTCAGAAACCCTGACCATTCAGCATCTAACCTCATTGTTTCTGAGTGTGAGCCAGGAGTCCAGAGTGCAGTCAGGGTCAGAGCCAGCCCAGTGGGTTGGGGTCATGAAATCCAGGGTTAGTTAACATGGGTGGGCTTGCGGCCAGAGCAAGGGTCCCGAATGCTTGAATATTTCCAGCTCCTTTTAAAGTATGCTAACAACACAACTATTGTCGGCAGAATTTCAGATGGTGACAAGGAAGCAAAAAGGAGTGAGATAGCTAGAGCTGCTTGTGTGGTATCACAGCAACAACCTTGCACTCAATATCAGTAAGATCAAAGAATTGATCATGAACATCAGGAAGGGGATGTTGAGGGAATATACACACACACACACCCATCAGTTCTTATTGAAGGATTCTGAAAAGAGTGAGCAGTTTCAAGTTCCTGTATGTCAACATCTCCAGTGATCTATCCTAAGCCTAACATACTGACGTAATTACAAAGAAGGCATGACAGCAGCTATATTTCATTCAGAGTTTGAGGAGAATTGACATGTCCATAAGACCATAAGATATAGGAGAAGCAGGCCATTCGGCCCATCGAGTGTGCTCCGCCGTTCAATCATGGGCTGATCCAGTTCTTCCAGTTATCCCCATCCCCTGCCTTCTCTCCATACCTTTTGATGCCCTGGCTAATCAAGAACCTATCTATCTCTGCCTTATATGCACCCAATGACTTGGCCCCCACAGCTGCTTGTGGCAACAAGCTCCATAGATTTATCACCCTCTGACTAAAGTAATTTCTCTGCATCTCTGTTCTAAATGGACATCCTTCAATCCTGAAGTCATGCCCTCTTGTCCTGGCCATCCCTACCATAGGAAATAACTTTGCCATATCTAATCTGTTCAGGCTTTTTAACATTCGGAATGTTTCTATGAGATTCCCCCCTCATTCTTCTGAATTCCAGGTAATACAGCCCAACAGCTGCCGGACGTTCCTCATACGGTAATACTTTCATTTCTGGAATCATTCGCGAATCTTCTCTGAGCCCTCTCAATTGTCAGTACATCCTTTCTAGAAGAAAACGAAAACAGCGGAAATCCAGATAGAGACTGAGACGCTCATAGTCAAACATGTTCTACTTCCTTTCGGGGGGACGGAGCTGGTGGCTAAAGAAGGCAAGCGGGTGCCACAAACCTTCAACCATCTGTTCATGCACAGTTCCCAGAGCATAGTCTTAAGTGTCAGTAGTAATGGCTATGAGTATGTTGTGGAGCAGGTGTGCCTGTAGGGTTGCGTAGAAGAGCTAATGTAATATCATCAAATGCCCTGGTCATGTCTGCTGACCAGTTAAGCACTTGATTAGGTATATTGCCTTTAAACACATTACAGTATACAGGGGGAGCATAAGTAGAGCAGTTTGTGGAATGAAGTGGTGCTAGAAGTTCACCATGCCTAAAAACTCCTGTAGATTTTTTCAGTAGTGCAGGGCAGTGGGAAATCCATAATAGTGGCTACTTTTGATGGGAAGGGTTTTGCACCATCTGCGGAGATACGATGGCCAAGAAGGCAATGGTTGACAACCCAAACTGCCATTTAGCAGGGCTAATAATCAACCCATTATGGCTTAAGTGCTCGAAAAGAATGCGGAGATGGGATACATTTTCAGATTTGGACAAGTATGTCATCCAGGTAAACAAAAATGTGGTGCATGCGCTTGACAGAATCTTTGTGGGGAACTTACTGGGGGAGCAGGATAACAACCCAAAGTCCTTGACATCCACGAACTAGCAATTTTTAAGATTGTCCAACAGTCTTTGGGCACATGGGAAATTGAGTAGAGGTCTAGCCACTTCAGGCAGCACGAAGTCCCATGTGTAATGTCGCCCATCAACCTCACCCATTGTGTCCCATAAGTCCGCATTTGCTGCCATTGGCAGTCTCCAGCGACATTTCATTGCTGTTTGAAGAAGAAGAAAGCCCTTAACTGTGAGTAGAATCATCGGGACGCAGTCGTGACGGCCTTTTTTTTTTTTAGCAGGCTTTCTTATTTTTACGAGGCCGAGTTGCTAGCTTGACGCTCAACCCAGCATGGATGGAAAGCGTGCAAGGGAGCCAGCTGGATTCGAACTCAGGAGCCTTCGCTCCAAAGTCTGGCACTGATGCCACTATGCCACCAGGCGGCCTATTGCTGTTTGCCTTCTCATCAATTGGCGATGCTGACAGCACACTCACTTGAGCACCTATGTCACACAAGAACGTCGCCCTGAAAAGATGTCCGTAATGAACAGTAAACGACCTGGCAGCTGGAATCCATGGTGTTCACAGACCTCTGATGTCCCATGTGCTGGCACTGTCAAAGCTGCAAGGTGGTTGGCACTTCCTAGTGTTCCTACCAAAGCAAGCACGTTAAAAGTAGAAGCCCGGCATCGTCTGATTTGCAACTGCAGGTATCCTTATGTAGGGGGCCTTGCTGATAGGGTTAATTGAGGTAGAGAAAGGAAGAGGAATGATGCATCGCTGCCTGGCTGAGTGTAAACTATCAACTATTTTAGCAAGCTCCCTATAGTCCATCACAGATGCATTAGAGAGGGTTATGCAAATTTGATCAAGCATTTGCTGCATGAAGTGTTCTTTAAAAATAAACAAGGATGGTGATTTCCCGGGAGAGATATAATGTGTCCCATTAGCTCCAAAGGCTTACCATCACCAAAGCTGGGAAAGGAGAGCAACTGTTTGGCACACTCAGACTCCAATAGTCCAAAGGTCTGTTTAAAAAAAAAAGTTTTCAGCCATCGGTATTTATCACGTTCAGGTGGGTGTTCCAGTAGACTCTATACACTCACAGCCATGGAGTTGTTGAGCGACACTACTACATAGAAATATTTGGTATCGTTGGCAGAGATTTCTTGAAGTGTGAATTGAGCCTTTGCTTATATGAACCAAGCGACAGCATTTTGCTCCCAAAACTCTGGCAGTTTCAAAGCGACTGCATTGGCTGACGTGTTCAATAACTCTAGAGTCATCCTAGAGTATTGGGGTCACAAAGGTAGGTTTTCACAAATAAAATAGCGGAGGTGTTTTATGTTTCAGAAAAGCCGTAGCAACGTATTTATTGAACACCAAAAAAACGAACTCAAATCGCACTAAAAGCCCTTTATGTGATTATGTCATCATGTCAGACCAGCCTCTTAAGGTGAAACCCAAACTAAATATCAGTGGTTGTGAATTATTTACGTTTCCACCAGTTAAGTTACCCTACAGTTGGAGGTAGATAGTATTAATCTGAAGATTTTAAGTGCTGGGGAGATCAACAACTGAATGCATCAGTTTAGGGTTATGAAACGCTATCAGAACTTCCAAAGACTGCCAACTAAGTTGAAGAAAATTTTGATAAAGTTTAAGGAATATTCCCCCACTCCCCCCGCCCAAGGAAAGGGAAAGTGGTGAGGATCTGCCTGGAAGGAAGTGAGGGCAGATTTAATTGATCCTTTCATTTGGGAACTGGGTATGTATCATTAAGTCTATGGGCAAGAGATTGGGACTAGCTTGATCAATATATAGAGACGCTATTGACTTGACAGATTGCAGGTCCTCCCACTGTGTCAGAAAGTCGTAGAGCTCAACAGCACAGAAACAGACCCTTCATAACTATGTGTACCAGAGGATAAGGGTGATCAAGTCAAGTCACTTTTTACTGTCATTTCGACTATAGCTGCTGGTATAGTACACAGTAAAAACGAGACAACATTTTTCAGGACCATGGTGCTACATGAACAATATAAAAACTACACTGAACTGCGTAAAAAAACAACACAAAACTACACTAGGCTGTAGACCTACCCAGGACTGCATAAAGTGCACAAAACAGTGCAGGCATTACAATAGATAATAAACAAGACAACATGCACAGTAGCGGTCAGTAGGTTGGTGTCAGTCCAGGCTCTGGGTATTGAGGAGTCTGATGACTTGGGGGAAGAAACTGTTACATAGTCTGGTTGTGAGAGCCTGAATACTTCGGTGCCTTTTGCCAGATGGCAGGAGGGAGAAGAGTTCGTATGAGGGGTGTGTGGGGTCCTTCATAATGCTGTTTGCTTTACGGGTGCAGCGTGTGGTGTAAATATCTGTAATGGCGGGAAGAGAGACCCCGATGATCTTCTCAGCTGACCTCACTATCCGCTGCAGGGTCTTGCAATCCGAGATGCTGCAATTTCTGAACCAGGCAGTAATGCAGCTGCTCAGGATGCTCTCAATACAACCTCTGTAGAATGTGGTGAGGATGGGGTGTGGGAGATGGACTCTTCTCAGCCTTCGCAGAAAGTAGAGACGCTGCTGGGCCTTCTTCGCTATTGAGCTGGTGTTGAGGGACCAGGTGAGATTCTCCGCCAGGTGATTTGGTGCTCTTAATGATATCTATGGAGGAGTCGTCGATGTTCAGTGGAGAGTGGTCGTTCCGTGTCCTCCTGAAGTCAACAACCATCTCTTTTGTTTTGTTCACATTCAGAGACAGGTTGTTGGCTCTGCACCAATCCGTTAGCTGCTGCACCTCCTCTCTGTATGCTGACTCATTGTTCTTGCTGATGAGACCCACCACAGTCGTGTCATCGGCGAACTTGATGATGTGGTCGAGCTGTGTGTTGCAGCACAATCGTGGGTCAGCAGAGTGAACAGCAGTGGACTGAGCACACAACCCTGGGGGGCCCCCGTGCTCAGTGTGATGGTGTTGGAGATGCTGCTTCCGATCCGGACTGACTAAGGTTTCCCAGTCAGGAAATCTAGGATCCATTTGCAGGGGGAGGTGTTCAGGCCCAGTAGGCTCAGCTTTCCAATCAGTTTCTGAGGAATGGTTGTGTTGAATGCTGAACTGAAGTCTATGAACAGCATTCGAACGTATGTGATAGACTGACAAGTTCTCTTTCTATGTTGCTACCGCTGAGTATTTCCAACATTTTCTTTTGGAGCCCAAGAGCCAAGTTGAGCTCAAAGAACAAGAAGTATGAATTTCAAGCTGACATGTTGTCAGTAAATCCAAACAAACAGAACATTAATGCATAATCTTTGGTAAATTAGACTTGGGTGCTGGAAAATCATGTCAACTATGAGAGAAAAGATGAATGCACATGAAGAAAATGATAAACTAGTTATCTGATTTTAAAAAACTATACTGATTAATTTTTTTTCTCCTTTTACTTTCTGAAAGGATGCTCATCGTTTCGGCAAAAACATCTTCCAAGCAATGTTAGACATCATGGCACTCTTCAATTTGGATGGGAAAAAGCCCTAAATGTAGAAGCCCTAAATTTACCTGACACAGCAAAAGGGAGAAAAACAAAACAATGACGATCTTGAACATCTCGAATTTTTGAGCGTCCATCTTCTGAAGGACCTGGCGTGCGTATGCACTGTTTTTTTGTGTCAACTTAATTTATTTGTTTGTGTCATGGGGGCTAATTTTTAAATTAAAAGAACAAAAGGCAACAACAATGCAAAAGAAAGGGACTTACGTTGGATTTCTGGTGTGTGTAAGAGACTGGGCTTGAATTTAAGTTAAATTCTTTTTTTCCCACTTTAAAAAAACAGGCTTGTTATTACCCTTCTACTTATTTTGTGCTAACATGCAGAGTTTGTGCTCATTAGCCTGTACACCCCTCTGTCTTTAAACTCAGGATACACAGTAACACTGCAAAGAGTTTTCCCTCATTTATCCTTGGGATTGAAAGGGTCAGTATCAGGGAGCAATCAGTTGAGTAAGATTCACTGGACCCAGTGTTGAATGGCAAATAATTTTGCAACAGTGGAGCTTTACTGCAGGACCCACATTGCATAGGTGTGAGTGGGGCTGTGAAAAGTTTTAACACAAAAACTTGCTGCAGATTTTTTGTGGATTGGGGACACACATGTTATCACCTCGTCCTTCTTAGATCATTATTGAGGAAGTAGTATTTCATTTGATGGAGAGATAGGATTACTGTTCCAACTTTGTATCTAGTTGATCAGATTTTTTAATGTATGGGTACCAAGCTTCCTAACCCTCTGGCTGTAGCTGAGGATATATATATCCACTGTTGCTTAATTTTAGAAACAGTAGTAGCTTTGAAATAAAAACTTGTGTACCACTGAGAAGTTCAATCCCTGTTGTTACTTGGAAATAACTGCTCATAGATACTCACATAATATATAGTACAGCAGAGAGACAGGCACTTCAACCCTCCATGTCTGTGCTGATACTAATTCTATGTGCCTGCAACATGTTCTGTATGTCTCCATTCCCTGCCTATATAGTGCCTTGTAAAAGTATTCTGCCACAACCCTTTGTTCACATAAATGAGTCTTACAACTAGGGATTTTGATCAATTTAACCTAAGTTTTACTTGTGAATCACATGCTCCTTTTTCACAGTAGAGCCCAAAAAACAGAAAATTTTAAAGCATGAAAAGCAAAAAATTCAAAAACTGAAATGTCAGCAGTTTATAAGTTGTCATCTCCCACTGCACAGTACTTAGTTGAACCACCTTTTGCAGCTATTACAGTCCATTAGCTTTGCACGATGTAATGGAGCAAGATTTGCCCATTCATCCTTGCAGAATTGTTCAAGCTGTGCCAGGCTAGCTGGGGAACAGTGGTGGACAGTAATCTCAGAGGTCTTACCAGAGAAGTTCAATAGGGTTAAGGTCAGGACTTCTTCCTTGCCATTCCTCCATAAATACTGTTTTTGTGTAAGGCCTTAGATTGTGGAGCTATGAATTCATCTCCAGTAGCAGCCACTGACTGCTGCAGCTCACTCAGTGACTGATGACGTCACAGTCAGCTCTCTTACAAGAGCCATTATTCTCTGGCGACAAAGTTTAGAGCATTGACCTAGGCAGTGTGGCTGTAGTTTCATATTCTTTCCACACTTTCATGATACTCTGAGGTATGTTCAGTACCTTTAAGATGATGTCATACCTTTTCCCAGATTTGTGCTTCTCCGTTATCATTTCCTTGAATGGTCTTTTGTCTTCTACCATGCTGTTGGACCTTACAGAGAGAGTGGGTTTTTATTCAGGTGATCCTCCAATTTTCTACATCAACAAATTGGGTGAGTTGGTGAGGTAATACAGAGTGTTGCACCTGAGGAAAGTTAGCATAGTAATTACAAAGGGGATGAATACTTATTTAACTTTACAATTTTGGTTTATAATTTTTAGTAAATCATTGGCGGGTGTTGGAGTTTTTATTTTGATGCAAAATGTTTTGTAGGTTAGTTCAAAAATCCTACTTCAATATATTTTAAATTTAGAAAACAATACAGTAAAATGTGAAATAGTTTTGGGCACTGAGTACTTTTTCAAGACATAGTATTCGCATGTCTGTCTATATGCCTTTTAGATGTTATCATTGTATCTACTTCTAATACCTTTCTTGGCAGCATGTTACAGGCACTTACCACTCAAAAAAATAAGTTTGCCTCACCAATCTTCTTAAAGCTTTTCCCCTCACCTTAAGATTATGCCTTCAAGTAGTTGATGTTTCCACCCTGAGAAAAAGGTTCTATCTGCCCTACCTATGCCCTTTACAATTTTATCTACTTCGATCAGTCTGTCCCTCAGCTTCCAAAGAAAACCAAGTTTATCTAACCTCTCCTTCCAGCTAATACTTAACAATCCAAGGAACGTCCTGATGAATCTCTTCTGTGGCATCTTCAAAGCCACCATGTTCTTCTTGGTTTGCAAACAGAACTGAACACACAACTCCAAATGCAACCTAACCAAAGTTTTACACAGCTGCATCATGAGTTCCTGACATTGACACTCAATATCCCAACCAGTGAATGCAAGCATGCCTATCCTTACATTTGTACAGCACAGACAATCTGTGCTATCACTATTTAAAAAAAAACATGAAAGATCTCTTCTGAAAATCTGCATTAAGGTTCCAGTTTTAGGTGGAGAATTTATTTACTAGCTAAAAGTGCACAGCAGATCAGCAGCTTAATGGTTTAGCAGCCATCAAGCCCAGTTATGAAGATGACTACCCTGAGAAGAACTAGAAAGATGCAGTAATCCCAAGGAGAATTGAAGAGGAACCTTCATGAGGTGTTTTGTTTCAGTGTGGGAGAACTTCCGTGACACCCACGCATTAAATATGAAGCTCAATTTGTATTTCAAATTTTCTGTATTTTTATTATCTTTGATAAAATATTTAGTGCCATTATTTTCACAAAGACTGATTTTTATAAGCTGTTGATTTCAAGCCCTGTCTGATGAAGCTGGTGCCTTAAATGCAAATTATTAAAACTAAAACTGAACTGTTTGCATTAAACTGGACCTCTGGTTAGCCAGCATTCCTTTTCTCCATGTGGACAGTCTTTGCTTCCCTCATTTTCTGTGGGACATATAATTGCAATAACCTGGTGCAGATTGAATCCAGTTGAAACAAAGTTCACAGAGCTGTGATCTGGGTGGGTTGGGGAGTTCTAGCTTGAATAGGAAATAACCATTGAGTCAAATTGGTAGTTCGGATGGTGTGGAGTTCTAGAATTGACCTGTGCATTGCACATCTCTACCCATAATGTAGCTAATGTCCTGGATATGTTTGGGAAGATTTTCTTTTCTTTTACCTAAATTGTAAAGGCATCTTTTGGAAAAAACTGTTTTCGTTACTCCACCACCCATTGTATCATAATGCTAAAATCTCAGCCTTGTTTAGCAACCACTCTTTGCTGCCCTCGTGGATCTACTGTCCTGGGCTGAAACCAAAGACTGGCTAACCAGGAGTTTGAGGCTGGCTCTTAACACCATGCAATTTGTACTGTTTTTGAATATATTCCACTACATTGGTAATTCTGTATGGGGAATTCCTGTGAGAAGTTAAGCCTATCTGGCAGGAGAGTGACACCAAATAGAAGAAATACACGAGGCCTTAGATAAGCAAAATAGCTCAATATATGTGGAATTAAATGATGATTCTAGTTATAAGTAAGTGACAATCACATTTATAATAATTTATTGTACTATTTGCCAAAAACCTGTATTGTTGACCAAAAGCAGAGTTGAGATCCTGTTTCTTACTAGAATTGGAAGGGAATCTCCCTGTGGTACTCACTAGGGAAAAGGAAGTATGTGGAAGATTTATTTTGGCAATGGTTATTTTCTACTCTTAATCCATTTTCCTTTGCCTTTAGTAAAGTGTACCACACCATGTGCAATGATTTCACATTGTGTAATTTTTCCTGTGACAGTTGAGGGTGTGGGATTATTACTTTGGTTCTTTACACATAAGCTGAATGTAGCCCCTGACTTTCACCGCCCCCCCCTACCCCACTGCACCTTCGCAAGTTCAGCACTGCTCCATTACACAATGGAGCTGCTCAATGTTGCATTGGTGCTGCAGTTGTTTAAACCCACACCACTAATAACTGAGACAAAGTTTAGCCAGTCCCTTCTAGTATTGATAGGACAATATATAAAGGGGCACTTATCATTGTGTGTTTTGGCATCAGTATATACTGAGATCACATGGTTGTGGAAGGAAAAGATAGAACTTTTATTTGTCTCTGTTGGGT
This sequence comes from Mobula hypostoma, assembly GCF_963921235.1. NCBI lineage: Eukaryota > Metazoa > Chordata > Chondrichthyes > Myliobatiformes > Myliobatidae > Mobula > Mobula hypostoma. The sequence continues at coordinate 82,587,760 of NC_086107.1, read as the reverse complement.
GAAGGGTAATTGTCAAGTCCATCTTTTCTTGTCCAACCTTAATTGCCCTCTAGGTAGTTGTGAGCCACCTCCTAGATCTGCTGCAGTCCATGTGGTGAAGGCACTGTGCAGTCACAGGTTGCAGGGTCTTGCCACAGTGAAAATGAAGGAAAGCCAATCTAATTCCAGAATCATGACTTTGAGTGATCGAAGGGGAAGGTAGAGGTGTTTCCTTGTGCCTGCTACCATAATTGATGAGTTTTGGAGCTGCTGACTATGATGCCATAGATTGTCCTTGGATTGTTTTTTTCACAGTAGTCAGCATGTGCTAGTGTTGGAGTGAGTGATTACAGTTGAGAACAGGATGTCATTAATCACCACTTTGCTCTGCGTGAGCTTCCTAATTATTGAAGTTCTGGGCAGTTAAGGAGTTTTCCACCGTACACCTGGTTTGTACTTTAATAGACTGATGAAACTAAAGGCAGTTTGCTCACTGCAGACGACCCAGCTACTGTAGGTAGTTGGGGTTTCAGCACTAAGAAGAGCCTTGACTTATTACAAATTGCAAAGGTCTTTAGTGGATGTGAGAGGGAAACTATTGTAAGTTGTGGCATTTTTCAGTCCTATTAACTGTTGATCAATATCCTGACATGACCACTGTCTGGGACAGTGGGTTCATTTTTCAAGTTACGTTATTGAAACAACTTGTCTGTAGTTTCTGTGAGCTGGGAACCAAAGAATAGTTCGAGTCAAGGCTTTTCTCTAAATTATTGCACATTGCACAGGCTTTGGTGAAATATGAACAAGAATTAGTTCCATCTGCAGTGGTGAAGCAAATATTGTGTCATTGTAATTCCATCAGTTTATTTTTGATTGCAACAAAACTACCTTTGTTTTCTGAGAGTTTGGTCCTCCTGGAGCATAATTTAAATAGTTAGCTGGCATTAGGAACTGGTAAAAAAACAGGTTTATCAAATTACAAACTATTTTGACTCATTGCCAAATAGCACTGCAGAGCCTCGTTGGTTTGAACCTTTGAGGTACTTCAGGCCCTTGACTCTGACTGTCCACTACGGGTATTTTTACCTTTCAGTTTTTAACCATTATTGTCTTTAAACCTTTGCAACTTCCCACATTTTTGGGTAAAGCCTAGTGCAAGTTAACCTGAGCCAGATGTTAAGCCACGTGCACGTCTTCCCCAGTGGGTAACCACAGATTAATGGCTGGTGGGTTGAACTGCTGTGCTGCAGGCTGTGGGCCATGTTTTAACTGCCTTTGCGGAGTGTGTGCCAGTGTTTTCTCTATTGGGAAGACTTGCAAACTAATTAACGCTCCTAGTGGCACTTGGTCACTTGCTTCCACCGTATATCCATATACCAAGGAGAGTTTTATGGATTGTCATCATCTTTAACAGGAAATTGGAATAGATAGAGCCATTCGTGAGCTCTGAGTTACAAGTTCCATTTCCATTTGCTGGGCTTATTCCTGTCTTGGAAGCAGGACCATTTCCACTGGCTACAATTGTTGAGGAAGACTGATAAACACTATAGTTCTATGTAAACTTTATACACAAGTTATGCTATCAAAAGCTCCTGCACAATACACAGCTTTTTATAAATAACATGTAATTCATCTTTCTATTCCTCAGCTAATTGATATAGTGAGCAATTTGACTTGCATGGCCTGGGAATACCACTCCCAGGATTGAGTCTGTAAATTGATCTCAGCCATGGGTTGGGCATTCACTGTACTTGGAAAAGGAGAAAAAAACATGATGGTTTAGGCTTACCAGTTACTCCCACTGGAAAATGCATGTTTCCTCATCAAAGTCGAGCTCATTTCTGAAATTCCTCTTTGATCATCACCCTGTTCAAGCACCTAATTTTGAATGACTACGGTGGACCCATGCCTGAATGCTTTGCCAGATTTATTAATTAGGTTGGTGCCCTCATAGTCATTTCCATAGGACCATAGCAAATCTAGTTCCTAATACTGGGATTTCTTTTGGGGGGAGTGAGTGAATTTTCATTCCGGGGGCTGCTATTACTATTTAAAATGTGTAATTTATTTAACAATAGGCAATGTGAGGGGCATATCCACCAACCCTATCTTTAAACCACAGCTTCCTTGTTCCTCTTATAGAATTACTGCTGCATAGGACATGGAATGAACATTCAGCAGCAGCCTGTGTGTGCTGGTTGCTTTGTACTTGAAACCTGAACTTTCTCTCTGAAACTAGCCCAAGCGTTCAAATCTGTCAAGTTTGAAAATTCCAGTCCCCGTAGCTGGCCATTCGTGTATTGCAGCACAAGGAGATAAAAAATAGGGAGTTGGTATACAATCTGAAATGCATAAATTCAGCCTTCAAAATTCCTAGATGGTAAGATGAATTAGATTTAAAACTTTCTGAATTTTGACCTTATGGTTTGACATGCTCCTCTGCAAGGGGGGGTGTTTCTCGTCACGGTTGTGATTTGAATTCCCAATTGTTATATAGGAGTTGAATGGCAAGGGAGCTGTAATTCCAGATATAGTTAAAGTATAACATTGTAGAGAGAGTGCAAGATCTACAGCAGCACACCATGAGCACATGGCCAGTCTTTCCTGAGCTGCAGTAGCACAAGACTTGTAACAGCCACACAAAATTACTGATACTGCTCACTGTGTTGGGTGAAAATGGGATGTCACTCTACTTTCGGTGCATGTTTTCAGTGTCATTACAATCATATTGTCTTTGTTAATCTGTGTGTATTTCCCTTTTTAAAAATTCACTTTTGATGTTTGTTTTTGTTTATAAATGTAAATGCAGTTATCAATGCAACCTGTAAGGGGACACTCAGAAGTAAAATGCCAATTGCCTGAAATCATTTGTGTTCTGTCTCATTTTTCTCCCCTGGATGTTAACCCATGTCTGATTATGACAAGCTAAATGAATGTACCTACTTTACATTAATATGTTTGCCCCAACAATTTACACTTGTTCAGTACCTTCGAAAAGGTGTAATTGAATAAAACATGATGCTGAACTACATGAGGAGAGGTTAGGGCTGTGACAAAAAAAATTGGGGTGGTTCTCTTTTTTTAGAAAAAGAGTGGGAGAAGAGGGAGGAGGGAAAAGAGAAGGGAAAAGGTTTAGGGAGGGAATTCCTGAGTTTGGGTACCAGCAACTTAAAGAACAGACTGTAGTGGTGTGCTACACACAGCGCTAGAATAACCCCATGGAGTCGGTGAGTTGGAGTTGCGAGAAAGAGATTTATTCAAACTTCGCGGCCTGCTTTAAAGCCTTCCCGTTCCCGCCCTCCCTGGGACGGGACTGCTGTGGGGAATGCATATTCCCAGACCCTTTCTGCGCGTGGGATTTTCCCCCTGCTGGTGAAGATGGCCTGGTGCCCTTTTTGGGGCCGGCCCTCTGCCTGCGCGCGCTGTTTCGTGAGCCGGTTCGTGGGTGCTAGAAAATGGGTCGCCACAAGACAATAATCTAAATTCAAACTAGAATTTTGTGTGTGTTGGAAAGATTTACTATGAGTGGCATATGGGATTGACTGTAAGTGTGTGTCAAATTAAAATCAAGCTCTCCTTACTCATCCACATTCTCATCATCTTGGCCACATGGTGAGCGTGTTGATGAGTGAGGAAAGCTTGGCTGTGTTCTGGGAGAAGATTAAATACAGCTGTATAAGGAAACAGCTTGCAGCCGTCTGGGTGTGAGGCACAGATTGTTGGTGACGAAAGTCGTGAGTGTTAGGGTATAGCAATGTTTGCATAAATGCAGCTTTGCCATGAGTACAGAGCACGTCATTTAATGATAAGGTAATTGACTGGAATTTATTGATATTCGCTGGGTTGGATTTAACCAGAAAGAGCTACTTAGACTTAATTTATTTAATGCACAGAATCCCATAAGTTGTGAGGTACTGGTGCAGCTTGACAAAGCCTTGGTTAGATCACACTTGGTTCAGTTCTGGTCACCTTATTATAGGAAAGATGTGGAAGCTTTCGAGAAGGTGCAGAAGAGATTTACCACCAGGATGCTGTCTGGACTAGAGAGCATGTCTTATGAGGATAGGTTGATCAAGCTAGGGCTTTCCCTTTGAGATGAAGGAGGATGATGGGTGGCTTGATAGAGGTATACAAGATGATAAGAGGCATAGATCAAGTGGACAGCCAGAGACCCCCCCCCCTCCACCCCAGGGTGGAAATGGCTAGTGAGGTGGGATAATTTTCCAGTGATTGAAGGAAACTGTAGTGGGTGGGGGCGGGGTGTCAGGGGTAAGCTCTTTACACAGAATGGTGTGTGTGCGTAATGCCCTGCCGGTGGAGAGTGGTAGAAGCAGATAAAAAACCATTTTTTTTTTAATTTAAAAAAAATTAAGATAGGCACATGGATGATAGAAAAATGGAGGGCTATGAGGCAAGGAAGGGTTAAAAGGTTGGCAAAACATTGTGGGCCAATGCTGAAGTTTCCAGGGTGGGGCCTGAACTCACAACCCTTTGTTTCAGAGGTTAACGAATTTACCCATGACTAATGCCTGGCAACTCTTGTCACTATATGTGAGCAGGACTGAAAGGCCATCCCTGATTTTTCTCGAAATGGCCATTCCAGAAGAAAGTTTAGAGCTCTGTCCGGGCCTGACTGAGGGGAGAGTTCAGCTCCGTGTAGCTGAAAGGCCTGGCAGTATTTCAACATTGAGCCCTATTTCATCGGACATTCAGTGGAAGCAGTGGCTTGTGATTCAACTCCCCAGATTCACAAACTCCACCCAGTAGGTAAGGTAATTACTACAAAGATTGGAATGATTCCTGGTCAAGCTTTAAGTCAAGTTTATTGCAATATACACAAGTATGGTGAGTACAAGGACAATTTTTTAAAAACTTATACTTTGTACTTTATTGTCGCCAAACAATTGATACTAGAACGTACAATCATCATAGCGATATTTGATTCTGCGCTTCTCGCTCCCTGGATTACAAATCGATAGTAAATATTAAAAATGTAAATTATAAATCATAAATAGAAAATAGAAAAATGGAAAGTAAGGTAGTGCAAAACAAACGAGATGTAGGTCCGGATATTTGGAGGGAATGGCCCAGATCCAGGTCAGGATCCGTTCAGCAGTCTTATCACAGTTGGAAAGAAGCTGTTCCCAAATCTGGCCGTATGAGTCTTCAAGCTCCTGAGCCTTCTCCCGGAGGGAAGAGGGACAAAAAGTGTGTTGGCTGGGTGGGTCGTGTCCTTGATTATCCTGGCAGCACTGCTCCGACAGCGTGTGGTGTAAAGTGAGTCCAAGGACGGAAGATTGGTTTGTCTGATGTTCTGCGCCGTGTTCACGATCTTCTACAGTAAAGGTGCTGGTGGGCCTTCTTGGCAGTGGATTCTGCTTGGTTGGACCAAGACAGGTCATTTGTGATATTGACCCCGAGCTTTTGACCTGTTCCACTTGCGCACCACCGATGTAAATTGGGTCTTGTGGTCCGCTACTCCTTCTGAAGTCAGCAACCAATTCCTTCGTCTTGCTGACATTGAGGGATAGGTTGTGTTTTTGCACCATGCCACCAGGTTCTTAATTTCCACTCTATACTCAAACTCATCATTACCCGAGATACGGCCTACAATTGTTGTGTCATCAGCAAACATATATTGTGTTCGATGGAAACTTGGCTACACAATCATGGATGTACAGTGAGTACAGCAGGGGGCTGAGTACACAGCCTTGTGGGGCACTGGTGCTCAGAGTGATTGTAGAGGAGAGCTTGTCCCCTCTTTTTACAGCCTGAGTCCTGTCTGTGAGGAAGTTGAAGATCCAGCTGCAGATCTGAGTACTAAGGCCCAGGTTCCGGAGCTTAGGAATCAGTTTATTTGGAATGATGGTATTAAACGCACAGATGTAGTCAATGAAAAGGAGCCTATGTATGCGTCTTTATTCTCCAGGTGTTCTAAGGAGGAATGTAGGGCCAGAGAGATGGTATGTGCCATTGACCTGTTGCTCCGGTAGGCGAATTACAAAGTGTCGAGGTTGACCGGTAGGCTGTGGTTGATGTGTGCCATAACCAACCACTCGAAGCACTTCATAGCAATTGATGTCAGAGCCACAGGTCGATAGTCATTCAGGCATGCCACCTTGCTCTTCTTCAGCACTGGGATTATCGTTGCCTTCTTAAAACACAAGGGGATCTCAGACTGAAGCAAGGAGCAGCTGAAGATGTCAGCAAACACTTCAGCTAGCTCGCTTGCACAGGCCCGGAGAATCCGTCCTGGGACGCCAACTGGGCCCGTCACCTTCCTTGGATTTATCTTCAGGAAGGCCCTTCTAACGACCTCCTCACTGATGATGAATCTCGATGCCACCAGGTCTGGTTCATCCAGAGGGAGCGGGATGCCCCTCTTCTGTCCGAATCTTGCGTAGAATACGTTAAGTTCGTCAGGAAGAGAAGCACCACAGTTATTGATATTCCCAGCCTTTTTTTGTGCCCAGTGATCTCATGTAGACCCTGCCATAGTCTACTGGCATCCTTCTGGTTAGCCTAGGCTTCCAACCTGGCTGGATATTGCCTCTTGGCGCCCTTAATGGTTTTCCGGAGTTCACGCCTGGATTCCGTGTAGTGACTGGTATCCCTGGACCTAAAAGCCACAGCTCTAGCCTTCAAAAAGGACTTGACCTTAATTCATCCAAAGTTTCTGGTTAGGGAATACCCGGATCATCTTGCGAGACACACAGTCCTCCGTGCATTTCCAAATAAAGTCCTTGACAGCTGAGGCATACTCATCGAGGTTAGCTGCCAAATCCTTGAATACTAACCAGTCCACCGATTCAAAGCAGTCATGGAGGACCTCATCCGTTTCCTCCATCCAACACAACACTACTTTTGACACCGTGACCTCCTGCTTCAGTTTCTGTTTGTAAATCGGGAGGAGGAGTACGGCCTCATATTGCAGCATCATCATGGGCACGTAGATTCTGAAAACACAGAACATAAATTATACACAAGTTAAACACAACAGTGAAGCCAAAGTGAGCCGTAACCAGTGATTTTTCTATAAAGGACAGAGTTTAACTACAAATAGTTGACAATTAACTCACAGGTCTTGGACTTTGGTCTCAACTGACACTGCCATCATTTATTTGTCCTGTTTCCCATTGTGGTCCTTGAGCCTGTGTGTCGATCACCTCCTTCTGGTATCCCTCCTTCCATTTCTCCCATGGTTTACTCTCCTATCAATTTCCTCCTTTTTCAGCCCTTTACCTTCTACCTACCTTCCCTCAGCTTCTCACTTCATCATTCTCCCTGTCCACCTACTTCCTCCCTCATGTGGCTTCACTTATCACGTGCTTGCATATACACCTTCCCCCTCCCCTACCATCTTATTCTAGTTTCTTCCCTCTTTCTAGTCCTGATGAAGGGTCTTTGATTGAAATGTTGATTCTTTATTCCTTTCCATGGATGCTGAGTTTCTCCAGCATTTTGTGTGTGTGTGTGTTACTCTGAAATTTTAATTTGTCACGCTTCACACAGAATCCATTTAACTCATGTCCAAAAATGTCTTTGTCATTGCAGATCAGAGGTGATCTGTTAACTCCACCCGTTCAGCACCTCACTGGACTTTGTTCATAGTTTACCATTACCTCCTCAGACAAATTGTTCTCACCCATCTCTATCATATCCTTCCTACAGAGCATTAAGCTAGTGAAACAATTGCTCATTTCCCCCTTAACTCCATCAACAATGACTATGCAGATTTATTTTGGTTTGTCTGTTGCTAATCTTTAAACAGCCAACCAACTGCTTTAGGGAAATCCTCTTCAGCAACGCGATTTATGCTTGCTTCAGTTCTGCAGCATTTCACAGAAAAATAAAAATCCTTATTGCAGTTAGCAGAAACACCAATGTGTCTGGTTTACATGTTAGCTGTACAATTCTTTCTTTAAGCCTTAAAGCTTTCCATCATGCCTTACAATTGCAATTTTATAACTTCACCCAGACTGTTGAGAGTTAAGCTGGCTGTGTATGTTGCATGTTGTGTCGTATGCTATTATGTTTTTTTGGTGGGGGGGGTGTTTCTTACATCTATACAACATCACCACGTGTTTGCTGGTAGAATAAAGTGTACGCTAGAAGTAATTACACTCGTGTCAATTTTTGCCAACACTCCTACATTGGTGACTCCGAAGTTCCTCCGGATGATTCCGGAGTGATTTTGCTCGTCTTGCAATAATGACTGCAAATGCCGTTGCTCTCAAGCTCCCTGAATTCTGGCAGGAACATGCTGCCATTTGATTCACTCAGGCAGAGGCCCAGTTCAGTGTGGGGAATCTTGCAAGATGACGCACAATATTACGTCGTCGCAGCGTTATACAGCTCTGTGGCGACCAGGGTGATGAGCGTCCTACAGCACCCCAGGGAAGTCGGCAGGTACGAGACTCTTAAGCAACTCCTTCTAGAACTTTCCGAGTCTGAGCGCGGCTGTTGGCTCCTCTCACTGTCCGGTTTAGATGACTTCAAACCGTTGGGAGTTGATGGACCACATGTTGGCCCTCCTTGGCAGATATCAGCCGTGTTTCATCTTCAGGGAGCTTTTCCTGCAACAAGTACCAGGAAAGGTGAAGTCGGCTCTGGCTGACTCTCGCTAGAGCCCAGAGGTCTTTAAGGGGAGAGACTGACAAGGTGTTTTCCGTCACCAAGGGCCTGTGTGACCATGCAGCTGGACAACTTTGCTGCCACCTGAACATGAGACAATTGACGCGGCTCAACAACGGTCTCCTACTCCGTGTTTCTACCACGCGAGGTTTGGGCCAAGAGCTAAGAAGTGTCGCCCAACTATGGGTTCAAGGAGTTGGGGAACAGAATGGTTGGCACTCATTCGCTGCTATGGGTGTCGGCAGGTCAGGCAGTTTGCTGTCCATTACAGACTCTGTTTCCGGGTATTGTTTCTTCTGTGACACGTGCACTCAGCTGAGCATCCTGCCCGCATCTAATTGGACATAAGAAATGAGAAATATGGACTGTCTCTTGAGGCTGCGAACAGCAGTGCCATCTGGACTTTTGGTAAGCGTGAGGTGGCGCTGTGCTTGAATGGGCAGAAGTTCTGCTGGAATTTTGTGTTGATAGCAGTGTCTACGCCCCTGCTGGGGGCTGACTTCCTTAATGCCAACAGCCTTCTCATTGATGTCCAGAACTGGCGCTTCGTCAACGCAGAGATTTTCTACTCACACTCCAGCACACTCAGCGCTACTGGCGCTTCAAAGTTGTCCTTCGCCCTTTCCACCTCTGACAAGCCCACCTTCTCCTCCACCGCTAAACACAGGGTGGAGCACCACTTCCTCACCATCAGCCTGCCCATTCACGTCCACGCCAGGTGCCTTGACCTGGAGAAGTTAGCCATCGCCAAGGCTGAGTTTGACGCCATGGAGGCCTGGGCATCGTCAGGCAGTCTAGTAGTCTATGGCCTTCCCCTCTCCACATCGTGCAGGAGGCATCCATGTGGTGATTACCGCCACCTGAACAACGCCACGGCTCCTGACCCTAACCTGCCCACCTCACAGGGTAAATGATTTTCTCGAAGGTGGACCTCATTCATGGTTATCACCAGGTCCCTGTCCACCCAAGTGACATTCCTAAAATAGCTGTTATTACACTTTGTTTGTTTGAGTTCCTCCAAATGCCATTTGGCCCAGACCTTTCAACGCCTCATTGATGTGTTCTTAGGGATTTGCCATTCCTGTTTGTTTACCTAGATCAGTGGTCCTCAACCACCGGGCTGCAAAGCATGCGCTACTGGGCCGCGAGAAAACGATATGATTTGGCGATAGGAGTCAGCTGCACCTTTCCTCACTCCCTGTCACGCCCACTGTTGAGACTGAATGCATGCGAGGTCATTACGCACGCGTCATCCATGTCAGCGCGGGAAGGAGATCAACTCCTCAAGCTTGCAAATGACGGCGGGCTGAAAAGCATGTTTGACATAACATCTCTGCCAGCATTCTGGATCAAAGTCAAGGCTAAATATCCTGAGATAGCAACGAAAGCACTGAAAACGTTGCTTCCATTTCCAACATATCTCTGCAATGAATGCAACGAAAACTAAATTGCAGAATAGACTGGACATAAGGAACCTCCTTCAATTATCGCTGTCTCCCATCACCCCTCGATAGAACCGTCTAGTTGCAGAGAAACAAGCCCAGGGTTCCCACTGATTCAGCGATATTGGTGTGTTGCAATGATTTTATATGTTTATATGGGGAAAATATGTGCTGTGTGTTTAATATCCAAACATTACTTAAAATGTTATGATGCTATTGACTTATATAACCATATAACAATTACAGCACGGAAACAGGCGATCTCTGCCCTTCTAGTCCGTGCGGAACGCTACTCTCACCTAGTCCCACACACCTGCACTCAGCCCATAACCCTCCATTCCTTTCCTGTCTATATACCTATCCAATTTTTCTTTAAATGATAATTCCGAACCTGCCTCTACCACTTCTACTGGAAGTTCATTCAACACTTACTACAAGCTCCCCTGATAATTGACTTATCGCTATATTCATGTGAGGAAAATATGCGCTGTGTGTTTAATATTAAATTCGTTAGATAAACCCTTTTAGAAACAAAATTGAGTGTATTAGCCACTTATCACCTATATTGCGTTCGTGATTAACATCCCCCCACAGAATTGCCAAAACCGATTTGTCGAAAAAAATCGGCACGTACACGCATGCGCACTGGTGCCCGCACAAGACTTCATGGTAATTGTAGTCTTTTTTTGAGGTAAACCCAACGTATTTGACTGCTACTCTTGTTCGTTGGCAACCTACCCCCCCTCCCCCCCCCGCCGGTCGTCCGGTCCGCAAGAATATTATTAATATGAAACCAGTCCGCAGTGCGAAGAAGGTTGGGAACTCCTGACCTAGATGACATTTTGGTAGCCAGCTCTTCTAGGGATGAACATCTCCTACACTGGAGAACCTTTCTTGAATACCTTAGTCAACACGGTCTTATCGACAGCCCAGCAAAGTGCCAGTTTTGACCGTCCTTGGTCGATTTCCTCAGACACCACATCAATGCAGCAGGGGCAGTTCCTCTGCCAGCTAAAGGTGAGGCCATTAAGCGTCTCCCTAGGCCGGTCACCGTTAAGGCCCTGCAGGAGTTTTGGGCATGGTGAACTTTTATCACCTTTTTGTCATCAGAACGGCTCAGCTCATGCGCTCCTTCTACATGGTCCCTAAGGGCAAAGCGGCCAAGCACACTATTGACTGGACGGAGGATAGGTCTGAGGTGTTCTCGGACACTAAGCAAGCATTGTCTAATGCAGTGCTGCTGGTGCACCCCTTCCCAGATGCACTGATCACTCTCACCATGGACATGTCAGATTGTGATGCATGAGCAGTTGGTCGATGGTGTTTGGCAGCCTCTCGCCTTTTCTAACCATCAGCTTCACCCTTGCAAGTGCAAGTACAGCATGTTCAACTGTGAGCTTCTCGGCTTGTACTTGGTAGAGCAGCATTTTCGTTTTCTCCTGGAGGACCGTCCACTTATGGTTTTTGTGGATCAAAAGCCCTTAACATTCACCACGACTAAACTCTCTGAACTTTGGTCTGCTTGACAGCAGCACGATCTTTCTTTTATTTCAAGGTTCACCACAGACATTAACCTTGTGGCTGACTGTCCTTCACTAGTGCTGTCCATTTGGATGTGGACTATGCTTAGCTGGTGGCAGACCAGGTTTCGGACCTGAGCGTGCAGGCACTGCATTCAACAGACACGGTTGAAATTGAACACTGCTTTTGGCGACAGTGGCATTTCACTACTGTGTGATGTGTCAACAAGACGACCCAGGCCAGTTGAGCTAGCTTGACCACGTTTTCAATGCGGTCCATGGGCTTTCTCACTCGGGCCAGAGGGTATTGCAGAAGCTGGTGACAGAAAAAGTTTGTGTGGCATGGGATTAAGAAGAACGTCACGGACTGTGCTAGTGCTTGTTTGGCATGTCAACACATGAAGGTGCATCAACATGTCAAGGCTCCTTTAACTCCTTTTGTGATCCCTGAGTGGTGTTTCGACCACGTGAACGTGGGTTTGGTTGACCCGTTCACCCCTTGCCCCTCTCCTGCGGGTTTACTCACCACCTCACCATCGTTGATAGGACCACACATTGGCCGGAGGCAGTCTCGTGGATCACTGGGTTCAGCATCCCAGTGGATATCTCTTCAGACTGAGGGACGCAGTTTATGTCTGAGCTTTGGTGTGTGATTGCTCATGATCTGCAGGTCAAACTGCACTGGACCACGGCTTATCATCCTCAGACCAATGGTCTGTGCAAGTGGTTCCACCGTTCAATGAAAGCCGCTCTCCATGCATGCCTGTGATGGTTGTTGGGTGGACAGACTGCCGTGAGCCATGTTGGGCTTGAGGACTGCCCCTAAGATGGACCTTCAGTCCTCTTCTGTGGAGCTCATTTTTGGGCAACCTGTGCGGTTGCTGGGAGTTTCTCCCAACATCCACAGTCCCATGATCTGCTTCACAACAGCGGTCAGCTTTTATGGATAGCACCAAAACATTTCTTCCGGTGCCCACAACACAGCATCGCCTGCCGCAGTCGCACCTGTTGCCAGGTCTGCAGGAGGCAAAATATGAGTTTGTGCATCATGATGGAGAATGGGGTCTCCTGGGCTGCCTTATGATGGCCCGTTCCGCATGTTCAAAGCTGGGGTTAGTTTTTTACCCTGCACTTTAGGTATTCCGGACAGTGTTCCTGTGGATCGTTTCAAGCCTGCCCATTTGGACCTGGACTCTCCAGTGGAAGTGACACAGCTCCCACAAGGGGGCCGGCGTCCCACCCCCAGACCTTCTGACATTGACTGTTCTTCCTCCCAGCACCTGCCTGTGAAGGCAGGAGTAGGTTAGGCCGCGTTTTACATTTGTCTGCTATGGTGAATTCTTGCGGGGGGAGGAGGGGGGAGGGAGGGAACATCGACTCAGACCGTGAGAGGCTTGCGTCGGGCATTTTTATTCCTTACAAGGTGCAGATTGGACGGGGGGGGGGGGGCGAATTCAATCCAGACTGTTGAGGGTAAAGTTCGCTGTGTATGTTACGTGTTACATTGTATGTTATGTTTTGGCTGGTGGGTTTATTTCTTGTATACAACATCGCCATGTGTTTGCTGGTGGAATAAAGAAGTAATTACACATAACGATTTTTGTTGATAGTGCTACGTGAACAGTTATGGATGTACCCAAATATAATGTTGCATAGGTCCTTCACTAACAGTGAGGAAAGGCAAAATATTTCCAAAAGATATGATTTTTAAGATTTTCAAAGGTTGATTTTATTGTCAAAGTATGCGCGTACAACTCCAATATTTGTCTTCTCTAGATAGCCCTGTAATACAGAAATACCATACATCAACTCACCCACCCTGCACGAAAAAGAAAAAAAAACAACTTGCAAGCCCCAAGCTCTCCCACCCCGCAGAAACAGCGAAGATAGCAACAATTCTCCATCACCACATCTGCACAGAAAAAAAGAGCAACAATAACAAGCTCTGACCCCCTCGCTCGCAAAAAGTGCAGTAACTGTAGCAACACCCACCCACCCACCTACCCAGACATCGCACCTCTCCTGGAAGTTCCGGGATTCTCCCGCATATTAATAGTGGCTCCCTGATGCTCGCAAATTATATACAATGTCCCAGCAATCAATTTCTTTGAGAGTGAACGAGAGTGAGAGTGAGTGAGAGAGAGAGTGTTAGAGAGAGAGCGACCACAAGAGAGAGAGAGTGAGAGAGTGCCATGGCAGAGTGTGGGTACCGCAAGGCTCAGTGCTGGGACCCCAGTTGTTTACAATATATATTAATGACTTGGATGAGGGAATTAAATGCAGCATCTCCAAGTTTGCGGATGACACGAAGCTGGGTGGCAGTGTTAGCAGTGAGGAGGATGCTAAGAGGATGCAGGGTGACTTGGATAGGTTGGGTGAGTGGGCAAATTCATGGCAGATGCAATTTAATGTGGATAAATGTGAAGTTAGCCACTTTGGTGGCAAAAATAGGAAAACAGATTATTATCTGAATGGTGGCCGATTAGGAAAAGGGGAGGTGCAACGAGACCTGGGTGTCATTATACACCAGTCATTGAAAGTGGGCATGCAGGTACAGCAGGTGGTGAAAAAGGCGAATGGTATGCTGGCATTTATAGCGAGAGGATTCGAGTACAGGAGCAGGGAGGTACTACTGCAGTTGTACAAGGCCTTAGTGAGACCACACCTGGAGTATTGTGTGCAGTTTTGGTCCCCTAATCTGAGGAAAGACATCTTTGCCATAGAGGGAGTACAAAGAAGGTTCACCAGATTGATTCCTGGGATGGCAGGACTTTCATATGAAGAAAGACTGGATGAACTGGGCTTGTACTCGTTGGAGTTTAGAAGATTGAGGGGGGATCTGATTGAAACGTATAAGATCCTAAAGGGATTGGACAGGCTAGATGCAGGAAGATTGTTCCCGATGTTGGGGAAGTCCAGAACGAGGGGCCACAGTTTGAGGATAGAGGGGAAGCCTTTTAGGACCGAGATTAGGATAAACTTCTTCACACAGAGAGTGGTGAATCTGTGGAATTCTCTGCCACAGGAAACTGTTGAGGCCAGTTCATTGGCTATATTTAAGAGGGAGTTAGATATGGCCCTTGTGGCTAAGGGGGTCAGGGGGTATGGAGGGAAGGCTGGGGCGGGGTTCTGAGTTGGATGATCAGCCATGATCATAATAAATGGCGGTGCAGGCTCGAAGGGCCGAATGGCCTACTCTTGCACCTATTTTCTATGTTTCTATATGTCACCACCCCAGACTACACTCAAGTGTACCCCTGCCTAATAGCGGTCAAAAATAATGACAGTGTTGCTCGCTGCACTGTTTGCAACAGTGACTTTTCTATTGCCCATAGTGGGTTAAGACTGTAAAAGACAATGTTGAGATGAGTTTAACAGGTGTCATTCGTTCATTAGCACAGCTAACGTTATTTAAACTAGCCGGCGAGCTGTTCAGGAGCTACTCTATTGCAGACATCCCACCTCTCCCAGAAATTGATGGTACTACCTCCCTGCAATGAGTTCTTGCAGGGCGGGATGTCTGCCTGCCTGCCTACCTACCTACACCTAACAGATCACCCACCCGCCAATTGGCCAGAGGAAAGTAAACACTGAAAAACTGAAGGAAACTAATATAAAATACGGCCCAATCACATAAATCTGAGAACATCAAACAGTCCTTCCGTGACTCAGAATTTGCGCCTGATTCGAACACCTCCATTGGGAGCTGACCTCCTCCGCATTCACTTCAGTAGCTTCCATTGGGAACAATTGCTGACCCCTCCCAATTCACCTTGATGGTTCAATCTTCCTCGCTGCTTCAAGATGGAGTCATTCACGACCTCGCGTCCTATCTGTTCCATGACTCAGCTCGTGTTCTTGGTCCTTTTTGGGCCGCGTCTCTGATCTCTATGAGGCAGTTCTCTGGGCACACTAGAGCACTAGATCATTTGATTGAATTCCAAAATGCATGTCACAGCCTCCAACAGTTTCTGTAACAAAAACAAGACAAAAAAGAACAAGCAGAAGGCATAGAAAAAGTGAAATAATTTAAGAGATTTGGTATCTGAAAGATGTCACCTGAGGAATCGTTGTTCGCTTGGGCCATCTTGACCACAAGGTCCCTAGATTTTAAGATTAGCTTTAGATTTATTTGTCACATGTACCTTGAAACATACAGTGAAATGTGTCACTTGCATAAAATCAAATCAAAGAGGATTGTGCTAGGCAGCCCCTTAGGGAGTCTTCCAGCGCCAAAATTGCATTCCCACAACTCACTAACTCCAACCCTTGCGTCTTTGGAATGGGAGAAAATAGGAGTACCCAGACAGAACCCACACGGTCACAGGAAGAATGCACAAATCCCTTGCAGACATTGTAAAAACTCTGATCTTTCAGCGGACATGCTGTAAAGCTTTGCTCTAACCACTATGCTACCGCGTTGTCCTTTGATCACCTGGAAGGACCATCTGCAGGTTCCCTTCCAAGTGTCTCACTGCCCCGACTTGGAATTTTAACAATGGCCCTTCATTCAGCGCTTGTTCTAAACCCTGGATCTCCCTGCCCAACAGGATGAGGGTCACAGAACAGAAACAGAGCAGAAGGCTGTACTTCACCCATCGACTCTGAATCTGCTCCATGTAGTCACACTCCCTTGTTTTCACCACAAAGCCCCACAAATTCTTTCCTGTCATACTGAGCACCCTTTTATATGCCACAGTTAAATTTAGCAACACCATTTATCTCTTGTTGTTTTCAACAAGTGCCTTCATTTTATGTTCTTGATCCCTCCATTAATGGGAACAGTTCCTCTCCATCTACTCTGTCAATTACTTCATGTTCTTTAAAGTCTTCTATTAGATTCCCTCATAACCTTCTCCGTTCAAAAAACAATCCTAACTTCTCCACTCTCTCATTTCCTTCTCTATTGGTGTGCAATGACTACGGTGTGTACCACTTACAAAATGCAGTTACATACTGCAGTTGCTCAGCCAGGCTATTTCCGAGAGCTTATCCTAAACCTGCAACCTCTAACACCAAGATGGACAAGAGCAGTAGGTAAATGGGAGCACCACCACTGGCAGGTTCTCTTTCAAGATGTACACCATCCTGACTTGTAATTATATTGGTGGTTGTTTGTTGTTGTTGACCCAGCTCAGCACCACCATATTGAGGATTGTCAGAAATGAGAAGACTTACTGTTAACATTTTAAAAAGATCTAGGCTCTTATCCCTGGAATCCAAATGTTTAATGGTCATTTTCCTTACAGTTCAACAATTAATTATCTACATAAGAAAGAGGAGCAGGAGTTTTTCAGTCATCTCCGCTCCCCTGCCTTCTCCCCATACCTTTTAATACCCTGGCTAATCAAGAACCTAGCTATCTTTACCTTAAATGCACCCAATGACTTGGCCTCCACAGCAGCTCGTGGCAACAAATTCCACAGGTTTACCACCCTCTGACTAAAGTAATTTCTCCTGAAGTCATGCCCTCTTGTCCTGGACTCCCCTGCCATGGGAAATAACTTTGCCATATCTAATCTGTTCAGGCCTTTTAACATTTGGAATGTTTCTATGAGATCCCGCCCTCATTCTCCTGAACTCCAGGGAATACAACCCAAGAGCTGCCAGACGTTCCTCATACTGTAACCCTTTCATTCCTGGAATCATTCTTTGAATCTTCTCTGAACCCTCTTAATTGTCAGTATATCCTTTCTCAAATAAGGAGCCCAAAACTGCACATAACGCTCTAAGTGTGGTCTCACGAGTGCCTTATAGAACCTCAACATCACATCCCTGCTCTTATATTCAATACCTCTAGAAATGAATGCCAACATTGCATTTACCTTCTTCACCACCAACTCAACCTGGAGGTTAACCGTTAGGGTGTCCTGCGCAAGGACTCCCAAGAACCTTTACAACTCTACATTTTGAATTCTCTCCCCATCTAAATAATAGTCTACCCATTTATTTCTTCCACCAAAGTGCATGACCATACACTTTCCAACATTGTATTTCATTTGCCACTTCTTTGCCCATTCCTCTAAACTATCAAAGTCTCTCTGTAGGCTCTCTGTTTCCTCAACACTATCCACTCCTCCACCTATCTTTGTATCATCGGCAAATTTAGCCACAAATCCATTAATCCTAAAGTCCAAGTCATTGACATACATCGTAAGAAGCAACGGTCCCAACACCGACCCCTGTGGTACTCCATTGGCAATCGACAGCAAGCCAGAATAGGATCCCTTTATTCCCACTCTGCTTTCTGCCAATCAGCCAACCCTCACCCATGCTTGTAACTCCATGGCATCTTATCTTACTAAGCAGTCTCATGTGCGGCACCTTGTCAAAGGCCTTCTGAAAATTCAAGTTAACCACATCTACTACATTCTATCCCTCCCCCTCCTGTCTTCTCCTATCATTTTGGATCTCCCCCTCCCCCTCCAACTTTCAAATCCCTTACTCACTCTTCCTTCAGTTAGTCCTGACGAAGGGTCTCGGCCTGAAACGTCGACTGCACCTCTTCCTACAGATGCTGCTTGGCCTGCTGCGTTCACCAGCAACTTTGATGTATGTTGCACATCTACTACATCTCCTTTGTCTACTCTGCTTGTAATTTCCTCAAAAAATTGAAGTCGGTTAGATCATGGCTGATATGGCCATGGACTCATCTCAACCTACTTGCCTTTTTCCTCTGTAACACTTAATTCCCCTACTATGCTGAAATCTATCCAAACTTGTCTTAAAGTAGCTTTAATATAACAGTTTAATATGCCTCTAGGGCCTCACCAAGTATAATCCAGGAAACTTTGTACTGCATTAAGTGGCTAGTATTTTCTCATTGGTTAATTTTTTTCACTATGGTATTAAATAAATATTTTCTATTTGGATTATTATTACTTTTCAATTAAAATACAATTTGTCTTACAGTACCTTGAAATAGTATTTAGCCCCCCAAAACAATGATCACATTTTACTGTCCCATTTTCTTAATTTGAAGTATATTGAAGTAGGATATTTTTGAAATAATCTACAAAACATCATGTCAAATCCAAGGAAAAATTACTAAACCTGTCAACTAAAAATTGGAAACCAAAATTGTGAGGCTGAAAAAGTATTCATCCTTTGTAATTACTGTGCCAACTTTCCTCAGCTGCAATATACTGCATTACCTTCCCAACTCACCCAACTTGATGATGTAGAAAATTGGATGATCCTCTGTTTCCAATGAATTCATAAGAATAAATACCCCCTCTATCCGTTAAAGATATCTTTTCCATTAAAGATGGCGCCAGTAACTGGTGACTTCGCGTGTACTCTCCCGAGCAAACTGCCCTCTCCACTATCCTATATGCGAGAAACCCTGCTAAACCTCCAATCTAGCAAGATCAAGATCAACAACACCCTGGCGAAGCTACTGACCGAGCTGAAGACCTCCGCACCAGAACTGCTTCTTAAACTCCGGACCACACCTGGACCCGACCAACGAGGCGCACCATATTCCTGGAGACCCGCGGTCTGCTACCGTGCTGGAGCGCTTGGGGACGCGGCCCATTCCGACCAGCACCTCTCCGGAGCAGATGATCACACTGAAGTGACAGCAGAGACCTCAAGGTGCCCCAGACGCTTTCCCGCAGCGACCACCATAAAGCCCCGTTGGTGGCCATCCACAGCTGCCAGAAGTCAGGCCTCCGCTGCCGACCTCGGAAATCGAGCCCGAGGCTCGACTGGAGCGGAGGCCTCCGCAACCGTAACTCGGCTTAAGGACTTGTTTCAGCAAGGAGCTCGGCCATCCGGGATTAAGTGTCAGCTTTGGGCAGCTGGAAGTGGCGGCAGCAGAACCTCCCCCCTTACTCAGCCTGACCCGGAGTGTCCAATGACGCAACCCGCCGATCAATCCCCGTGGGACGCGTCCACCAACCTCAAAGAGCTGACAACAACACATTGCATCGATGGAAACCTGGAAAGATGCACTATTTACCGAGGAAGCGTGGAAAACGAGCTGGGCTGCTGGTCAGATTGAAGCTGAGGGGCTTCAGGGTCCCTATGCCCACCATCCTACTAGCTAATGTGCAAGCCATAGACAACAAGGTGGATGATCTTAAAGGGAGACTCACCGACTGCAGGGAGATGCAGTACTGCTGTGTATTCTGTTTCACCGAGACCTGGCTCTCCCCTGCCACCCCCGACTGTGCCATCTGACCGGAGGAATTTTCGATCCATCAGATGGACCGCACAGCGTCTTCGGGCAAGACGAGGGGAGGTGGTGTCTGCCTACTGATCAACACTGGGTGGTGCTCGGACACAGTGGCACTGACAAGCTCCTGCAGCCCGGACCTGGAACACCTGTCAGTGCAGTGTTGTCCCTACTATCTGCCACAGGAATTCACCTCGGTCATACTGACAGTGGTCTACATTCCCCCCCCAGGCGGACGTGCAGTGTGCTCTGAACATACTGTATGCCAACATCAGTGAACTTGAGACCAGGTATCTGGAGGCTTTGCTCATTACAGCCGGGGACTTTAACCAGGCCAACCTCAGAAAGGCGCTGCCAAAGTTATACCAACATGTCTCCTGCCCCACCAGAGGCCCGAATATACTTGACCAGTGCTACACAGCAGTCAAGGATGCCTACTGTTCCCTCCCACGACCTCACTTCGGAAAATCGGACCATCAGATTGTACTCCTCCTCCCAGCTTACAAACAGAAACTGAAGCGGGAGGTCACCTGTCAAAAGTAGTATCGCATTGGACGGAAGAAACGGATGAGGTCCTCCGTGACTGTTTTGAATCGGTGGACTGGTTAGTATTCAAGGACTCAGCAGCTAACCTCGATGAGTATACCTCAGCTGTCACGGACTTTATTTGGAAATGCACGGAGGACTGTGTGTCTCGCAAGATGATCCTGGTATTCCCTAACCAGAAACCTTGGAGAATTATGAGGTCAAGTTCCTTTTGAAGGCTAGAGCTGTGGCTTTTAGGTCCGGGGATACTAGTCACTACACGGAATCCAGGTGTGAACTCCGGAAAGCCATTAAGGATGCCAAGAGGCAATATCGAGCAAAGTTGGAAGCCCAGGCTAACCAAAGGGATGCCAGTAGACTATGGCAGGGTCTAAATGAGATCACTGGGCGCAAAGAAAAGGCTGGGAATATCAATAACTGTGGCGCTTCTCTTCCTGACGAACTTAACTTATTCTACGCAAGATTCAACCAGAAGA
Organism: Mobula hypostoma; assembly: GCF_963921235.1. Lineage (NCBI taxonomy): Eukaryota > Metazoa > Chordata > Chondrichthyes > Myliobatiformes > Myliobatidae > Mobula > Mobula hypostoma. The sequence goes on along the minus strand of NC_086107.1, from coordinate 82,566,984 downwards.
GGAGCGTCCCGCTCCCTCCGGATGAACCGGACCTGGTGGCATCGAGATTCATTGTCACCGAGGAGGACGTTAGAAGGGCCTTCCTGAAGATAAATCCAAGGAAGGTGATGGGCCCAGATGGCGTCCCGGGACGGGTTCTCCGGGCCTGTGCAAGCGAGTTAGCTGGAGTGATTGCTGACATCTTTAACTACTCCTTGCTTCAGTCTAAGATCCCCTCGTGTTTTAAGAAGGCAATGATAATCCCAGTGCTGAAGAAGAGCAAGGTGGCATGCCTGAATGACTATCGACCTGTGGCTCTGACATCAATTGCTATGAAGTGCTTCGAGAGATTGGTTATGGCACACATCAACCACAGCCTACCGGTCAACCTCGACGCTTTGCAATTCGCCTACCGGACCAACAGGTCAACGGCAGATGCCATCTCTCTGGGCCTACATTCCTCCTTAGAACACCTGGAAGATAAAGTCGCATATGTAACTTCCGCCACCTCCAACGGGATCCCACCACTAAGCACATCTTTCCCTCCCCCCCTCTCTCTGCATTCCGCAGGGATCGCTCCCTACACAACTCCCTTGTCCATTCGTCCCCCCCATCCCTCCCCACTGATCTCCCTCCTGGCACTTATCCGTGTAAGCGGAACAAGTGCTACACATGCCCTTACACTTCCTCCCTTACCACCATTCAGGGCCCCAAACAGTCCTTCCAGGTGAGGCATCACTTCACCTGTGAGTCGACTGGGGTGATATACTGCGTCCGGTGCTCCTGATGTGGCCTTTTATATATTGGTGAGACCCAACGCAGACTGGGAGACCGCTTTGCTGAACATCTACGCTCTGTCCGCCAGAGAAAGCAGGATCTCCCAGTGGCCACACATTTTAATTCCACATCCCATTCCCATTCTGACATGTCTATTCACGGCCTCCTCTACTGTAAAGATGAAGCCACACTCAGGTTGGAGGAACAACACCTTATATTCCGTCTGGGTAGCCTCCAACCTGATGGCATGAACATTGACTTCTCTAACTTCCGCTAAGGCCCCACCTCCCCCTCGTACCCCATCTGTTACTCATTTTTATGCACACATTCTTTCTCTCACTCTCCTTTTTCTCCCTCTGTCCCTCTGAATATACCTCTTGCCCATCCTCTGGGTCAACCCCCCCCCCCCTTGTCTTTCTTCCCGGACCTCCTGTCCCATGATCCTCTCGTATCCCCTTTTGTCTATCACCTGTCCAGCTCTCGGCTCCATCCCTCCCCCTCCTGTCTTCTCCTATCATTTTGCATCTCCCCCTCCCCCTCCAGCTTTCAAATCCCTTACACACTCTTCCTTCAGTTAGTCCTGACGAAGGGTCTCGGCCTGAAACGTCGACTGCGCCTCTTCCTATAGATGCTGCTTGGCCTGCTGCGTTCACGAGCAACTTTGATGTATGTCGCATATGTAAGGCTCCTTTTCATTGACTACAGCTGTGCCTTTAATACCATCATTCCAAATAAACTGATTCCTAAGCTCCGGAACCTAGGCCTTAGCACTCAGATCTGCTGCTGGATCTTCAACTTCCTCACAGACAGGACCCAGGCTGTGAAAATAGGGGACAAGCTCTCCTCTACAATCACTTTGAGCACCGGTGCCCCACAAGACTGTGTACTCAGCCCCCTGCTGTACTCACTGTACACCCATGATTGTGTAGCCAAGTTTCCATCAAACTCAACATATAAGCTTTCTGATGACACAACAATTGTAGGCCGTATCTCCGGTAATGATGAGTTTGAGTACAGAGTGGAAATTAAGAACCTGGTGGCATGGTGCGAAGACAATAACCTATCCCTCAACGTCAGCAAGATGAAGGAATTGGTTGTTGACTTCAGAAGGAGTAGCGGACCGCACAACCCAATTTACATCAGTGGTGCGCAAGTGGAACAGGTCAAAAGCTCGGGGTCAATATCACAAATGACCTGACTTGGTCCAGCCAAGCAGAGTTCACTGCCAAGAAGGCCCACCAGCGCCTTTTCTTCCTGAGAAAACTAAAGAAATTTGGCCTGTCTCCTAAAACCCTCACTAATTTTTATAGATGCACCGTAGAAAGCATTCTTCTAGGGTGCATCACAACCTGGTATGGAAGTTGTCCTGTCCAAGACCGAAAGAAGCTGCAGAAGATCGTGAACACGGCGCAGCACATCACTCAAGCCAGTCTTCTGTCCTATGACTCACTTTACACCACACGCTGTTGGAGCAGTGCTGCCAGGATAATCAAGGACGCGACCCACCCAGCCAACAGACTTTTCATCCCTCTTCCCTCCGGGGGAAGGTTCAGGAGCTTGAACACTCGTATGGCCAGATTTGGGAACAGCTTCTTTCCAACTGTGATAAGACTGCTGAATGGATTGTGACCCGGATCTGGGCCGTACCCTCCAAATATCTAGACCTGCCTCTTGGTTTTTTTGCACTACCTTACTTCCCATTTTTCTATTTTCTGTTTATGATTTATAATTTAAATGTATAATATTTACTAATTTTAACTATTTAAAATATTTTTAATATTTAATATTTGTAATTCAGGGAGTGTGAAGCGCGGAAGCAAATGTCTCTGTGATGATTGTACATTCTAGTACCAATTGTTTGGCGACAATAAAATATAAAGTATATCCCTATAAGGTCCAACACTATAGTCAATTTCACAGACCAAAACCAAATGAAAACAAGAGCATTCAAGACAAGTCGGGGAAATGATAATAGAAAAGCACAAATCTGCGGAAGGGTACAAGACAATCTCGAAAGCAATGAACATACCTCAGAGCTCAGTGTAGTCCATCATGAAATCACAGCCACACTGCCTAGGTCAGGCTGCCCCTCTTAACTTAGTCACCAGAGAAGAATGGTACTTGTAAGAGAGGCCACCGTGATGCCAGCAGTCACTCTGAGTGTGCTGCAGTGAGTGGCTGCAAATGGAGATGAAGTTCATGGCTCCACAATCTCTAAGGTCTTGCACAAAAAGGGCATACATGGAAAAGTAGCAAGGAAGAAGCCCTGGCATTAAAAAAAACATATCCTTGCCCATAAAGACTTTCATAGCATCACTTAGAAGGTACTGTAAAGATCCTGGATAAAGAGTTTCTAGCCCCTGCCAGAAATCTTAAAACTGGAGGTGAAGTTTTTCTGCGACACAAATCACACTGCCAAAGTAACATGAAGTAGCTTCAAATAAAGGAAATTGATGTCTGGAGTTGTCCTAACCTTAACCCGATCAAGTGTCACTGGCATGACCTCAAGATTCCTGTCGACTGCCGCTCCACAACTGACCTGGCACAGCCTGAGCAATTTTTCAAAGAGGAGTGGTCAAATCTTGCTCCATCACATGTGAAGCTAATAGACATCCAAAAAGACGATTATTGGCTGTAACAGCTGTGAGAGGTGGTTCAACTAAGTACTGAGTAAAGGGAGCTGAATACTTTTGAACTGCTTATATTTCAAGTTTTGAATTTTTAGTTTCTCATGCTTTTTGGGCTCTACTGTGGAAAAAAATGGGAGCATGTGATTCACAAATAATTCTCTGTTAAATTGATCAAAATCCTTGGTTCTAAATCTCATTTATGTGAGCAAATGTTAGGGGCTGAATACTTTTACAATGCATTGTATGTCTGTGGTAGAATAGTAGTCATTCTGTGCTTGGCACCATCTTTCTTTTCTTTAGATCCTCTCTTCAAGTAGAAAGACCCCTGTCACTGTCTTGTTTCTGTTTTCCTTGTTCTATTAACTTTCCATAAAATGATTGTGAAGCAGCTAGTTATAATGCTTCCTTCCTGACTTCTAAAAGAACCTAGGAGTTAAACACCAGAATCCAATGATACCCTTTTGAAAGTCCACATCATTTCCAAAGTATGGTGCCCAGAACAGGACAAAGCTACAATTGTGGACTAGCACTTCACATAGATACTGTACATCATGGGTGTTTTACTCTCGTATTCCATTCCTCTATATTTATGAAACTTATCAAACATCTGCTTGCTTTTGTAGACATTTTCACCACCTGCCCTGTCTCATTCAATTAACTTTGCTGTATATCTTTCCCACCTGAGAAAAAGAATGTTGTTCTTTCAAATTTATATTAATCGTTCTTACCTTTCTACAAGAGAAATGTGAAATATGATTCATCATTAAATTTCATCTGTCACCTATCTGCTCATTCCACTATTCAGTCTATGACTGTTGGATGCCTATGAGGATAGTCATAGTTCATTGATGTGAAAAATATAAGACATTGTGCACTAAATCATTATATTAAGAAAAGCCTATTCCTAGTGTAGGGTAATGTAATTGGTGGTAATGAACATAATTCACAGCTACTGACAATGCATTTGGGTTCAGTTTAATAAGCTGGTCTGACGTGATGACATAATTATGTAAAGCTCTTTGTGTTCAGTGCTTGGAGTACAATAAATTAGTTGTTACGGTTTTCCTTAAGCATAAAATGCCACCACCGTTTTTATTTGCAAAAACCTACAACTGGTAACGTCTTCTGAGGAACTTGATTGTGCACCAGTCCAGTCCAACAAAAAACTGTTCACAATTCCTTTTCTGTTATGTTACTTAGCCGATTTTCTTTCCACATCTCTACAACATCCTTTTATTCAACAGCCAGTAGTCTTAGGATGTGGCACTTTACCAAATATCGTTGGAAGTCCACATGTACATTAAGCAAATTTCCCTTGTCAGACTTTTCTGTCCTCCATCAAATTAGATCACATGATTTGCCTTCAACAAATCCTTGTATGTTTTTTGCAACAAATCTAAGGAACAGCTAATTATGCTCCTGATTGTTTTTAGAGTTTAAATTGACAGGCCGGCAGCTACTGTGGGCGTGCCTTCATCAGAAGGACTGCATCAGCTCTCCACCAATTTATCAGCGATGAGCACAAATACTGGCCTTGTCCCGAAACTTCTGTGTGGGGTTTGCCAACAGTTTTCCACTGAGCAGGATATCCCGTATTCGACAGGGGAAAATGGCACGGTTGTGGGAATGGGACTCCCCTCCCCCACCCACACCTGATTCCATACCTCAGAAGATGGACTTTCTGGAAAGGACCAAAGCAACTTAAGTTTCTTGATGACCCCAAGGATAAACATGTGGACCAAAGGGTGGAATCACACCCAGTTCGGCACAACAAGCACCATCCACATCTTATTTCCAAAATACAATGATAGTATAGCAGTGCTAGAAAATTCATAAACACTTTAGTATTTTCTCTATTTCTGCATAAATATGACCTAAAATATAAGCAGATCTTCAAAGAAGTCCTAAACTAGATGAAGAGAACCCAATTAAATTAATAACACAAAAATTATACTTGTTTATTTATTTAGAGAAAAATGACCCAATATTACATGTATTTGTTGGGAAAAGTATGTGAACATCTAGGATTATCAGTTCATTTAAAGGGGAAATTAGTCAGGTGCTTCAATCAATGGGATAGCAATTAGGTGTGAGTGTGGTAGGCCCTGCCTGATTTAAAAAACATAAACCTGGGTCTTCACTAACAAAGTCTGATCTTCACCAAATAGGTTTTTGGAAGTGTGCTACATCTCGATCAAAGGAGATTTCTGAGGACCTCAAAAATATAGTTGTTGATGCTCACCAGGCTGGAAAAAGACACAAAACCATTTCTGAAGAGTTTGGGCTCCACCAATCCACAGTCAGGCAGATGGTGTACAAATGGAGGAAATTCAATACCATTGTTACTCTCCCTTAGAGTGGTCGACCAACAGAAATCAGTCCAAGAGCAATGTATGCAATTTTCCAGGAGGTCACTGTAATAAACCAGCCCCAATAGAGATGAATTTGAGTCGAGTTTTTATAAAACAAACAACGACATTTATTAACCTCTACTCAAATAAACATGGAACAGTAAATGAACAATTAACTTAAACCAGATATTAACAGTGGTATGCTTCTATAGTTATCAAACAGTCGAACTTAAAGACAATTCTTAACAGATCTTATTTAAGCACAGTCTTAAGGTGGTAATTTAATAAGTCCAAATGATTCCTGAAATATTTGAGAGGAGAGACTTCCCAAACCAGCTTTGGAACAGTCCCCGAAGTAAAGATGTCACTGCTGATGCAGCTCCCAGCTGAAATGCCTTCTCCGAAGTTATGACGCAGAATACAATTTCTCAAAGTAACTGAGCTTTCAACAAAGTGATCACCGCATAACCCAAACTGTGTCAGGGTTAACAAAATGTGTATGCCACGTACAGATGGTTCCAAATGTCAGTCACACCCGTAATGCGCCGAATACCACTGGCTAACCCCAATCCTTTTGGGATTCGTTCGGAGCTGGGGATTCTGCACTCTCATTTTTTTTGCTTCTCCGATGGTGTAACTACCAATGGTGGACTTCCAACAAAACGAACTACCCAACAACTGCGGTTTCCCCTTATATACCAGTTGGAGACCATTACATCATTTCAATAGCATAAGTCAATTACATCATATTCACGAGATACTCACGGGACAGGTAATACCTCCCTCCAAGAAAAGAAAATTTTGATCTATCAGGAGCAAAATTTTAACTGGTGGTTGTCTCTTGGGGTCCGAGGAAGACTAAACGTTGTGTAGTCATCTATGGATACGCATGTGGCTTCGGAGGCCAAAGGCCGAAGCACACATGCGGTTGCAGGTTGGACATGGAATGGCAGTTGTTAGAACAGGTGCACACACAGCTTTGTGGTGTTGGACTCGTGCTGCTGCAAGGCGCTGATTTCGGCCATCCTCAAAGTCAGATGCAGCTTTTCTGATCAGGGCGCGCCACGCAGCCCCGTTGGCTGCGGACTCCTCAAGTTGTCGAGGCTGGAAGTCTGCCCATTTGATGTACGATTTCAGATTGTCTTTGAATCTTTTTCTGGGGCAGCCCTGATTGTGACAGCCATGCTCAAGCTCATCGTAGAGCAGCTGCCTGGGGATTCTTGTTTCACCCATGCGGATTACATGGCCAGTCCAGTGTAGCTGGGCTTGGAAGATCCTTGCCTCAATGCTTGTGCTATTGGCTCTGTCAAGGACTTCCTGGTTGGTGATTCGGTCCTGCCATTGAATCCTCATGATCGACCGCAGAGAGTGCATGTGAAACTGCTCCAGCTTTTTGATGTGCCTGCGGTACAGGATCCAGGTTTTGCAGCCATACAGGAGAGAGGTGAGGACCACAGCCTTGTACACCTTGAGCTTGGTTGAAAGCTGAATGTCCTTGCGCTCCAGAACTTTGACACGGAGTTTCCTGAGTGCCTGGCTGGCTTTCTGGATCCTTGCTAAGATCTCTTTGTCAAGGGATCTGTCACTGGAGGTGGTGCTTCCTAGATACTTGAAGCTCTCCACATTCTTCAGGATAGTGCTGTCGATGGTGATGCATGGCTGAGGAGGGTGACTATTTGGTGTAGGTTGTAGGAGAACTTCTGTCTTACCGAGGCTGATTGTCAGGCCGAACAGCTTTGAGGCTGTGGAGAACTTGTCAACAATCGTCTGCAGGTGATTCTCCAGGTGGGCCATGAGGGCACAGTCATCAGCAAACAGGGCTACAGTGATGAGCCTCCTCAACGTTTTGGTCTTTGCAGCAAGGCGTCTCAGGTCAAACATCGATCTGTCTAGGCGATATCTTATGTAAATACCCAGGTCTAGGTCCTTAACAGCATGCTTCAGCATTTGGGTGAAGAAGAGGTTAAAGAGCACTGGTGCTAGAATGCACCCTTGCTTCACGCCATTTGAGATGTTGAAACTCTCAGATGGGGAACCATCTGAGAACACCTCTCCTGTCATGCCATCGTGGAGCAGGCAGATGAGTGTAGTGAATTTCTTCGGGCAGCCAAGCTTTCTAAGGATGATTCACCGTGCATTTCTGTTGACCGTGTCAAACGCCTTCGTCAGATCAATGAAGACAGAGTATAATGTCATGTTCTGTTCTAGGCACTGCTCCTGTATCTGTCTCACTGCGAAGATCATGTTGATACTGCTGCGTTCGGGATGAAAGCTGCATTGCAACTCGGGAAGGTTCTCTTCTGACTCTGTTGGAATCAGTCTGTTGAGGATGATGTGGGTGAGGATTTTTCTGGCATGGGAAAGTAGTGAGATGCCTCTGTAGTTCCCGCAGTCTGTCCTTGAACCTTTATTTTCTTAGAGGGCGATTATCGTTGCATCTCTGAGGTCAGGGGTATCTCCTCTTCTTCCCAAATGCTAGTCAGGGTGCTGTGGAAAGCCTCAAGTGATTCCTTGCTGAGTGCCTTGTACAGTTCAGCAGGTATTCCATCATTGCCGGGCACCTTGCCACTGCTCATCTGCGTGATAGCCTTCTTGACTTCATTTATTGAGGGAGGATCATCTCGTTCCTTGTGAATAGACTGTTGGCAGATTTGGTCCAGAGAAGACTAGTCGACTGATGAAGGGCAGTTCAGGAGCTGGCTGAAATACTCTTTCCATCTGTATTGGATGCTCTTCTTGTCCTTTAGCTGTGTGGTTCCATCTGTGGACAACAGTGGAGATGTGCCAGATCTTAAGGGGGCGAAGATCACCTTGATGAAGTTGAAGAGCAGCTTCGGGTTGTTGATGTCAGCGAAGCGTTGCACCTCTTCAGCTTTCCTATCCCACCACAGGTCGTGCATCTTGCAAATTTCCCACTGGGCATGGGCCTGAAGGGACTTGAACTGCTCTTTATTGGGAATGGAGCTTGGGTCATTTTGCCACTCCATGAATGCTTTGTTCTTCCTGGCCAGGAGATCTTTGATGGAACTGTTATTCTCATCGAATCAATCTTGGTGGTTCCGGTCCTTGGGGCCGAGGACTGATTTTGCTGTCTCCGTTACCATCTCTCTAAACCGATTCCACTTCTGGGTTGGCCCACCAGTTGGTGGTCCATTGGCAGACAGCCTCTCATCAAGGGTGGTCTGGAACTTGCGAAGATACAGCAGCTCTTGGAGTCTGGCGGTGTTAAAAGCTGTTCTGCTGAACTTAGGGCACTTGGGATGGTGGGGAGCAATATGTAGCTTCAATGTGGTGCGGACAAGCCTGTGGTCAGTCCAGCACTCCGCTCCTCGCATGGCTGTGGTGATGAGCACATCCCGGATGTCTTGGCGACATACTATAACGTAGTCGATCTGTGCCAATGTTTGGATCTTGGGTGCATCCATGTTGTCTTGTACGTGTTCGCCAGCCTGAACACTGTGCTTGTGATGAGGAGGTTGTACTCTGCACATTTGCTAAGGAGCAAGAGGCCATTGCTGTTCATATTGCCAATACCATGTTTGCCTAGAACCCCTTCCCAGTGACTGTGATCACAGCTTACTCGGGCAGTGAAGTCACTGAGCAGGATTAGTTTGTCGTTGGCAGGGACTGAGCACAGAGCAGAGCTAAGGTCAGCGTAGAACTGTTCAATGGTCTTGAATTTGCTGGTCATGGTGGGGGCATAAGCACTGATGACTGTTGCGTGACGTTTGTGGATGAGGGGCAGGTGTAGCCACATAAGCCTTTCGTTGATTCCCACGGGCAGGTCGGAGAGTTGTTTCAGGAAGCTGGACTTGACTGCAAATCCAGCTCCATGAATCCTCTTTTCATCTTGCGCTTTTCCTTTCCAAAAGGAAGTGTAGCCGCTGGTGGTTTCAGTCAGGGATCCTTCCTCCGTAAGCCTGGTTTCACTTAGGGCTGCGATGTCAATGTTGTAGCGTGGAAGTTCCTTGGCAACAAGGGCTGCTCTTCTTTGGGGTCTTGCTGAGTTCTCTCTGTCCATGCGTGTGCGGACATTCCATGATCCTAACAGAAGTTTCTTTCTTCTCCTTTGGCGGATGAACTGCCATCCGTGGCAAGCTGGCCAGTTATCTGTCTGTAGGGCAGGCAATGATTAGGCCACCTTTTCTAGGCCCCTCCCTATCAAAGGGTGAGCAGTGCTGTCCTGAAAAGGGCTGCTTAGTCACCACTGGTGCTGCCAGACTCCCCTGCTGCCCTGGGTACAGAGAAGAACGACCACTTGTTCAAAGGCTGCCTATGTGCGGGTTTGTGACTACAACTCTCAGTGGTCATCTCCACCTGTTGCTTCGCCACTCCCCCATCGCCGTAGGACTTGTAGAAGACTGGTAGGAATTGAAAGTTGGGAGATGAATGTTGCACAATGTAACCAGTGCATGAAATATATTGAAGTGGAAAAGCCTTGCATAGAGACGATCCCACTCTCTCAGCCTCAGAAGTCAGGATCCGGTGGCACAAGGAATCATTACGTCTGGCAACTTCCTTGGCTGCATTGGATGGCCGCGTCTTCTTAAGTGCTCTGCCACGCCCTACGCACTCCAGAATGCGCTGCTGCAACGCCTTCTTAGCTGTTGAACCCTCGGGATTTCTGCCGTCTGATCCACCAAAGCAGTTTTCGCATGCTGGGATGAGCAAATTCCTATCTCACCAAGGGTTTCAGACCCATGGTCTATCCTCACCTGGTTTAGCTGGCCTGTCGAAACCGTTGCCCGGGGTGTGGCTGCTGTCGCATGCAAACAGCTATGAGGAGCCACAGGTGAGAGCTGAGCGTTGGTGGGGACCAATAGGACGAGCCACTCTAAGGAGTGTGACAAGCCCCCCATCTAGAGGTGCTACCCCTCCAATGCACCCCAAAATTTTAACAATTAACAAAATATACAAATGTATAAAATTTTCAAAATTGCACAATATACATACAATTATCATACAGTACTCTACAACTCTACGATGGAAGTCATTCAAAAAACAAAGGATAGATCTATATGGAAAACCATGGTCACCAAAGTCGCATCGGATATGGTACCGAGACAGACTGACTCTACAACTAATATAACATATGACAAGATTGTAAACAAATATTAAAATTACATTACAAGTTCAACATCTGGACAAACAGTCGGCAATTACATTAACTTTGCCTTTAATGTGAATTATTAAGAGATCATATTCTTGTAAAATTAAACTCCAATTCAGTAACTTTCTATATTTGTTTTTCAGTTTACTCAAAAATACCAGTGGATTATGATCGGTGTAAACCACGAGTGGTTTCTGAGTTGTGCCAACACACACGTCAGAATTTTGCAGAGCCAAAATAAGAGATAATAATTACTTTTCTACGGTTGAATAATTTCTTTGGATGCCCATTAAATTTCTTGGAAAAATAAGCCACAGGATGGTCAACATCATCATCATTATCTCTTTGTAGTAACACTTATCCTGCAGCCTCGTCACTAGCATCTACAGCTAGGGCCAATGCCTTTTCAAAAATCAGGTGATTTGAGCACGGGTTGGTGACATAGGATAGCTTTCAATTTATGAAATGCTTCCTGACAAGGTTCTGTCCAAACAAACCTTTCACCTTTCTTCAGGTTAGTTAATGGAAGGGCAATCTCGGCAAAGTTCTCACAAAACTTGCGGTAATACCCTACCATTCCCAAGAATCTTCTGAGAGCTTTTGTACCAGTTGGAGTGGGAACCTCAAAATTGCCTGAACTTTTGCCTGAACAGGAGCCAACCTGTCTTGACTCACAATGTAACCAAAATAGGTCACAGTGGCATGCCCAAATTCACTTTTAGCTAAGGTAGCAGTTAGGTTAGCTTTTGAAAGCCTGTCAAACAGTTTTTCCACTGCAGAAATATGTGCCTCCCAGGTGTCATTCCCTGTGGCTAAATCATCAATATAGGCATCTGTATGTTTTAACCCTCGAATTACAGAATTAATCATTCTCTGGAAGGTTCCTGGAGCATTCTTCATCCCAAATGGCAGAACATTATACTCATACAACCCAGGTGGCGTCACAAATGCAGAAATTTCTCTACCTCTATCCGTTAATGGAACACACCAATACCGTTTCAACAAATCAATTTGTAAGAAATTTAGCTTTTCTAACCTTGTCCATACAATCATCTATCCTAGGAATTGGATTTGCATCAGTTTTTGTTACAGCATTCACCTTCCTGTAATCAGTACAAAACTGAATATTACCATCTGGTTTAGGCACCATGACACAAGGTGAACTCCAATCGGAAGCAGAGGGTCTAATAATATCATTGTCTAACATATACTTAATTTCTTGTTCGGCAAGTGTACATTTTTCTGCATTCATTCGATATGGATGTTACTTTATAGGTTTCACGTTTCCAACATCTACATCATGTGAGGCTACTGTGGTTCTTTTGGGAACATCTGAAAATAAATCCCTATTTTTCAAAATTAACTACTTCATCTGCTGCCTCTACTGTGGCTGTAGATGAGCCAATTTCTCATCAATATTTTCCAAAATTGTTAAATTTGTTAGTCTGGCAGAAATAATGTTCAGATTAAAATAAGCCTCAGATGGATCAGCTACCAAGTTCCCAGGGAGGTCAGACTCATAGTCACTGACAACAACAGTCATAATGGCAGACTGTTTCCCATAATAGGGCTTTATCATATTTACATGACAAAGTTGCGTTGGCCTTTGTCGATCTGTTGTTTTTGCCACATAGTCCACATTACTAACTTTAGATATAATCTCGTAAAGACCATGAAATCTAGCTTGTAAAGGGCTCGTTTGCACAGGGAAAAGAACCAACACCTTATCTCCTGGCTTAAATACCCTCGTTCTAGCTTCCTTGTCATTACCAAGTTTTCATTCTTTCCTGAGCAGATTTTAAATTTCCCCTTGCTAAGCTGCAAGCTTTATGCAATCTCTCCTTAAATTTTAAGACATAATCCAGCAAATTAGTATGTACTTATTTATTAACCCATCGGTCTTTTAATAATGCCAAAGGTCCTTGGACCCTGTACCCAAACACAAGTTCAAAGGGACTAAAGCCTAGGGACTCCTGCACTGACTCCCATACTGCAAACAAAAGCAAATGAACTCCCTCATCCCAATCTTCCGCATTTTCAACACAAAACATCCTAATCATAGTTTTAAGGGTTGCATGGAACCTTTCTAAGGCCTCTTGTGATTCAGGATAATATGCAGACGATGTAATCTGTTTGGCTCCCAGTTTATAAACTATCTGCTGGAACAATCTAGACATAAAATTACTTCCTTGATCAGACTGGATTTCTTTAGGTAAGCCAAATAAAGTAAAGAACTTTATGCAACACACATTAAAGTTGCTGGTGAATGCAGCAGGCCAGGCAGCATCGCTAGGAAGAGGTACAGTCGACTCCTGTCTCCCCTTCCCCCACCACCACTCTGCAACCCCATCTCCCTCAGATCCCACCGTCAGCTCCTGGGCCCTCAGAGGCTCCATCTTCCTTTCACCCCAACCCTACCCTCTCCACTGACACCCTCAGCCTCCCCCATCCTCCCTCTGATCCCAGCTCTCATCCATGCCAGGTCTTTACTATCCCCTCCGACCTTCAAACATCTGAGGCAGAACACTCTGTCCTCAGTAAGGGCCTCACCTTTGTCCCCCTTCGCCCACACTTCAGCGAGTTCCGTGTTCGCCATGACATGAAACTCTTCTTCTGCCGTCTCCGTCTCTGAGCCTACTTCATTGGCCAGGACTCTTCCACCCCCACCGATGACCCCTTCTCCCGTCTTCAACCCTCCTCCTCTTCATGGACACCCCGTTCTGGTCTTCTGCCTGCTCTGGATCTCTTTATTGCTAACTGCTGACGGGACATCAACCATCTCAACTTCACCGCACCTTGTTCCCATTCCAACCTTACTCCTTCCGAATGCTCTGCTCTCCATTCCCTCCGCACTAATCCTAACCTTACTATTAAACCCGCTGATAAGGGGGGGTGCTGTTTTAGTCTGGCGTACTGACCTCTACCTTGCCGAGGCACAGCGACAACTCGTGGATACCTCCTCTTATTTACCCCTCGATTGTGACCCCGCTAAGGAGCACCAGGCCCTTGTCTCCCACACCATCACCGACTTTATCCGCTCAGGGGATCTCCCATCCATTGCTACCAACCTTATAGTTCCCACACGTCGCACTTCCGTTTCTACCTCCTACCCAAGATCCACAAACCTGCCTGTTCTTGTGGACCTATTGTCTCAGCTTGCCCCTGCCCCACCGAATTCATTGCTGCATACCTTGACACGGTTTTCTCCCCCCTTGTTCAATCCCTTCTGACCTATGTTTGTGACACTTCTCACGCTCTTAAACTTTTCGATGATTTTAAGTTCCCTGGCCCCCACCGCTTTATTTTCACCATGGATGTCCAGTCCCTATATACTTCCATCCCCCATCAGGAAGGTCTCAAAGCTCTCTGCTTCTTTTTGGATTCCAGACCTAATCAGTTCCCCTCTACCACCACTCTGCTCCGTCTAGTGGAATTAGTCCTTACTCTTAATAATTTCTTCTTTGGCTCCTCCAACTTACTCCAGACTAAAGGTGTAGCTATGGGTCCTAGCTATGCCTGCCTTTTTGTTGGCTTTGTGGAACAATCTATGTTCCAAACCTATTCTGCTATCTGTCCCCCACCTTTCCTTTGCTACATTGACGACTGCATTGGCGCTGCTTCCTGCATGCACGCTGAGCTCATTGACTTCATTAACTTTGCCTCCAACTTTCACCCTGCCCTCAAGTTTACCTGGTCCATTTCCAACATCTCTCTCCCCTTTCTAGATCTTTCCGTCTCTATATCTGGAGACAGCTTATCTACTGATGTCTACTATAAGCCTACTGACTCTCACAGCTATCTGGACTATTCCTCTTCTCACCGTCTCTTGCAAAAATGCCATCCCCTTTTCACAATTCCTCCGTCTCCGCCGCATCTGCTCTCAGGATGAAGCTTTTCATTCCAGGACGAGGGAGATGTCCTCCTTTTTTAAAGAAAGGGGCCTCCCTTCCTCCACCATCAACTCTGCTCTCAAACGCATCTCCATTTCACTCACATTTGCTCTCACTCCATCCTCCCGCCACCCCACTAGGAATAGGGTTCCCCGATCCTCACCTACCACCCCACCAGCCTCCAGGTCCAACGTATTATTCTCCGATACTTCCGTCACCTCCAACGGGATCCCACCACTAAGCACATCTTTCCCTCCCCCCCCCGCTTTCCGCAGGGATTGCTTCCTACTCGACTCCCTTGTCCATTCGTCCCCCCCCATTGATCTCCCTCCTGGCACTTATCCGTGTAAGCGGAACAAGTGCTACACATGCCCTTACACTTCCTCCCTTACCACCATTCAGGGCCCCAAACAGTCCTTCCAGCTGAGGCAACACTTCACATGTGAGTCGGCTGGGGTGATAAATGGCGTCCGGTGCTCCAGATGTGACCTTCTATATATTGGCGAGACCCGACGCAGATGGGAGATCGTTTTGCTGAACACCTACGCTCTGTCCGTCAGAGAAAGCAGGATCTCCCAGTGGCCTCACATTTTAATTCCACATCCCATTCCCATTCTGATATGTCTATCCACGGCGTCCTCTACTGTAAAGATGAAGCCACACTCAGGTTGGAGGAACATCACCTTATATTCCGTCTGGGTAGCCTCCAACCTGATGGCATGAACATTGACTTCTCTAACTTCCGCTAATGCCCCACCTCCCCCTCATACCCCATCTGTTATTTATTTATATACACACATTCTTTCTCTCTCTCTTCTTTTTCTCCCTCTGACTATACCCCTCGCCCATCCTCTGGGGATTCCCCCTCCCCCTTTTCCTTCTCCCTGGGCCTCCTGTCCCCTGATCCTCTCATATCCCTTTTGTCAATCACCTGTCCAGCTCTTGGCTCCATCCCTCCCCCTCCTGTCTTCTCCTATCATTTTGGATCTCCCCCTCCCCCTTTCAAATCTCTTACTAGCTCTTCTTTCAGTTAGTCCTGACGAAGGGTCTCGGCCTGAAACGTCGACTGTACCTCTTCCTAGAGATGCTGCTTGGCCTGCTGCGTTCACTAGCAACTTTGATGTGTGTTGCTTGAATTTGCAGCATCTGCAGAATTCCTCGTGTTTGCGTAACGAACTTTATGAGAGCCTTTGTCACAGTTTTGGCTTTTATATTCCTAAGAGGTATCGCTTCTGGAAACCTAGATGCGGTACACATGATAGTCAGCAAATATTGGTGGCCAGCTTTAGTTTTTGTCAATGGGCCAACACAATCTACAATAACTTTAGAAAATGGCTCATCAAATGCAGGAATAGGTTGTGTAACCCCCGGTAAGCCTCAGGCTTGCTCAGCTCGCTTTTGTCGAGGGGAAGCAGCCTTCAGCCCCGCCAAACTGGGTAATCAAGTTTGTGTGGATGCTGTGTGATGTACCCCACCCCGCCATATAACAGACAATACACCATATGTGATTAAATGATGATACTTTATAGATCTTACTGGAACTATGTAATTAATAGAGATAAAATATAAAAGGAAAGTAAAAGGCGCCAAACTTACCAAAGTTCAACCACTTTGTGCACAACAGTTGGAGCTCAATTAACGGAGTCTTCTTTCCACCATTCGATCCCCTCCGACCCCCTCGACTCGCTGCCTGGGACAAACCTCAGTGGTCGACCAGAGCGCGTCCAGCACATGCAGTCCTCTTCGGTTCTCCTCCCCAAAACCCTGGGCCTCGGACTCCCACTCGGGGTCTGTCCCATCTCCCAGCTTACAGATTCACGTCTCCTCTCTCTGTCCCCATCCACCTTCTGCCCAAAGCCCACAAAACAGAAGCTTACAGACACACAAGAAAGAATAACATCTACCCCAATTGGTTAACAAATGAATACAATTCTCTTATCAGTAATATTATAACCCAAATAAGCTGTGAGAGAGAAGCACTTTCTCAGCAGTTAACATAACAAAGAAGCCATTTTATTCTAACATAAAGAAGCCATTTTTATTAGCCTTAACAGTAACATAAAAGAAAAAAACCCTTACAGTTGTAATGGGGCCACTGGGGTGACTTGATTAGGTTTACCCACAACCTGACAAGTGTGACAAGTTCGGCAAAACGTCGTCACGTCTTTCCTCAACCCAGGCCGATAAAAATGTTTAAAAACCTTGCTCACAGTTTTCCTCACACCAAAATGTCCTCCCAAGTATATATTATGAGCCAAAGTTAAAATTTCATTCCGGTAAACTGTAGGAACCACTACCTGGTGAAAAACTGCCCAATCCCTGCTTGCAGGAGTCTTAGGTAGTCTCCACTTCCTCATTAATGCTCCACTCTTGAAATAATACCCTACTGGCACCTTCGCAATCTCATTATCTGGGACAGCTTGTTCTCTTAAAGTGGCAATCTCAGGGTCTCTGCTTTGCTCCACTATAATCTCCTTCCTAGTCAAGGACAAGTCTTTAAGGTCAGAACTATTACAAGGATCCTGATCAAATAATGAAGGTAGAAAAGTTACTGACAAATCATCAAAATCTGAATCCTGATTTGAACTGTCGCCAGTAACAGACCCATGCTGCACAGAACCCTCTGCCTCGGCAAACTTTCTTTCCATAGCTTGGGTTATTGCACAGGAGGCATATATGTTAGAATCCATCTTTGGATCATCAACGATCGGCTTAGTTGTCATCTGCTAGGTCATTCCCTAACAGTATAGAAACACCATCCACCGGTAAACTGGGTCGCAGTCCTACTTTAACAGTTCCTGAAACTAACTGTGACTTTAAAACTACTTTGTGCAGAGGTACAGACATAAGGTTGCTCTCAATACCAGTGTCAGTCTCATCATTAAACACTAGAACACTCTCTAAAATTAATGACCGAGAAACACCAGTATCCCGAAGAGTTTTTATTGGTACTTGAGTTGTCCTTGCATTCACTGAAACAAATCTCTCTGACATAAGAGGATCGTATCCATTCTTAACCTGGTCAGACCTTGAGAGAGCTTCTTTTGAATGTCCCAAACCCTGTGGTTTTATGGGCGTTTCAAAGTGTTGCATGCAGGCATCTGGAACTGCCTTCTTTTCTCTCTTCTTCAGATAGAAACAGCCATAACATGTCCAGGTTTCTTACAATAGTAACAAGTAAGACCAAACTGTTTTCCTTCACTTGCTTCCCTTCATTCTTACCTTTAGCACTAGTTTCTGATTTAATCTCTGGTTTACCCTGACTATCCAGGCTACTCTTTTGGAAAGTTTTACTCAGAGTAAACTTACTCTTATGGGTTACAGCATACTCATCTGCTAATTTAGCAGACTCTGGCAACGTGGCAGGGTCCTTTTCATTCAAATATTCCTTTATGCTATCAGGGACACAACTTTTAAATTTCTCAAACAAAATCAGCTCCTTTAAGGTGTCATAATCCTCATTCACATTTTTAGAGGTACACCAGTGCTCAAAACACACAGATTTGTCATAGGCAAATTCCACATGTCTGGTTCACATGTTTCTTCAGACTTCTAAATCTCTGTGTATAAGCTTCCAGAATCAGTTCATTAGCTTTAAGTATAGCCTGCTTCACAGTATCATAATCAGCTGCCTGTTCACTGGTTAAAGTCGTATAAACTTGCTGTGCTTTACCTTTAAATACACTTTGTAACAGGACAAGCCAGCGCTCTTTCCGCCAAGGTATCCCTGTAAGATTCAGTTTTTCAGCAATTTCCCGCACCTTACCCTTTTTCACAGATACTAATGCCACAGGGGTTGGTAATTCCAGAAAGTTCCCAACATCCATTGCCGCTGATTACCACACACAAACCAATCAAACAAAAAGAATTTTCCCTTTTTAATAAAACAACTAATTAAGCTCTAAGCAACATACATCAAAGTTGCTGGTGAACGCAGCAGGCCAGGCAGCATCTATAGGAAGAGGCGCAGTCGACGTTTCAGGCCGAGACCCTTCGTCAGGACTAACTGAAGGAAGAGTGAGTAAGGGATTTGAAAGCTGGAGGGGGAGGGGGAGATGCAAAATGATAGGAGAAGACAGGAGGGGGAGGGATGGAGCCGAGAGCTGGACAGGTGATAGGCAGAAGGGGATACGAGAGGATCATGGGACAGGAGGTCCGGGAAGAAAGACGGGGGGGGGGTGACCCAGAGGATGGGCAAGAGGTATATTCAGAGGGACAGAGGGAGAAAAAGGAGAGTGAGAGAAAGAATGTGTGCATTAAAAAGAGTAACAGATGGGGTACGAGGGGGAGGTGGGGCCTAGCGGAAGTTAGAGAAGTCAATGTTCATGCCATCAGGTTGGAGGCTACCCAGACGGAATATAAGGTGTTGTTCCTCCAACCTGAGTGTGGCTTCATCTTTACAGTAGAGGAGGCCGTGGATAGACATGTCAGAATGGGAATGGGATGTGGAATTAAAATGTGTGGCCACTGGGAGATCCTGCTTTCTCTGGCGGACAGAGCGTAGATGTTCAGCAAAGCGGTCTCCCAGTCTGCGTCGGGTCTCACCAATATATAAAAGGCCACATCGGGAGCACCGGACGCAATATATCACCCCAGTCGACTCACAGGTGAAGTGATGCCTCACCTGGAAGGACTGTTTGGGGCCCTGAATGGTGGTAAGGGAGGAAGTGTAAGGGCATGTGTAGCACTTGTTCCGCTTACACGGATAAGTGCCAGGAGGGAGATCAGTGGGGAGGGATGGGGGGGACGAATGGACAAGGGAGTTGTGTAGGGAGCGATCCCTGCGGAATGCAGAGAGAGGCGGGGAGGGAAAGATATGCTTAGTTTCACCCTGCCCTCAAGTTTACCTGGTCCATTTCTGACACCTCCCTCCCCTTTCTAGATCTTTCTGTCTCTGTCTCTGGAGACAGCTTATCCACTGATGTCTACTATAAGCCTACTGACTCTCACAACTATCTGGACTATTCCTCTTCTCACCCTGTTTCTTGCAAAAACGCCATCCCCTTCTCGCAATTCCTCCGTCTCCGCCGCATCTGCTCTCAGGATGAGGCTTTTCATTCTAGGACAAGGGAGATGTCTTCATTTTTTAAAGAAAGGGGCTTCCCTTCCTCCACTATCAACTCTGCTCTTAAACGCATCTCCCCCATTTCACGTACATCTGCTCTCACTCCATCCTCCCACCACCCCACTAGGAATAGGGTTCCCCTGGTCCTCACCTACCACCCCACCAGCCTCCGGGTCCAACATATTATTCTCCGTAACTTCCGCCACCTCCAACGGGATCCCACCACTTAGCATATCTTTCCCTCCCCGCCTCTCTCTGCATTCCGCAGGGATCGCTCCCTACACAACTCCCTTGTCCATTCGTCCCCCCCATCCCTCCCCACTGATCTCCCTCCTGGCACTTATCCGTGTAAGCGGAACAAGTGCTACACATGCCCTTACACTTCCTCCCTTACCACCATTCAGGGCCCCAAACAGTCCTTCCAGGTGAGGCATCACTTCACCTGTGAGTCGACTGGGGTGATATACTGCGTCCGGTGCTCCCGATGTGGCCTTTTATATATTGGTGAGACCCGACGCAGACTGGGAGACCGCTTTGCTGAACATCTACGCTCTGTCCGCCAGAGAAAGCAGGATCTCCCAGTGGCCACACATTTTAATTCCACATCCCATTCCCATTCTGACATGTCTATCCACGGCCTCCTCTACTGTAAAGATGAAGCCACACTCAGGTTGGAGGAACAACACCTTATATTCCGTCTGGGTAGCCTCCAACCTGATGGCATGAACATTGACTTCTCTAACTTCCGCTAGGCCCCACCTCCCCCTCGTACCCCATCTGTTACTCTTTTTAATGCACACATTCTTTCTCTCACTCTCCTTTTTCTCCCTCTGTCCCTCTGAATATACCTCTAGCCCAGCGGTATGCTTCTATAGTTATCAAACAGCCGAACTTAAAGACAATTCTTAACAGATCTTATTTAAGCACAGTCCTAAGGTGGTAATTTAATAAGTCCAAATGATTCCTGAAATATTCGAGAGGAGAGACTTCCCAAACCAGTTTGGAACAGTCGCCGAAGCAAAGACATCACTGCCAACGCAGCACCCAGCCAAATATTCTTTTTCAATATTTTTATTAATTTCTTACAAAAAAGGATACAGAGTACTGTAGGATATATGATATGTATCGATTACAATATATTGAAATCACAGATGAAGTGTAATTACCCCATATCCATATAAATTAAATTTAAACATAATATTGAAAAGAGATCATTTTATTATATAAAAAATCTAAACCCACGACCAGGAAAAAAAACAGCTGTTTGGTTAAAAAAAAGGAAAAAATCCTTAACATATAGTAAAACATATTATTAGCCAACATCTATGCTTAATAGCAAATCAAAGATTTTGAAAATAATTCAAAAAAGGTCCCCACAATGTTAAAAAATCTTGTCTAGGTTCAGAAATTGAACAGCGAATCTTCTCTAAATTTAAGCAAGACATAACATCACGTAACCAATGAGTATGAGTAGGCACAGTGGCATCCTTCCACTGAAGCAATGATACCCTCCTGGCTATAAGAGACATAAAGGCCAAAATATGCAGATCATGTGTCTCCAAAATAATATCATTTCCTCCAACAGTACCAAATAAGGCAGTCAAAGGATTAGGTTTAAAATTTACTTTAAAAAGCACCGAAACAGTTTGAAATACTTCCTTCCAATATTTTGCAAACTCAGACAAGTCCAAAACAGATGCATTAGTGAAGCTTCTCCATTATATATCCAAATAAAAACGAGACAGCTTATCTTTAGACAAATGGGCTCTATGAACCACTTTAAATTGTAGAAGGGAATGACGGGCACATAACGATGAGGTATTAACCAATTTAAAAATTTCATTCCAAGTGTCCCCAGAAATTGAAATCTGTAAATCTTGTTCCCAAAGATTTTTAATTTTATCTAAAGGAATATTTCTCATTCCCAACAACATACCATAAATATTAGATATAGATGCATTATGGAAGGGTTTCAAATTAAAAATAATATCAAGTAAATTTTTATCTGGACTTTTAGGAAATGTATGTACTTGAGAACGCAAAAAGTCTCTAATTTGTAAATATCAAGAAAAGTGAGTTCTCAGTAGACTATACTTAACTGACAGTTGTTCAAATGAAGAGAGGCTATCTCCAACAAACAAATCATGAAAATATTTAATACCCAATCTATTCCAGTCTTTAAAAGCTACATCAGACATAGAAGGTTTAAAAAAAAAAGTTAGAAAAAATGGGACTGGAAAGTGAAAAACTCAATAAACCAAAATATTTTCTAAATTGTACCCAAATCCTCAAAGTGTGTTTAATTACAAAATTATCAGTTAAGATACTTAAAGATAAAGAAATTGAGGATCCAAGAAGAGAAATGATAGAAAATTTATTAACAGAGTTAGCTTCTAAAGAAACCCAGGCTGTACAGTCCTCTCGATTAATATAATATAACCAAAACGTTAAGATTCTGTATATTGACTGCCCAGTAATAAAACCTAAAATTGGGTAAGGCTAAACCTCCATTCTTTTTAGCTTTTTGAAGATGAACTTTATTTAATTGAGAAGTTTTATTTTCCCATATGTAAGATATAATAGAATCCAAAGAATCAAAAAAGGATTTAGGAATAAAAACAGGTATGGCCTGAAATAAATATAAAAATTTCGGCAAAATATTCATTTTAATAGAATTAATTTGGCCAATCAACGATAAAGAGAGGGGTGACCAATTTGATAGTGCCTTCTTAACATAATTCAGAGGTGTAAAACATTTTCTTTAAAAAGGAATTTATAATTCCTAGTCATTGTTACGCCCAAATAAGTAAATTGATTGCTTATAATTTTAAAAGGAAGGTTAGCGTTAACTAATACCAAATTATTAAAGGAAAAAGTTAACTCTTATGAAAATTAAGTTTATATCCTGAAAACTGACTAAAGCAGGGGAGTAAAGAAAGTAGAGAAAGTAGACTCCACATTAGAAATGTAGAGCAAAAGGTCACCAGCTTAAAGTGAAACTTTGTGGGTAATACCCCTCCTTAAAATACCAGTGATATCATTAGATTCCCAAAAAGCAATAGCTAAAGGTTCTAAGACCAAATCAAAAAGCAAAGGACTCAAAGGATAACCTTGTCTAGTTCTACGATGAAGTTTAAATGGTTTAGAGTACTGAGAGTTAGTAAGAACCTGAGCGGAGGGCAATAAATAAAGTAATTTAATCCATTTAATAAAATCGGACCCAAAGTTAAAATTTTCTAAAGTTTTAAATAAATAATTCCGTTCAACCCGATCAAAGGCTTTCTCAGCATCTAAGGATATCACACATTCCGAAATCTCTTCAGAGGGAGAATAAATAACATACAATAAATGACGAATATTAAAGTGGGAGTATTGATTTTTGATAAATCCAGTCTGATCATCAGAGATAATAGATGGCAAAATATTTTCAATCCTACGAGCCAAAAGGTTAGATAAAATGTTAGTATCAATATTAAGTAAGGAAATAGGTCTATAAGAAGAGCATTCAATTGGGTCCTTATTCTTTTTAAGAATAAGCGAAATAGAGGTATTACATAATCAGCAACAATGAATATATAATTGAGTCAGGATTTTATAAACAAACAAACATTTATTAAACTCTGCTCAACAATAACGAAAAGTATTTAAACAACTAACTTAACCAGAAGTTAACTGCTATATGGTATCTCTGGAACAGTTCTTAAAGTGGTAAATTCGAACACAGTTCTTAAAGTGGTAAATTCAAAAGTTCAAGTGATTTACACAGTCAATAAGGACAGACTTCTCCGGAAACAGCTTTCTTCGAAGATGTGACGTTACTGTTGATCCTCCAAAGGATTCACGTTGAAGGAAATAAAACGGCTTAAAGGAACTGACCTTTTTCTGGTGAGTGAACACTACACAAACTTCCCTGCTCTTGCAGAAGTTATCTCAGATGCATGTCACTATTTCTGAATGAAGACTCAATAAGGTCGATCCTTTAGTCACTTCTTTCCTCACTCTCCAATCCTGGACTGTAAAGGAAAAATTATAGATGCAACACACAAAACTGCCAGCACCAATCTTTGCACCTTAAAATAGAAATAGAAAGTAAAACTCCATTTTAAAACGAAACTGCGTCATGAGATAAATACGCAGCATAACGAAGTAACTGACGAACTAAGAAAAACTAAACTGCGTAACAACAGGGGTTTCCTGTTATATACCTGTTCAGAACATGTCATCACGTGACCTCACACTGGTGCGAAAATTACATCATGTGACCTCCACAAGACCATTACATCATGCTCATAAGACACTCAATCATATCATGGTCATAAGACAGTCACAAGATACCCACGAGGTATGTAACACCTCCCTCCAAAAAAGGAAAATTTTGGTCTTTTATGAGCAAAATTTTAACAACTATTTACACAAAAACACAAATATATAAAATCTATAACATATACAATATACACAGTATTATCATACAGCACCTTGGAAACTAATATACAGTAGGAGTGCTACAACTGTTAAAATACCACTCCATAAAAAAAATTAACATTGTACATTTAATATCTAGATAGTCAGCAATGACATTATCTTTACCTTTAATATGAGTTATCAAAATATTACACTCCTGTAACATCAAACTCCAATTCATTAATCTTCTATTTTTGTTTTTTATCTTACTCAAAAACATTAATGGATTATGATCGGTGTAAACTATGAGTGGTTTCTGAGTAGTACCAACATACACATCAAAATGCTGTAAAGCCAAAACAAGATATAATAAGTCCTTTTCTATGGTTGAATAATTTCTTTGATGCAAATTAAATTTCTTAGAAAAGTAAGCTACTGGATGATCAACCTCATTACCATCCTCCCTTTGAAGTAACACTGCTCCTGCAGCCTCATCACTAGCACCTACACTAATGAAAATGGTTTTTCAAAGTCAGGTGACTGAAGCACAGGTTGATGACAAAGCATAGTTTTCAATTTATCAAATGCCTCCTGACAAGGCTCTGTCCAAACAAACTTTACACTTTTCTTCAAGAGATTGGCGAATGGAAGGGCAATGCCAGCAAAATTCTTACAAAATTTACGGTAATAATCTACCATTCCCAAAAATCTTCTGAGAGTCTTTTTACCAGTTGGAGTGGGTACTTCTAAAATTGCCTGAGCTTTTGCCTGAACAGGAGCTAACTTACCTTGACCCACAACATAACCAAGGTAGGTCACAGTGGCATGACCAAATTCACTTTTAGCTAAGGTAATAGTTAAGTTAGCTTTAGAAAGCCTTTCAAATAGTTTCTCCACCGCAGTAATATGTGCTTCCAAAGTGTCATTTCCTGTAACTAAATCATCAATATAGGCATCTGCATCTTTTAACTCATGAATCACAGAATTAATCATCCGCTGGAAAGTACCTGGTGCATTCTTCATCCCAAAGGGAAGAACATTATATTCATATAACCCGGATGGGGTTATAAATACAGAAATCTCTCTACCTCTATCCGTCAATGGAACACACCAATACTCTTTTAACAAATCAATCTTTGTAAGGAACTTTGCTTTTCCAACTTTGTCCAAACAATCATCCACCCTAGGGATTGGATATGCATCAGTTTTTGTCACAGCATTCACCTTCCTGTAATCAGTACAAAACCGAATACTATTGTCTGGCTTAGGCACCATAACACACGATGAACTCCAATTCGAATCAGAAGGCCTAATAATATTATTCTCTAACATATACTTAATTTCTTGTTCAGCAAGTTCACATTTTTCCCTGTTCATCCGATATGGATGTTGCTTTATGGGTTTGGCATCTCCAACATCTACATCATGTGAAGCTACTGTGGTTTTTTTAGGAACATCTGGAAATAAATCCCTATATTTAAAAATTAGTTGCTTCATCTGATGCCTCTGCTCTGGCTGTAAATGAGCTAATTTCTCATCAATATTTTCCAGAATTGTGGAGTTTGGTAATATGGCAGAAATAATGTTGGGTTTAAAATGAGTTTCAGATGAATCATCCATCAAGTTCCTAGTGGGATCAGACTCATTATTATTGACCACAACAGTCATAGTAGCAGACTGTTTCTAATAATATGGTTTTATCATATTATTTATATGACAAAGCTGTGTTGGCCTTCTTCGATCTGGTGTTTTTATCACGTAATTCACATCATTAACTTTAGATATAACCTCATAAGGACCATGAAATTTAGCTTGTCATGGGTTCGTTTGCACCAGGAAAAGAACCAACACTTTACCTCCAGGCTTAAATGACCTCATTCTAGCTTCCTTAACATACCAAGTTTTCATTTTCTCCTGAGCTAATTTTAAATTTTCCTTGGCTAAGCTACAAGCTTTATGTAATCTTTCTTTAAATTTTAAAACATAATCCAGCAAATTAGTGTGTACCTCTATTAATCCACTGTTCTTTTAACAAGGCGAAAGGTCCTCTTACTCTATGCCCAAACACAAGTTCAAATGGACTAAAACCTAGGGATTCCTGCACTGCCTCCTGTACTGCAAAAAGAAGTAAATGTACACCCTCATCCAGTCGTTTTCATTTTCCACACCATACGTCCTAATCATAGTTTTAAGGGTAGAATGGAACCTCTCTAAGGCTCCTTGCAATTCTGGATGGTATGCAGACGAGGTACTCTATTTTGCTCCCAGTTTATATACTATCTGCTGAAACAATCCAGACATAAAATTACTACCTTGATCAAATTGAATCTCCTTAGGTAATCAAAATAAGTAAAGAATTTTATAAGAGCCTTTATTACAGTTTCAGCCGTTATATTCCTGAGTGGTACGGCCTCTGGAAACCTAGACGCTGTGCACATGATGGTCAGCAAATATTGATGGCCAGTTTTAGTTTTTGGCAATGGGCTTACACAATCCATAATAATTTTGGAAAGCGGTTCACTAAATGCGGGAATAGGTTGCAGTGGGGCCACTGGAGTAACTTGATTAGGTTTACCCACAATTTGGCAAGTATGACACGTTCTGCAAAATGTCACCACATCTTTTCTTAAACTAGGCCAGTAAAAATGTTTAAAAACCTTGTTCATAGTTTTCTTTACACCTTGATGGCCACCCAAGGGCATACTATGAGCCATAGTTAAAATCTCATTCCGATAAACTTTAGGAACTACTACCTGGTGATTAACTTCCCATCCTTCACTTGCAGGAATTGTAGGTGATCTCCACTTCCTCATTAATACTCCCTTCTCAAAATAATATCCTACTGGCACCTTCTCAATTTCACTATCTGGAAGAGCTTGTTCCTTTAATTTGATAATCTCAGGGTCTCTACTCTGCTTTGCTATCATCTCCTTCCGAGATAAAGACAAATCTTCATGGTCATACTTACTACAATAATCTTGATCAAACAATGAAGGTAAGAAAGTTTCTGACATATCCTTAAAATTCGAATCCCGAGTTGAACAGTCATGGGTAACAACCTCATCCTGCACATCAAGCTTTTTAGCCAGAGCTTGGGTTACAACACAGGAGGAATCCATGTTAGAATCCACCTTTGATTCATCAGAAAAGGGCTTAATTGTCAAATGCCCTTCAGGAAAGACTTGTCCATCTGTTAAGTCATTCCTTAGCAATAGAGAAACATCATTCACGGGCAAACTGGGTTGTAGTCCTACTTTCACAAGTCCTGTAACTAACCCTGACCTTAAATTTACTCTATGCAAATGTACAGGCATAAGGGCACTCCCAACACCTCGTATATAGTTTACCTCACTAATGTCAGACTTATCAATAAACTTTAGAACACTGTCTAATATAAGTGATTGAGAAACTCCAATATCCCTAAGGATTTTTATTGGCACCGGAGTGGATCCCTCTTTCAAGGATACAAATCCTTCAGTTATAAAATGATCATATCCCCTCTTAACTTGGTCAGACTCTAACAAAACTTCATTTGTATTTATCCAACCCTGTGGATTTTCAGGAGTTTCAATATGTTGCACACAAGCACCTGGGAATGCTTCCTTTTTCTCCTTCTTCTTCTTCAATCGGAAACAGTTAGCTATTACGTGACCAGGTTTCTTACAATAATTACAAATAGGACCAAAATGTCTTTCCTTCACATGTTTCCCTTCATCCTTACATTTCTCACTAACTTCTGACTTAATTTCTGGTTTACCTTGACTCTCTGTGCTATCTTTCCTTTTAAAAGTTTTACCCTGAGGAAATCTACTCTTATGGACTAAAGCATACTCATCAGCTAATCTAGCAGACTCCTGCAATGTAGCACTATCCCTCTCATTTAAATATGTCCTTACTTCAATAGGGATGCACCTTTTAAGTTCCTCCAATAAAATCAACTCTTTTATTCACATTTTTAGAGGAAACCTATCTCTCAAAACACACAGATTTATCGTAGGCAAATTCCACGTAAGTTTTTTCCACGGATTTCTTAAAATTTCTGAATCTTTCTCTATAAGCTTCTGGAACCAGTTTATATGCTTTCAATATATGCTGCTTCACAACATCATAATCAAGTGCTTGCTCAGCAGTTAAAGCTGTATAAACTTGTTGTGCCTTACCTCTAATTACACTTTGTAACATCACTGGCCATTTATCTTTCGGCCACCCTGAAAGAGCAACAATTTCAAAGTGCTGGAAATATTTGTCTACTTCTGCCTCATTAAATGGAGGAGCTAATATAATTTCTCGACTAGCAACAAACAGTTTCCTAGAACCAGAGGACTGATTCTCGGACTTTAATTCCTCCACCTTTAGTTCAAACTCCCTCTTTTTATTTGCTTCTCTTTCTTCAAATTCCCTCTGTTCATTTGCAGCTTCTAACCAACATCGTTCCAAGTCAGCTTCCAATTGTTTCTGCTTTAACTCAGCTTCTACTCTAAGCTTTTCTAACGCTACCTGTTCCAGGTGTAACTGGATCGCTGCTTTACTTACAGGGAACCTCTCTAACTCCACTTCATCAAAATCACCCAATTTTATATAGTGTTCCACGATTTTCCTCTGAATTACTGGCTTTGTTGTAGCCTTCGAAATACCTTGAAGGTCCAGCCTTCTAGCTATCTCAGATACATCACCCTTTTTTGCCTTCGCTAAAACCTCTGGGTCAGGCGGTGCCAGAAACTCGTCAATATTCATTGCTGCCAAATACTTCCCACAGACCAATCAAACAAAAGAATCGGGTATTTCCCTTTTCCAAATCAGATTGATAATTAAACAAGCACTTAAACTCAAAATCGGAACAATTCAGGACGAGCCCCCAATTTTTCTGTTATGTAATCAGCAACAATGAATGTACAATTGAGTAAGGATTTTATAAACAAACAAACATTTATTAAACTCTGCTCAACAGTAGCGAAAAGTATTTAAACAACTAACTTAACCGGAAGTTAACTGCTATACGATAGCTCTGGAACAGTTCTTAAAGTGGTAAATTCGAACACAGTTCTTAAAGTGGTAAATTCAAAAGTTCAAGTGATTTACACAGTCAATAAGGAGAGACTTCTCTGGAAACAGATTTCTTGGAAGATGTGACGTTACTGCTGATTCTCCAAAGAATTCACGTTGAAGGAAATAAAACGGCTTAAAGGAACTGACCTTTTTCTGGTGAGTGAACACTGCACAAACTTCCCTGCTCTTGCGGGAGTTATCTCAGATGCATGTCACTATTTCTGAACGAAAACTCAATAAGGTCGATCCTTTATAAAAACCGCCGAACGACTCCAACTTTATTCACTTCTTTCTTCACTCTCCAATCCTGGACTGTAAAGGAAAAATTATAGGTGCAACACACAAAACTGGCAGCGAATAGCGAAACTGCCAGCACCAAGACAGTCACATGATACCCATGAGGTATGTAACAGAGGCTTCATAAAAAGGTTGTGGCAACTTACCTAATTTAAAAGAATCAGAAAGGACTAAAGATAAATGAGGAATAAGCAAAGAGGAAAAAGCCTTATAAAACACTCCAGAAAATGCATCAGGATCCAGAGTCTTCCCGGAGTGCAAAGAGTGAACAACTTCGGCAATTTCCTCATAAGAAATAGGTTGATCCAACAATTTTTGAATATCATCAGAAAGTGTAGGAATGTTTAATCAATCTAAAAAATTATTCATTAGAGTATTACCTTTAGGAGGATCAGAAATATAAAGTTTAGAGTGGAATTCTCTAAAAGCAACGTTTATTTCTAAATGATCAGATGTTTTATCACCATTACCTTTACAAATTTCTTTAATTTGATGTTTAACTATAAATGTCTTTAATTAATTAGCTAATAGTTCACCTGTTTTATCTCCATGAACATAAAACTGACTTTCATCTTTTAAAAGTTGCATTTCAATTGGATAAGGTAAGAGCAGATCGTGTTTAGCTTTAATTTCAACACATCTTTTATATAAAACCGGAGCCAAAGCATATTTTTGGTCTAACTGTTTCAACTGATTGGCTAATTCAATTCTCTCATTAGCTTTTTTCTTAATACTTGCGGTAAAAGAAATAATTTGACCTCTCATATAAGCCTTAAAAGCATCCCATAAAATAAGACTAGAAGTCTCTTCTAGTGTATTCTCTTCAAAAAAAAAGAATAATATGTCTCTCCCAAAATTAAAAAAAAATCTTTATCTGATAACAAAGTTGGATTAAAATGCCAGAATCTGTTTATTTGGGAGACACCCAGAAGATTTAAAGATAAAAATACAGAAGTATGATCTGAAACAGTAATTTCTTTATATTCACAGGATCGAATCAATGGAATCAATTGGCTATCAACAAAAAATAATCAATCCTGGAATACGTATGATGAACATGAGAAAAAAATTAGTACTCATCTGTTGGATGCAAAAAATGCCAATCATCAACAATATCACATTTCATTAGAAAAGATTGGATAAAGGAGGCAGATCTACTACAAGTCAATCATTTAGAAGAAGAACGATCTAAAACAGGATCTAAACAACAGTTGAAGTCTCCTCCTAAAACCAAAGAATATAAACTTAAATCTGGTAAAAGTGAAAAAAAACTCAAAAAAGCCTGCATCATCTATATTTGGGGTATCCAAATTAGCAAAAACCATTAATTTATTATTGAATTTCCCTGACACTATAACAAAATGTCCATTGGTATCAGACACTACATTATATTGAACAAAAGAAACTGAACTGTCTATAAGAATCAAAAATTTTCTTGCCTTAGCCTGAAAGGAGGAATGGAAAGATAAACTCTTCCAACAGCCGAAAAAACTTAAATTATCACATTTACGAACTTGTGTTTTTTGTAAAAAAAAATTCAGACATTCAATTTCTTAATATAATTAAATATCTTATTACATTTCATAGGATGGTTTAAAACTTTCACACTAAAACTAGTAAATTAAAATATAGTCCATTTTAAATATTGCTTAAAGGAGATATTTGAATAAAAACAGCTGGAATATACATTAAATCCAAACAATGAGCTTTAAGATAAAGTAACCAAGCAACAAATGAAGCTGAGAGAACCAAACAGCTGATAGAAAAAAAGAAAACCACTCTCCACCCCCCCCGCCCAAAAAGAGAAAGTTGACCAATGGGCAGTTGACAGCTAAACCTGCCATTTCCCTCCCAAAACAATCTACTGGCTGAGCTCCAAAAAAAATTTTCAAGGCAAAACTGCATTCCAACAAGACACAACAAAAAACAAAGCAAAATAAAACATATTAAAAACAGCCTCATAAAAATACTATAAAAATATTTGAAATAAATATGAAAGTTCAAAACATATTAACTTAGAAAGTATTAACTCAAAGAAAATTTACTAATATAAAATTCTTAATTTTCTAAACAAGGAAATAAAAGTACAAAAAATTTAGATATGGAAGTATACCAAAAATAAAAAAAAACAATTGTTCATAAAAGGAAGTAATGAACAGTTAGACTGCTGATTCTAAAAAAAAGATTTTATCAGGCAGACACAACATAAATTTGTGTAAAGAGTTATTGAACAGTTAAACTTCTGAAATTGATTCTGCACCTCTCGAGTCGAACGGAACCATTTCTGAGAGCCATTTTTCAAAATGATTCTAAGACCAGCAGGGTAACAAAGAGAGGGTTTAAAACCTTTATTATAAAGCTCTGACACGACTTTTTAAAACTTGAAGCGTTCATTCAACACCTCGGGTGAAAAATCTTTCACAATTCTGAATGTCTGGTCTTCATAATCAATCATACATTTCCAACGAGATTCAGGAATGAAAGGTTCCTTTGTTTGAAAGTCGTGAAGACAAATTATCAGTGAACGAGGTCATCCTCCCAGAGGAGGTCTTGGTACAGGTGATCTGTGAGCTCAGTCTATTTTAGATGGAGATTTTAAAATATTTGGAAATAAATTAGCCAAAAGGTTTGCAAAAGATTCCGAAGGCTGATTGCCCTCCAGTGACTCTTTAAATCCTAGAATACGTAGATTATTTCTCCTGTTTCTGTTTTCTAAGTCAATAATCTTCTGTCTTAATGTTTCATTAACCTCTAACGGTTTATCACAGATCTGTTCCAGGTTGTCAATCTTCGCGTCGAACATCGTCAAAGTATCTTCATTCTCTTTTATCCATTTATTATGTTCCCTTAAAGTTTTTTTGAATAGAATCCAATTTTACATCTAAATTACGTTTAAATTCAGCACTGAGTTGCTTGAACTCCTCCGAAAGTTCATTGTTATGCTTCCGAGGTGTCTCCATAATAGATTCCAAAGTTACAGGAGGGTCCTCTTCTTTTTTAGTAGCTTTAGCACCAGTCATCATAAAGCAATATTGCATTTAAAAGTAAATTTTCAAAACAAGTTGGAAGCAGTAAATTAAAAAGAGTAGGAGCACCTATAAAAGCGCTGCTACTCCATCAACAGCCAGTAGGATCTCAAAGTAACTGACCTTTCAGCAAAGTGATCATCGCACAACCCAAACTGTGTCAGGGTTACCAAAATGTGTGTGCCACGTATGGACAGTTCTAAATGTCAGTCACATCCATAATGTGCTGAATGCCGCTGGTTAACCCAATCCTTTTGGGGTTCGATCGGAGCTGGGGATTCTTCACTCTCACTCTTTCTTCTCCTCCGATGGCGTAGCTACCAATGGTGGGCTCCCAACAAAACGAACTACGCAACAACTGCGGTTTCCCCTTATATACCAGTTGGAACATGCCATCACATGACCCCACTATCACAAGACAATTATATCATTCCAAAGGCACGAGACCATTACATCATTTCAATAGCATAAGACAATTACATCATATTCACGAGATACTCACGGGACAGGTAACATCACAAAAAACCCCAGGGTAATTTCTAAGGAGGTACAGGCCTCTCTTGCATTGGCTAATGTCAGTGTTCATGAGTCAGGCAAACACTGAACAACAATGGTGTGTATGGCAGGATTGCAAGGAGAAAGTCACTACTCACCATGAAGAATATTGAGGATCATCTAAAGTTTGCTAAAGACCATGTGGATAAACCAGAAGGCTATTGTTATAATGTTCTGTGGATGGTTGAGTCCAAAATATAACTTTTTTGGCTTAAATGAGAAGTGTTATGTTTGGCGAAAAGTAAACACTATTCCAGCATAAGAACCTCATCCCATCTGTGAAATATGGTAGTGGCATGCCATGGTCTGGGCCTGTCTTGCTGCCTTGGGACCAGGATGGCTTGCCATCACTGATGGAACTATGAATCCTGAATTGTACCAGCAAGTTCTACAGAAAAAATGTCAGGGTATCCATCCGTGAACTGAAGGTCAAGAAAAAGCAAGACAAGGATCCTAAGCACACAAGTCAGTCTACCAAAAAATGGTTAAAGCAGAAGAAATTTCATGTTTTGGAAAGGCCTAGTCAAAGTCCTGACCTTAATCCTATAGAAATGTGGAAGGACCCAAAACAAGCAGTTCATGCAAGGAAGCCCAACATCCTAGAGTTGAAGCAGTTTTGTAAGGAGGAATGGCCTAAAATTCCTCCAAGCCGATGTGCAGGACTGAGCAACAGTTAACCAGATATGTTTAGCTGAGGTTATTGCTGTACAAGGGGGTCACACCAATTAAAGCAAAGGTTCACATACTTCTTCCAATAAGTACATGTAATATTGAATAAGTTTTCTCAATAAAAATGAAAAAGTATGATTTTTGTGTTATTTATTTAATTGGGATCTCTTGATCCAGTTTTAGGACTTGCATGAAGATCTGATCACATTTTAGGTCATATTTATTCAGAGATAGCGCAAATTCTAAAGGGTTCACAAACTTTCTAACACCACTATATCTCCGTTTTCATTAAGGATATTGCACCAATACAAACCAAAGGTTGGCATAAGACGGTGGGAGTCAGATACATCTATCAAGGAAGCCATCTATTGCTTGCCGCGAAGACGGCCCAGTGAGCCCGATTGACAAGGATTACAATCCTCTCCTATCAGATTCCTCCTCCTCCTCCAGTCCCTTACCTTCCCCCATCACCTTCTAGTTTGTCCTCTTCCCCTCCCTATCTTTTTTATCCTGGTGTCTTCTCTCTTCCTTTCCAGTCCTGAGGAAGGGTGGGGATCGACACCGCCTGGCTCGCTGAGCTGAGGTGCTCCAACACGTGCGTGTGTGTTGCTCGGGACGACGCCTCCACTTTGGGACCTCGTTCAGAGCAAAGGAAATAAAGAATGTCGGTGGCCTGATACCAATTCAGATATTTTTTAATTCGCAAGACCATGTTGCTTTCTTTTTTAAAAAAAAGTTACAACAAAATTGAAATTGACTTTACGGAAAGGGACGGAGGCGGAGACGTATTTGATTGAACTCCGTGTTCCCCAATAGGATGGAAGAGATTCGCGTCTCTGGAAAGCAGTAACCAATAACATCTCAATATTGTGGCTGTTATTGGTGATTGACGTTTACCTGGTCCAACCAGAACGCGGTATCTACAAAGCGCGCCAATTATCAATAAAAATCTGCAGATGCTGGAAATCCAAAGCAGCACACACGAAATGCTGGAGAAACTCAGCTGCCCAGGCAGCATCAGTGGAAAGGAGCACACAATCGATGTTTCGAGCCGAGACCTTTCATCAATAAAATATATGCAGTCCAATGGGCGAAAGGTGGGCGGTTTCGCCGCGTCAATCGCTGAGTGGAGACCAATCAGAAGGACAGGATGACAGATCTGGGGGCGGAGCATCTCTGTGAGGTCATCACGCGGCGCCGCGCGCAGCGGAGCTGGTGGTCGGAGAGGCTAGTAGCGACGGGACGGCTGGGGTCCGCCGAGAGGTGAGCGGGTATTGTGGTCACGGGGGAGACGGGGCTTTGCTCCGGCCAGAGGGATCCATGGCCGAGGGTCTCGTCACAAACCGGGGGCGCATCCTGTTTGGCTCTCAACCGGCGCCTCCACCCAGCGGAACCTTCTAGAAATAATAGGGCTCTGAGTGCAACTACCTGGTGTCCGTGGCTTTGGTGTGAAGCCGAGATCACCCGCCCCACCTCGGCAGTCAGCGCGGTGCAGCCCATGTTACAGGGGAACGAGGCGTCATTCTCACACAGCAAGACCCCATGATTAGTGGGTTGGGCGACCCAATGGAAGGGTAAGGTGTTAGCCCTGGGTACACGGGGTGTGGTGGAAGGGCTTTCCAGTTGTGTGGACAGACACATGTGGCGAACCGTGGCCATAATCCCAGCCTGAACCAAAAACATTGTGTGCCCGGGATGCCCATTGGATAATGGGCAGCGAGTGAGTGTTTTATAGAACCAGGATTCAAAACCAACATCACCCATGTCACCACGGCAGAGAGCCTACTAAGTACTGCTTGCTATGGGTTGGGGGAAGAGTTGTTAACGTTTAGAAAAGCAACGATTCATTTTAGTTCTGTTTTCTCTGTGAAGTAGATAGCAACTTGCACTTTACGACTTGTGTCAGGTAATACCTGCCTTATGTGACAGAATGGAAAAGGTTGCAGTTACATTATAATCTCAGTCTCAACTTTTATGATTTTTTTTGTGTGGCAGCAGTACGCAGCAAGACATAATTGCTATAAGGCACAAAGAGAAATAAATAGAGAAAAAGTAAGGTGGCATTCATGGACTGTACAGAAATCTGGCAGTGGGAGGGAGCTATTTCTAAATCATGAATAAAATATTTTATTCACAATATTTGAGTAAAAGCATCATCAGGATGGTAGCAACACACACAAAAGCTGGTGGAATGCAGCAGGCCAGGCAGCCTGTATAGGAAGAAGTACAGTCGATGTTTCGGGTCGAGACCCTTCGTCAGGACTAATGGAAAAAAGAGATAGTAAGAGATTTGAGAGGGGGAGGGGGAGATCCAAAATGATAGGAGAAGACAGGAGGGGGAGGGATGGAGCCAAGAGCTGGACAGTTGATTGGCAAAAGGGATACAAGGCAGGAGAAGGGAGAGGATCAGGGGACGGGAGGCCTAGGGAGAAAGAAAGGGGGAGGGGAGCACCAGAGGAAGATGGAGAACAGGCAAGGAGTTATTGTGAGAGGGAAAGAGAAAAAAAAATTAAAAATTAGGGATGGGATAAGGGGAGGAGGGGCATTAACGGAAGTTAGAGAAATCAATGTTCATGCCATCAGGTTGGAGGCTACTATACAAACTTCACAACCATCGTATCCCTACTTATCTCTGTCGGTCTCAGCTTGAATATACTCAGTAACCAAGTCTGCATAACCCTCTTGGGTAGACTATTGTGGAGGTGTAATGGGGGCTGCACCTTCTCGAGCACCTCGCTGACTGCTGGAGGGTAGAGGTGGTCAGTAACAGTGGGGGGCTGATCTTGGTTTAACATCAAAGCCACCGACACCGGGCAGTTGCAGTCAGAACTGTTTTATTTCTGGAAGGATCTGCTGGGTGTGGGCCTGTGTGGTGAGTTTCTGCAGCTGAACATCACTACACAAGTTTGAACAAGTGTGCTTTTTTTTAAATTCTCTTGCTCTGTCTGCTTCTCTCTGCTAATGTCAAAGCACGCCCTAGGTTGTGAAAAGCATTTTATGAATTATTATTTTATTAATTAGCCATTCACTGATCTGTAAACTCACAGAACTGATTAAAGGCACAAATCATTTGGGATGCTCTCATTTGTTAACTGAGGCATAGAAAATAAAGGCACGAAACTTGTGCAACGCACACAAAAACTGGAGGAACTCAGCAGGCCAGCGGCATCTATGGAAAAGAGTCAAAGATATCTTGGGCTGAGACCCTTGATCAGGACTGGAGGGAAAAAATGGGAAGTCAGAGTAAGAAGGTGGAGGAGGGGAGGAAGAAGTAAAAGATGGCAGGTGATGGGTGTAATGGGAGAGGGGTGAAGTAAAGAGCTGGAAGTTGATTGGTGGAAGAGATAAAGGGCTGGAGAAAGGGGAATCTGAGGAAAGGACAGAAGGCCATGTAAGAAAGGGAGGGGGAGGAGCACCAGTGGGAGGTGTTGGGCAGTTAAGGAGATCAGGTGAGAGAGAGAAATGAGAATGGTGCGGGGGGGGGCAGTAATTACTGGAAGTTCAAGAAATCGATGTTCATGCCATCAGGTTGGTGGCTACCCAGACGGAATATAAGGTGTTGCTCCTGAGTGGCCTCATCGCAGCAGTAGAGGAGGCCGTGGACTAACATGTCAGAATGGGAAGTAGAATTAAAATGAGTGGCCACCAGGAGATCCGACTTATTCTGGCGGACATAGGTGCTTGGTGAAGCCGTCTCCTAATCTATGTCTGGTCTCACCAATATGCAGGAGGCCACACTGGGAGCACTAGATACAGTCGATGACTCGAGCTCATAGGTGAACTGTCACCTCACCTGGAAGGGGCCCTGAATAGTAGTGAGGGAGGAGGTGTAACGGTGGGTAACACTTGTTCCACTTGCAAGTATAAGTACCAGGAGGGAGATCAGTGAGCAGGGACGAATGGACAAGGGAGTTGCGTAGGGAGCAATCCCTGTAGTGAGCAGAAAGATGTGGTTGGTGGTGGGGTCCTATTGGAGATGGTGGAAGTTATGGAGAATTATGTGCTGGATGCGGGGGCTAGTGGAACGGTAGGTGAGAACTAGAGGAACCCTATCTGGTGGTGAGGGCAGACATGCGCAGAATGTAAGAATGTGGGTGAGGCAGCATTGATAGTGGAGGAAGAAAAACCCCCTTCTTTGAAGAAGGAGAGCATCTGTAGAAGTTTGTGAGTGTATTTGTTAACATATCAAATCTCTTCAGACTATTAGAAGTATAGCCGCTGTCTTGCCTTCTTTACAACTGCATCGATATGTTGGGATCAGGTGAGGTCCTCGGATCTTGATACCTAGGAACTTGAAACTGCTCACTCTCTCCACTCCTGATCCATCTATGGGGATTAGTATGTGTTTCTTCGTCTTGCCCTTCCGAAAGTCCACAATCAGCTCTTTCGTCTTACTGACATTGAGTTCCAGATTGTTGCTGCAGCACCACTCCACTAGTTGGCAATCTCACTCTTGTACGCCCTCTCGTCACCACCTGAGATTCTACCAACAATGGTTGTATTGTCAGCAAATTTATAGATGGTATTTGAACTACGCCTAGCCACACATAGAGTAGAGCAGTGGTCTAGGCACACACCCGAGGTGCACCAATGTTGACCATCAGCGAGGAAGAGACATTACCGCCAATCCGCATAGACTGTGGTCTTCCGGTTAGGAAGTCGAGGATCCAATTACAGAGGGAGGTATAGAGGCCCAGGTTCTACAACTACTCAATCAAAATTGTGGGAATGATGGTATTAAATGCTGGCTATAGTCGATGAACAGCATCCTGACATGGGTGTTTGTGTTGTCCAGGTGGTCTAAAACCTTGTGAAGAGGCATTGAGATTGCATCTGCTATTGACCTATTGTGGTGATAGGCAAATTGCAATGGGTCCAGGTCCTTGCTGAGGCAGGTGGTCAGTCTAGTCATGGCCAACCTCTCAAAGCTTTTCATCACTGTAGATGTGAGTGCTACTGGGTGATACTCATTAAGGCAGCTTACATTATTCTTCTTAGGCACTGGTATAATTGTTGCCTTTTTTGAAGCAAATGGGAACTTTTGCCTGTAGCAGTGAGAGGTTGAAAATCTCCTTGAATACTCCCGCCAGTTGGTTGGCACAAGTTTTTGGAGCCTTACCAGGTACTCCATCGGGATCTTCTGCCTTGTGAGGGTCTATTCTCTTTAAAGACAGCCCAACATCAGCCTCTGAGACAGAGATCACAGGGTCATCAGGTGCAGCAGGGATCTTCACAGCTATAGTTGTGTTCTCCCTTTCAAAGCCTGCATAGAAGGCATTGAGTTCATCTGGT
Source organism: Mobula hypostoma (assembly GCF_963921235.1). NCBI lineage: Eukaryota > Metazoa > Chordata > Chondrichthyes > Myliobatiformes > Myliobatidae > Mobula > Mobula hypostoma. Next base: position 82,527,896 of record NC_086107.1, on the reverse strand, counting down.
AGTGAAGGATCGCTGCCATTGGGTTTTGCTTGGAGGAAGTAATGTCTTGAACATACCCCTGAGGTATTGTGTTTACTGAAGAGAAAATCACAGCTGCTCAAGAGATATGTGAAACAAAATGAAGACAGCAGTGTAGTGAATGTGGTGACAAGATTCCCCACGTAGGCACTTTCAGAAGGTCAAAAGGCACGGGATCCAGGGAACTTGGCTGTGTGGATTTAGAAATGGCTTGCCTACACAAGGCAGAAGGTGGTAGATGGAGCCCGGAGGTCGGTGACCAGAGGTGTTCTGCAGCAATCTGTTCTGGGACCCCTGCTCTTTGTAATATTTGTAAATGACTGGGATGAGGGAGTGGAAGGGTGGATTAGTAGGAGACGCAGGTGTCATGAAGGTTGGTGGTGTGGATAGTGTAGAAGGTTATCATAGGTTACAAAGGGACTTTGGCAGGATGCTGAACTGGGTTGAGAAGTGGCGGGTGTAGTTGATAGGGTTACCCTGCACCAAGCTGTTAGGATGCTTAAGAAGGCGTATAGTCATTAGCCAGGGGATTGAGTTCAAGAGCTGTAGGGTAATGCTGCAGCTCTACAAAATTGTGTTTGGGCCAGCTGGAGTGTTGTAGTCAGTTCTGGTCATCTCATTGTAGAAATGATGTGGAATCTTGAGAGGGTGAAAGTGATTTACCATGGTGCTACCTCGATTAGAGGGCACATGTCTTGAGTGAACTAGGGGTTTTCTCTCTGAAGGGATGGAGGATTAGAGATGACTTGATAGAGGTGTACAAGATGATAGGCATTGATAAAGTATATAGGCAGCACCTTTTGACCCCAGGGCAGAAATGGCTAACACAAGAGGGGATAATTTTAAGATGATTGGAGGAAAGTATAGGGGAAGTATCAGAGGTAGGCAAGAGTGGTGGGTGCGTGGAATGTGCTGCCAGGGGTAGTGATAGAAGCAGATACATGAGGGGTATTTAAGAGACGCGTAGCTAGGCAGATGAAAGAAAAATGGAGGGCTATGGGAGAGGGAAGGGTTAGTTTGAGAGGTTAAAAGGTTGGCACAACATCAGGAGCCAAAAGGCCTGTACTGCTGAGTGTTCTATGTTTTGGAGAATATTCATATTATCAGGAAGGTGCGATTTGCAGCCTGCTAGCAAATTAGGTAGATAAATTCCGTAGGTCTGACCAAGTGCATCCTCAGAGAGGAAAATGTGGAGGCTCTTGCGATGATATTTGCTTCATCATTAGCTACTGTTGAAGTGCCTAAAGACAGGAAGCTGGTGAATGTTGTTCCATTGTTTCAAGAAGCAGTAGCAAGTAAAAGGCAAACAACAGGAATTCTGCAGATGCTGGAAATTCAAGCTACACACATCAAAGTTGCTGGTGAACGCAGCAGGCCAGACAGCATCTCTAGGAAGAGGTACAGTCGACGTTTCAGGCCGAGACCCTTCGTCAGGACTAACTGAAGGAAGAGTTAGTAAGAGATTTGAAAGTGGGAGGGGGAGGGGAGATCCGAAATGATAGGAGAAGACAGGAGGGGGAGGGATGGAGCCCAGAACTGGACAGGTGATTGGCAAAAGGGGATGTGAGAGTTCAACGCTGTCCTCAACCGCACCTCTTTCATTTCATGCACGTCTGCTTTCACCCCATCCTCCTGCCTGGGATAGGGTTCCTCTGGTCCTCACCTACCACCCCACCGGCCTCTGCGTCCAGCACAGAACTTTCTGGAACTTCCTCCATCTCCAACTGGATCCCACCACCAAGCATCCCTTTCCCTCCACCCCTCCCACACTTTTTGCTTCTACAAGGATTTATGCAACTCCCTAGTCTATTCATCCCTCCGTCCTGGCACTTATCCTTCTAAGCGGAACACATGCTACACCTGCCCCTACACTTCCTCCCTCACTACCATTCAGGGCCCTTGTCTTCCAGGTGGGGCAACACTTCATCTGTGACTCTGTTAGGGTCATATGCTGTGCCTGGTACAACCTCTTGGTTATCAGTGAGACCCGATGTAGATTGGGGACTGCTGTGCCGAGCACCTACACTCCATCTGCCATAAGAAGCTGGATCTCCCAGTAGGCACCCATTTTAATCCCACTTCCCATTCCGATATGCTAATCCATGGCCTCCTCTACTGTCGCGATGAGCTAGGCCACACTCAGATTGGAGGAACAACACCTTATATTCTGTCTGGGTAGCCTCCAACCTGATGGCATGAACATTGATATCCTGAACTTCCGGAAATGCCCCTCCCCCACCATTCCCCAAGCCCCTTTACCTCTCATACCTGTTTGTGCCTTCCCATTGTCTCCCCATTTTCTTTTTTTCCCATGGCTTTCTGTACTCTCCTATCAGACTCTCCCTTCTCCAGCCCTGTATCTCTTTCACCAATCAACTTCCCAGCTCTTTACTTCATCCATTCTTCTCCCATCTTGTGTTTCTCTCTCACCTCCCCCACCTTTTAAAACTACTCATCTTTTTGCTGCCTGGCCTGCTGATTGCTTCAGCATTTTGTGTGTGTTCTTAGGATCTACCAACATTTGGACAGACAGAATCTAAATAGGAGTTAGCATGGCTTTGTACATGGGAAATCATGCTTAATGAAACTTCTAGAGATGTTTTTTTTGAAGTATCCAAAACGGAAGATGAGGGTAAGTGAGTGGATGTTGTCTATAACAAGATCCCACATACCAGGCTGGCCTGGACTGTGAGATCCTGTGGAATCCTGCTTGATCGTCGTCAGGTGGATTCACAGTTGGCTCAGAGGTAGGAAGCACAGGATGGTGATTGAAGGCTGTTTCTCAGGAGGCCAGTGACTAGTAATGTGACGCTGAGGTCAGTGTTGGGATTATAGTTATTTGTTATTTATATAAATGAACTTGATGCAGATGCACAGGCTTGATCAGTAAATTTGCAGATGACACAAAAGTTAGGAGATTCTTTGATAGAGAAGGTTATTGTACATTACAAGGGGCTCTTGGTCAGTTAGGGAATTAGGCCAAGGAGTGGCAAATGGATTTCAATACAGTTAAGCTCAAGGTAAAGTCGCTTGGAAACCTAAACCAGCATCACACTTGTGCTCTGAATGCTAGGACACTAGGGAGTATAATGAAATGGAGGGACCTAGGAACACGAATGCAGAGTTCATTGAATGCAGCGTTGCAGCTGGACAGTGTAGTGAAAACTACGGGTTTAGCATGGTAGCCTTCATTAATCCAGACAATGAGTTGGTACAAATATCATTCTTGAAGTTGCAGAACCATGTACAGTTTTGGTCACACTGTAATGGAAAGATGTGATTTAACCAAAAAGAGTACAGAAAGGATTTACAATCATGCTGCCATTACTAGAGGGTCTGGAGCCGGCCAGATCTGATCTCAGAAAATGTTTAAGATTACACGAGGCATTTAGATCCGGTGGGCAGTAGCAGCCTTCTGCTCTTGCCCCACCCCCAGGACAGGGTGTCCAGATTTAAAAGAAATCTGAGATGCAACTTTTTCCACAGGGAGGCTGGTGAGTACAAGGAATAAGCTGCCATAGCGACGGGTTGAGCCAGGTACAGTAGCATCATTTCAGAAGCACTTGGGTACGTGTAGGGGTGGGGCTCGGAGGGATATGGGCCAAACACAGGAAATTGGGACCAGCTGGGTAGACACTGATCACCACAGACTGGTTGAGCTGCAGAATCTGATTCAATGCTATATTGCTCTATGACTCAAATAGATGTTTTACCATAAATCTAATTTTGTGAACTAATATTCTCAGGGAAGAAAATCTGTCTTAATCTTTGATGGACCCTGTACCTGTGCTACTCTAAACCAGGGTCTTGGTATTGGCCTATGGCATAAATCAGGGGTCCCCAACCTTTTTTGCACTGCGGACCGGTTTAATATTGACAATATTCTTGCGGACCGGCTGACCCGGTGGGGGGTGGGGGTAGAGTTGCCAATGGACAAGAGTAGCAGTCAAATACATTGTGTTTACCCAGAGAAAGACTACAATGACCATGAAGCCTTGCGTGGGCACCAGTGCGCATGCGTGTACCAGCCGATTTTTTTTGTTTTCTGCAAATCATTTTTGGCGATTCTGTTGGGGGGAGGGGTTAATCACGACCGGAATATAGGTGATAAGTAGCTAATACACTCAATTTTTTTTGTAAAATGATTTATCTAACGAATTTAATATTAAACACACAGCGCATATTTTCCTCACATGAATATAGCGATAAGTCAATTATCAGGGGAGCTTCAGGTAAGTGTTGAACGAACTTCCAGTAGAAGTGGTAGAGGCAGGTTTGATATTATAATTTAAAGAAAAATTGGACAGGTATATGAACAGGAAAGGAATGGAGGGTTATGGGCTGAGTGCAGGTCAGTGGGACTAGGTGAGAGTAGTGTTCGGCACGGACTAGAAGGGCGAGATCGCCTGTTTCCGTGCTGTAATTGTTATATGGTTATATAAGTAAGTCAGTAGCATCATAACATTTTAAGTGACGTTTGGATATTAAACACACAGCGCATATTTTCCCCGTATGGACATGTAAAATCATTGCAACACACCAATATCACTGAATCAGTGGGAGCCCTGGGCTTGTTTTCCTGCAACAAGACGGTCCTATCAAGGGGTGATGGGAGACAGCGATACTCGAAGGGGGTTCCTTATGTCCAGTCTATTCCGCAATTTGGTTTTTGTTGCATTCATTGCAGAAAACTCCGCTTCGCAGAAAAATGTTGGAAATGAAAGCAATGTTTCAGTGCTTTTGTTTCTATCTCAGGATATTTAGCCTTGACTTTGATCCAGAATGCTGGCAGAGATGTTATATCAAACATACTTTTCAGCCCGCCGTCATTTGCAAGCTCGAGAAGTTGATCTCCTTCCCGCGCTGACATGGATGACGCGCTGTTAATGACCTCTCGTAAGTTCAAGCTCAACAGTGGGTGTGTCAGGGAATGAGGAAAGGTGCAGCTGACTCCTATCGCCAAATCATATCATTTCCTCGTGGCCCGGTTGTGCATGCTTTGCAGCCCGGTGGTTGGGGACCGCTGGCATAAATAAAGACTGGGAAACCCTGCCCTAATCCCACCAATGCAGCTAACTCTTCAGCCCATCAGGTGTGTCTCAACTGATCCTTTAAAATTATTCCTACAGCAATCCCACTTTTATTTTTCTCACACTCACATTAACTCTCCACATCTCCCCCAGTTCCACTACTTACCCACATACTAGAGGCGAAATATAATGACCAAGTAATCCATCAACTCTCACATCTCTGGGATATGGGAGACCACCATGTAATCACTGAGACAATGTGTAATCTTTGTGCGCACACACAGTACCGGAAATCAGGACTGAGCCCAGGTCTCAGTGCTACCAGACAGCAAATTCGTGCCAATGTACTGCGCCTTATCACATTATTCCTGGGGCAGCACGGTAGCGTAGCAGTTAGCACAGTGCGTTTACAGCGCCAGTGACCTGGGTTCAATTCCACTGTGGCCTTGAGTCTATACGCTCTCTCCGTGACCACGTGGATTTGTTCCAGGTTTTCCCGTTTCCATCCACGTTCTAAAGATTAGCAAGTTAATTGGTCACAAGTGTAATTGGGTGGCGCAGGTTCATTGGGCCATAAGGACTGCTGTATCTCTAAATGAATAAATAAAATGTGACAGAAAAATGTGTACAAAGTACTCTATCTGTGGCTTATCGAGCACAAGTTTCCTTAACACCAGACCCAACCACTTCAAAGCTCTCTGCTTCTTTCTGGACACCAGACCCACCAGTTCTCCTCCGTCTGGTAGAACTGGTCTTCTCTCAATTTTTCCTTCAGTTCCTCCCTGTTCTTTCAAACAAAAGGTGTAGCCATGAGCACTCACATGGGTCCAAGCTATGCCTGCCGCCTTTTTGCCAGCTGCGTGGAATAGTCTGTGTTCCAAGCCTACACTAGTATCACTCCCCAACTTTTCGTACGCTACATTGATGACTGCATTGGTGCTTGTACACTTTATTAGCTTTGCCTCCAACTTGCATCCTGCCCTCCATTTTCGACACCTCCTTCCCCTTTGTTGATCCCTCTGTCTCTATCTCCATCTCTGGAGACAGCTTATCTACTGATATCTTTTATAAACTCACTGATTCTCACAGAGGACTGTACCTCTTCCCACGCTGTAATTTATAAAATGCTAACCCCTTCTCTCCATTACTCCATCTCTGCCGCATCTATTCTCAGGATGAGGCTTTTCCATCCAGTACTAAGGAGATGCTCCTTAGTTTGTTTTTCTATGGCTCTTGAGACACTATTGTATGTGTGATTCACAAATACCTGAACAGTCACAATGAGTACCTAATGGCCCAGTTCATCATTGATGTGCTGAAGCTGAATCAGTCTATCACAGCTATTCTTCAGCTGATGGAGACTGGTTAGCAGACTTGATCAGTACATACAAGGGCAAGGAAGGGTGCTGTGCACGGTGGGAAGTAACATGCCCGAAGAAAACACTGTTTGAGTTTAATAATTTATCCATCTGTTGACATTGACTTCCAGATCACAGAATGGAGGGGGAGGTCAGTTTAGATTCTGTCTATCAAGCTGTTCAAGCTTTATACCATCATCCAGATCCACAGGGTAAAGAGAGAGCTTCAGCCTGGCTGGGTGAATTCCAAAAGTCGGTGAGTTCAATATACAATGTAGATCTGTGTTGTAGCCCAGTGTTGGTCTGTCTGTGGTCTAAGAGAAGAAATGTATCTTTACTGACTTGCATTAACATTAAGTGCAATTCCAGCTCTCCACGCTCCATTGTTGTACTTACTTTACTCCTGTGGTCTCCTCAAGAGAATTAAGGGACTGAAACCCATAGCATTGGTCCATTTGAATAGATGGTGAGATCTGATCAATTAGAAATCATTGACTAATCACGTATGTGGTGTCAATGATGCTTACCAAGCTGGTATTTTAATATCAAATCCAGTAGTGTCCATAACTTAGGTGAATTTACCTTTTGTGGCAACATTACAGTTTTTCTCTTTATTGAAAATTGACACAAGAACCAGAATAAAACGCAGGGCTCCCTTGTCATTTCTGTCCTGGCTGATGAACTTCAGCCCCCTGTCATCTTCCAGAACTGGTTGTGTTCATTGTTTATACCTCTCAGTATTTTGACAATATGCTTGTTTTCACAGCGATGTCCCTGGAGATGATATATTGAGGGACTAGGCAGGTGACATAGACTAAACGCAAACATGAGGAATTCTGCAGATGCTGGAAATTCAAGCAACACACATCAAAGTTGCTGGTGAACGCAGCAGGCCAGGTAGCTTCCTAGAGATACTGCCTCCCCTGCTGCGTTCACCAGCAACTTTGGTATGTGCTGCTTGACATAGACTAAAGGTGGTTTATTACATTGAAGTGTAGCCTTCTAGATAGTGGAAATTAATTAATTAAATGAACTTGTTCTAAGCAGGAAATTTTTACACGGCCTGGGAACTGTGCTGCTCTTTATATCAACATTATAGAAAAGAAAATTCCAACAAAGCCTGTATGCACGGGAGCATTTCAGTTACTGCGCGACTGTGCACCCTTGTGGCTTAGAGGGAACAGTGGTAGTTGTCGTGATCTGGGTGGCACACGAACTAAAGCTCCTCACTATCATGGTGCACATGCTAACAGTAAATCAACACCAATTCCATGTCTGATGGTATTTCAGTAAAAGAAAATTAAGGTTTGGACAAATGAAATAACTTGTATCAACTTCTGAAGACTCTTAAATTTCAGCTGCTGTGGTAAGTTTTAACAACTTCCTGTTGCTTCTCTTCTACTGGCCAGATGTTCTCATGGCAGATATCCGACCAGCTGTTGAGACTTCAGCGTGACATCGAGTCGTGCTACTTCGCTGCCCAGACTATGAAGATGAAAATCCAGTATTCATTTTACGAGCTACCCCCTGAGATGCATTCATCACTTCGTGATTCACTGCTCACACATCTGGAGAGCCTGAAGGACTTGTCCCAGGCCATTGTCACACAGGTAGCGTGCATAGGAACTTTGAAGGAGCTGGATGCTGGGGTCAAAGCAACACTCACAACACGCTGGAGGAACTCAGCAGGTCGGGCAGCATCCGTGGAAACGATGAGTCGACGTTTTGGGCCAGAACCCTTCGTCAGGGCCGAAACGTCGACTCATCGTTTCCACGGATGCTGCCCGACCTGCTGAGTTCCTCCAGCGTGTTGTGAGTGTTGCTTTGACCCCAGCATCTGCAGATTATTTTGTGTTGGATGCTGGGGTCACTGTGTCTTTTTCACCTGTGCCTTCTCTAGATTTTGATTCCCTTGGCCTGGGGAAAAGGAGTGTGTATTCACCCTGTCTGTGCCTTCATGATTTTATACAACTGTGCGAGGTCACCCCACAGTCTTCAGGGAGTGGAACTAACCTTCTCTATTTGTAACTGGGTCACTCAAGTCCCAGCAATATTCTTGTAAATCTTCGCACTCTTTCCATTTTCTGTTGTCCTGTATCATATTATTTCCCATATCTAACTGTTGGATTTTCTTTGATATATTTTTACATAATATTCTGTGCTTGGCTTTGCTCGCTTGTGCTACTTATAAATCTTTTTTTCAGGATCTGGTTGGTGCTGGCCAGCCCAGAATAGTTTACCCATTCCTTTTGCTCTTTGAGAAAGGGGTGGTTGTACAGCCAGGCCATTTCAGGAGATATTTAAGAGTTGACCATGTGAATGGTATTTGATGAGGAGTCACAGAAAGGTTGGACAGGATGAGGTGGCTAGCTTTTTCTCAAGCGCATCAGTGAACTGGGTAGCTTTTAAGCTACAGGTGAATACCTAGACTGAGGGTTGGACTGCTTAGGGATAAAGAGGGAAAAGTCCTCACAAACAGAAGGTCCTTATTGAATAATTCACTTCAGTATTCAGTAGAGGGACTTTAACAACTGTGAGGTCAGTGTAGAACAGCTCACTGTGCTGAGCATGTCAAGGTTAAGAAAGAAGCAGTGTTGGAACTCCTGAGGAAAAAACATTAGTATAGGTAAGTCCTTGGGGCCAGATGGAATATAACCAATGCTACTACAGGAAGCAGGGGAAATGATTGCTAGGACATTGATCATGATTGTCGCATCCTTTGCAGCAGCTGTAGTACCAGAGGTTTTAAAGATGGCAGATGTTCAAGAAAAGTAATATGAATAATCCAGGGATTTGTAGAGCAGTGAGTTTTAGGTCAGTGGTAGGCAAACTATTGGAGAAGGTTCTTAGAAACAGGATATACGACCTTTTGGAGAAACAGTCTTAATAGGGATACCCAACATGGTGTTATAAGGAGCAGGTTATACCTCACCAGCCTGTCTGAGTTTTGTGTGGAGTTAATGAAGCAGATTGATGAAGGTAGAGTGGTAGATGTGGTGTATATGATCTTAGTAAGTTGTTGACAAGGTTTCCTATAGCAAGCTCATCCAGAAAGGCATGAAGCGTGGAATCTTGGCTGAGTGGCATTGGCTTGCCCGCAGAAGGCTAAAGGTGGTAGTAAGTGGAGTGCATTTGGCCTGGAGGTTAGTGACTAGTGGTGTTCCCAGGACTTTTCTGGCACCCGCACTCTTATGATTTTTATAAATGCCTTAGATGCAGAAACGGAAAAACAGGTTAGTAAGTTTGCAGTGGCGTGAGGTTTAGTGGTATTGTGTGTAGTACAGAAAGCTGTTGTAGGTTACAGTGCAATATAGAAAGGACACCACTCTAAAACTCAGGTTAAACCTCACAGTATTGTGTTAAGTCCTGATTGCCTTATAGGAATGAAGTGGAAGCTTTAGAGTGTGCCAGGAAATTATAAGAATATTACCTGGATTAGAGAACATGTTTTATGAGGAAAGATTGAATTAGCTAGGCCTCCTTTCCTTGGAGCACAATACCAGAGAACATCCATGGAAGGTGAAAGTAGGATGACAGGCATGTTTTTTTTTCCCCAGTGTGGTATGTGAGTGGAATGCACTGTCAGGTGTGGTGCTTGATACAGTAGGAACATTTAAGAGACTGTTAGGCAAGTGAATATAAGAAAATGGAGAGTTATGTGCTGTGTATGAGGGAAGGGAAAGGTTAGACTGATCATAGAATAGGTTTATATAGGTCAGCACAACATGATGGGCTGAAGGGTATGATTTGTGCTACACTGTTCCATGTTTTAACAAACTTTGTGGTATTTTTTACTTGCAATGTTTGCTTTTTTTTAAAAAAAACAATTTTCAGAGTACAAACAGAATTTAAATCCTAGAAATACCCTGGTGAGATTTGAACTCTCATTGTGATGTTAGTTCAGCTCTCTGATTTTTTTTCTTTCATATCTTAACTGACAGGCCAATGCCATTTGATTGCATAATGCATTCCTGAACTTCTCAACTTTCTGTTTAAACAGGAAATGACCTCAATTTATTTAAATCTCTTCCAGTTAACTGTCTGCCCCTCTGGTTTGGAAACCAAATGTGACCTGCTACTTTCCAGCAATAAGTGTGTCTCATTAGGTCATTATCTATATTCCCTCTGTAATCTGAAGAGACTTTCCAAACTGGTCTTTATTTCTGAATAGCAAACAGCATGCTGGTGAATCTCAGAATCCTCTCTGGGCTTAATTGTTCTTGCACTGTGGAACCCACCTTTTTCATTCTATTCTGCTGTTGCATTCCTGCTGACACTTATCACTTCACATTTCATCTCTCCTATAAATTGTAAAACATAGTTGTGGTCATCATCATTATGTGCCATGTTGTATGACGTGGGCAGTCACGGTCTTATGACAGATTACTGTCTTTGGCAAATTTTTCTACAGAAGTGGTTTGCCATTGCAGCCTTCTGGACAGTGTCTTTACAAGACAGGTGACCCCAGCTGTTATTAACTCTTCAAAGATTGTTTGAACCAGGATTTGTGATGTACACCAGCTGCTCATACAGCCATCCACCACTTGCTCCCGTGGCTTCATGTGACCCTGATCAGGGAGGTGGGGGTTAAGCAGATGCTACACCTTGCAGGCTAAGACCTTGCAAGGAGTGCCTTATGCCTCCTTTTGTTAGTGATACATCTCCACCCTGTCACCCTAAGCGTAGTATTCCATTTAAAAACACAAAGATGCTGAAACCATACACTTGAGGAAGTCTACAGATGCTGAAATCCAAAGCAACATTCACAAAATACTGGAGGTGCTCAGCAGGTCAGGCAGCATCTTTGGAAATGAATAAACTGTCAGTGTTTCGACCTGAAACTACTTATTCATTTCCATAGATGATGCCTGACCTGCTGAATTACTTCAGAAAATGCTGAAAGCAGCTTTTGCTATGCTGAACTATATTTTTCTGCCTTGTCCATTAATCTTGCCTTCCCATTTTTTAAGCATACTTTAGGACTCGGTTGTCTACTCTTGTTTAAGTATCCTCTGCAACTTAGCACTGCACTTGTTCTGTTTATGTTTCTGGTGTAGGGAACTGCAGACAGCAGATCTTAACCTTATCTGATAATTCACCTAGTCAAAGACAAGAATTAGGATCTAAATTCTAATCTTGAGACTGACTGGTTAAAGGGATTTGTTCCTGTGCATTAGAATGGGAAGGACACTATAAACCAGGGGAGCAGAATTAAGCCATTTGGCCCATCCAGTCTGTTCCACCTTTCAATCATGTCAAATATATTATCCCTATCAACCCTATTTTCGTGCCTTCACCCCATAGCTTTGACACTCTTACTAATCAAGAACCTATCAACCTTTACTTTAAAAATTGAGTTATCTTAAGACTACTTCTATTTGTGAAGAGGTCCAGAGCTGTAGAATTTCACTGTTTCCTGCTCAGTGTATTATAAGCTGCAGTATTTCTCCCAATAACATTTAAACAAACCTCTAATAGAGTGGGTTACTCACAACCTTTTGCTGCCTTGATACTGCAACAAAAGTCCGCTATCAATTAACCCCAAAATTTCTGTCGTGCTGTTTTTATAAGGGTAATTCCTCATTTTTTTTCCGCTTTGGATCATAGCTGGCTCTCGCTGTTGCAGACCTTGCCATACAGATGACATCATGGAAGAGCTGTGTCCAGACACTAATTGAGAAGTGAGTATTGCCTTTACACTCAGTGGTAGCAACTCAAAGCGTAAAAGTATATAGGCATGGTCAAGAGGTTCAGTTGTTGTCAGACATCATCAGAATAGAAAAGAAATGTTATCTAAGTGACCTTGAGTGTGGAATGATTGTTGGTGCCAGGCAACAGTTCGAGTATCTCAGAAACTGCTGATCTCTTGGGATTTTCACACACAACAGTCTTTAAAGTTTACAGAGAATGGTGCGAAAAACAGAAAAATGTCCAGTGAGCAGTAGTTCTGTGGGTGAAAATACCTTGTTAATGAGAGCGGTCAGTGGAAAATATCCAGATTGGTTCAAGCTGACAGGAAGGCGACAGTAACTCAAATCACAAAGCGTTACAATGCGTAGAAAAAATCTCTAATCACACAAGTTGATGGGCTACGAATATACACTCAGACAGTTTATTTGGTGTGGGGGTACCTAACACAGTTGCCACCAAGTATATTGGGGACATGCCTTCCGCTGCTGGTTGCTAGTATTTCATTATATTTCCTCGCGTTAGGCATCTGAAATGTATGAACAGGGAGCCGTGATCTATTAAGTGCTCAGTTTGCTGGTACCGACTAAGTCTGAACTACTGTCCATTTATTAATAGTAGGTGTCACTGAAGATGGCTTTCAGAACATGAAATATCCTATATCTTGACCAAGTATGTCAGCTTGTAACACTCAGCATATTGTCCTGTCAACCAGCGGTGTTTTAGATAGAGGAAGGCATCTCCAAAATACCCCAGCATTCTTTTCCCCTAATCTTGATATTTTCACCCCCTAGGAAATTGTAATATTTCTATTTTCATTCTTGTAAGTTCCTGGGCAGGAAATGGAAGTTCAGTGAAGACCCTTCTGTATCTGCAAAGATTAAGCTTGTCAACAGCTCCCATTGATATTACTTTTTTAAGATGGGAAAACGTCCCCAGTCATCTCACCAAGACCTGAGAAAAATGGAAGAGATTTGGAGAGATATCTACAGTCCCAACCAGCATCTTGGAGCTCTCAAGTATTAGCAAGAGACCCTAAGTATTTCCAGTACTTCCTCCTGCTCTTGTTTGTCTCCATGTTATTGTTGGTTTATGGAACTGTGACCACTAGGAAGGGAATGGAGAAATTTGTATGAGTGCTTTGTGAAGGGACTAGAGGTTGGCAGTGGGGGAAACACTTAGCTTCGTGCTGGATTGAAATCCAGTTCTTGAAACAGGATGCCTCTAACGCTCCAGACAAATTCAAATTCGCTTCCAAGTTTCATCTTACTGGGTTTGGATGTCATGTGTTACTTTTGGGTGATTAATCTCACTCTTTGTGCTGTCTGCCCCAGGTATGGCAATGATGAATCTGCTCTACCGTTCCTGCTGGAGATTCTAACTGTCCTCCCGGAGGAGGTTCATAGTCGCTCATTGCGAATTGGTACTAATCGAAGGACGGAGGTCATTGAGGACTTGGCGTACCATGCCAGCCTGGTGATCGGCTTATTGGTAATTCATTGTGGGCATGGAATCTCATTTTGTGTGTGTTGGGTTTTCTTGTGTATATTTATAAGACCATATAACATAGGGGTAGAATTAGACCATTTAGCCTATCGAGTCTGTTCCACCATTCAATCGTTGCCAAGTTATTTTCCCTCTCAACACATTCTTCTGCCTTCTCCATGTAACCTTTGACACCCTTATTGATCAAGAGCCTATCCTAAGCTTTAAATGTACCCAAAGATTTTGCCTCCACAGCTGTCTGTGGCAATGAATTACACAGATTCATCACCCTCTGGCTAAAGAAGTTCCTCATCTCTGTTCTAGGGACATCCTTTTATTCTGAGGGTGTGCCCCCTGGTCCGAGACTCACTCACCATTGCCACGGTAGCATAGCGGTTAGCGTTACACTATTATAACTCTGGGTGTTGGAGTTGGAAATTCAGTCCGAGCATCCACGGTAAGGAGTTTGTATGTCCTTACTGTGGAATTTGTGCGTTTTCTCTTGACAGTCCAAAGACCTACCAGTCAGTAGGTTAATTGGTTATTGTAGTTTGTCCTGTGAATAGGCTAGGGTTAAATTGAGATTTACTGATGGTGTGTCTTGGAAGGGCTGGTAGGGCCTTTCTCCGCACTGTATCTCCAAAATATTGGAAACATCCTCTCCACGTCCACTTTCAATATTCAGTTGCTAAATGGCATTGTTGCTAGATCAATAGTTCCAGCCTCGATTTGGAGGAGGGTTAAACCTCCTTGCTGGAGCATGCCAGAGACTTTGCACCTGCCACAGTAAGGAGAACCTCGCTCAAAATCTGCCAGTCGTAGCAACTACTTGGGAATGCTTGATTCTGACACTGATGGAAAAAAAATGTTTAGCACCCCATTACTGACTACACTACAGATTTTAATTAAACCTAACTAAAGCCAAAAGGCATTACAAAACAAATCATTATACAATCAATTTAAAAGAAATATTAGCACAGCTTCTGCAAAAATGCTGGGAAATACTCTAACAATGATACATTACAAATGGAAACATATGGTTATTATGTAGGCCAAAAGGAAATTAGTTTAGTTGGACAGCACACAAAATACTAGAGGTGTATGTACAAATGTGTTGAAATCCGCACTGTTCAGAATTGTTTCAGAAATTTAAAACAGTACAATCCAGGCCTTTTGGCCCATGATATTGTGCTGATCTTTTAACCTGTCCAATGACCAATCTAACCCTTCTCTACCACATCATTTTTCTTTCATACACGTGGCTGTTCAGGAGTCTCTCAAAATGTGCTCCTACCACCTCCCCTGGCAGCTCATTCTGCATACCCACCACTTCTGCAGAATCATGGAAGCAGAAGCCTTAGTCAGTTGCCATTCAATGCTGGTTCCAGTAACCCATTTTGTAGTTTTTAAAGCAGGTCCTTGATCATGCATCTTTCTACCCGGTGATGCTCCAAAACTTTAGCTTAAGCCAAACCTCTAGAGTGATAAGAAAAGGCTGAAGATCAGTCAGCTTCTGTTCATCCTCAACGTTAATCTGTTCCATCGGGAATAAACTTAAAAACAGAATTTACAAAGGGTTTTTTTTAAAAAGGTGTAAAGCAGCATTGATTGCATATTTGCATGGTCTACGTTTTGTAATGTCTCTGGGCCAGTTGTATCTGCAGATGTTTCAACAGCTTCCATTATATTTCAATATGGAATTGCAATGGCAAGCATTGGTGGATATGCAATGGCAAGCATTTAAAGGTTGCATGGATGAACTACAACAATTGTTCATCCCAGTTTGGCAAAAGAATAAATCAAGGAAGGTAGTGCACCCGTGGCTGATGAGAAATTAGGGATAGTATCAATTCCAAAGAAGAAGCATACAAATTAGCCAGAAAAAGTGGCTCACCTGAGGACTGGGAGAAATTCAGAGTTCAGCAGAGGAGGACAAAGGGCTTAATTAGGAAGGGGAAAAAAGATTATGAGAGAAAACTGGCAGGGAACATAAAAACTGACTGTAAAAGCTTTTATAGATATGTAAAAAGGAAAAGACTGGTAAAGACAAATGTAGGTCCCCTACAGACAGAAACAGGTGAATTGATTATGGGGAGCAAGGACATGGCAGACCAACTGAATAATTACTTTGGTTCTGTCTTCACTAAAGAGGACATAAATAATCTTCCAGAAATAGTAGGGGACAGAGGGTCCAGTGAGATGGAGGAACTGAACGAAATACATGTTAGTAGGGAAGTGGTGTTAGGTAAATTGAAGGGATTGAAGGCAGATAAATCCCCAGGGCCAGATGGTCTGCATCCCAGAGTGTTTAAGGAAGTAGCCCAAGAAATAGTGGATGCATTAGTGATAATTTTTCAAAACTCGTTAGATTCTGGACTAGTTCCTGAGGATTGGAGGGTGGCTAATGTAACCCCACTTTTTAAAAAAGGAGGGAGAGAGAAACCAGGGAATTATAGACCAGTTAGCCTGACGTCGGTGGTGGGGAAACTGCTGGAGTCAGTTATCAAAGATGTGATAACAGCACATTTGGAAAGTGGTGAAATGATCGGACAAAGTCAGCATCGATTTGTGAAAGGAAAATCATGTCTGAGGAATCTCATAGAATTTTTTGAGGATGTAACTAGTAGAGTGGATAGGGGAGAACCAGTGGATGTGGTATATTTGGAATTTCAAAAGGCTTTTGACAAGGTCCCACACAGGAGGTTAGTGTGAAAACTTAAAGCACATGGTATTGGGGGTAAGGTATTGATGTGGACAGAGAATTGGTTAGCAGACAGGAAGCAAAGAGTGGGAATAAACGGGACCTTTTCAGAATGGCAGGCGGTGACTAGCGGGGTACCGCAAGGCTCAGTGCTGGGACCCCAGTTGTTTACAATATATATTAATGACTTGGATGAGGGAATTAAATGCAGCATCTCCAAGTTTGCGGATGACACGAAGCTGGGTGGCAGTGTTAGCTGTGAGGAGGAAGCTAAGAGGATGCAGGGTGACTTGGATAGGTTGGGTGAGCGGGCAAATTCATGGCAGATGCAATTTAATGTGGATAAGTGTGAAGTTATCCACTTTGGTGGCAAAAATAGGAAAACAGATTATTATCTGAATGGTGGCCGATTAGGAAAAGGGGAGGTGCAACGAGACCTGGGTGTCATTATACACCAGTCATTGAAAGTGGGCATGTAGGTACAGCAGGCGGTGAAAAAGGCGAATGGTATGCTGGCATTTATAGCGAGAGGATTCGAGTACAGGAGCAGGGAGGTACTACTGCAGTTGTACAGGGCCTTGGTGAGACCACACCTGGAGTATTGTGTGCAGTTTTGGTCCCCTAATCTGAGGAAAGACATCCTTGCCATAGAGGGAGTACAAAGAAGGTTCACCAGATTGATTCCTGGGATGGCAGGACTTTCATATGAAGAAAGACTGGATGAACTGGGCTTGTACTCGTTGGAATTTAGAAGATTGAGGGGGGATCTGATTGAAACGTATAAAATCCTAAAGGGATTGGACAGACTAGATGCAGGAAGATTGTTCCCGATATTGGGGAAGTCCAGAACAAGGGGCCACAGTTTGAGGATAGAGGGGACCGAGATTAGGAAAAACTTCTTCACACAGAGAGTGGTGAATCTGTGGAATTCTCTGCCACAGGAAACAGTTGAGGCCAGTTCATTGGCTATATTTAAGAGGGAGTTAGATATGGCCCTTGTGGCTACGGGGATCAGGGGGTATGGATGGAAGGCTGGTGCAGGGTTCTGAGTTGGATGATCAGCCATGATCATAATAAATGGCGGTGCAGGCTCGAAGGGCCGAATGGCCTACTCCTGCACCTATTTTCTATGTTTCTATGTTTAAATAGACAAGGATCCAGAAGAGGACTGGGAATACACGGGAGACTTGTGAACACTCCAGATAATAAACATGAGATTCTGAAGGTGCTAGACCACTAGGAAATGAACAGAGAAGCAATTGTGTGATTTGTGAATGAGTCAACAGGTTGGCAGTGGGGAGAAGCTTGCTTAATGCACTGGATTCAAATCCAGGCCTCGAAAGGATTTGAATTCTATTCCCTCTTTATTGGGTGGGATAACGTTTTATAATTCAGTCATTAGTGAGGACCGTTACAAGAGCTTGATGGTGGGGAGGTGGGTGCAGGGTGTATTTGATGTTGGAAAGAAAGTTATATCCACCTGGTCAGTACCATTTTAACCTCACCCATAATTTGACATGCCTCCCCTTGGCACTGTGCAGTCTCATCCACACCCTTTGTGTAGAATCTATACCTATTGACATAATAGCATTTTCACTTTATCCTGACTGTGGCTGTGCTTTCTCACTTAACTTCCAGCACAGTCTGTATGTACTTGATATAATCTCAAACACATTGTAGTTAGATCCCACCACCAAGTACGTCTCTCCCTCTCACCGCCACTTTCTGCCTTCCGCAGGGATCGTTCCCTACGCATCTTCCTTGTCCATTCATTCCTCCCCACTGATCTCCCTCCCAACACTTATCCTTACAAGCAAAACAAATGCTACACCTGCCCCTACACCCTTCCCACACTATAATTCAGTGCCCCAAGCAGTCCTTCTTGGTGAGGCGACACTTCACCTGTGAGTCTTTTGGGGTCATCTTCTGTATCCAGTGCTCCCGGTGCAGTCTCCTGTATATCGGTGAGACCAGATGTAGATTGGGAGGCTGCTTTGCTGAGCATCTACACTCTGCCAGAAAAATCGGGATCTCCCAGTGGCCACCCATTTTAATTCCACTTCCCATTCCCATTCTGACATGGCAGTCTATGGCCTGCTCAATTGTTGCGATGAGGTCACACTCAGGTTGGAGGAGCAACACCTTGTGCTCCGTCTGGGTAGCCTCCAACCTGATGGTGTAGACGTTGATGTCTCAAACTTCTGGTAACGCCTTTCCCACTACATCATTCTTCATTCCAATTTCCCTCTCTCCTTAACTCCATAACTGCCCTTCACCTTCTGGTGCTCATTCCCCCTTCCTTTTCTTCCATGGCCTTCTGTCCTCTCCTATCAGATTCCCCTTCTCCAGCCCTTTATCTCCTTCACCAATCGACTTCCAAGCTCTTTATTTCACCCTCTCTCTTCACCCCCACCTTCCCACTCTCGGTTTCATCGATCACCTATTACCTTGTATTTCTTTCTCCCCTCCCTCACCTTCTTACTCTGACTTCTCATCTTTTCTCTCCAGTCCTGATGAGGGGTCTCAGCCCGAAACATTAACTGTTAACTCTTTTCTACAGATGATGCCTGACCTGCTGAGTTCCTCTGGCATTTTGTGTGTGTGTGTGTTGCTTTGTATTTCCAGAGTCTGCAGATTTTCTCTTGTTTGCAGTAGATGATGCAGAAGGCTAGCTGCCAATGTTTAGAGTTGTACAGATACAGCACAGAAACATGCTCTTCAACTCACTGGGTCTGTGTCAGCCATCAAACACTATTTACACCAATACTGTGTTGGTTGCATTCAGTCATTTGCTTAATAATGTCGGATCGATGTAACTTATCACAAACCAGGGTATTATAATTTTTTTTTTTTACCCTTTTTCTTCCTACGTTTTTGTCAGGGAGCTCTTTAAGGTGTCAGCTGGTCTGTGGCTTTTATGTTGTCATGTGTCATTGAGAAACTTGACTCATTACTCTGTAAATTCTCCAGACAGCCTACATGGAACGTTGCAGCCATGATGAGAAGTTGGTGATAAAGGTTTTCCGATGTCTGATGAGTTGGATTAACCTGGGCATCCTGCATACCGACCACATCGCCAACAGCCAGCTGCTGGTAGCCCTCTTCCAGGTCCTTGTAAGTATCAGTTAAGCAGCTTTGATGTCATCCCAGCATTGGTCTATGCATGAATCCAGTGTAATGAAGGACACTTCTAGCATCAGCACAACCTGTACCTCCTTTACACTAACAGTGTTCACTACATTTCTCTAGTCTGACTTCTGCTAGATGTTGTTCTATGGACAGCAGTGCCTAAAATTTCCCCTTGAAATATAGTGGATTCTGGTTAATTGGGACCAGTACATTTTGGCCCAGTTAAGCAGCTGCTGTTAGTTAGTACAGTACAGCGTATTTCCTTGATCTTCTTTGAAATAGCATAGAGGATCTGTTATGTCTACTTGGAGGGGAGGGTGGGGGACAAATAGGGGCTTAGTTTAATATCTCATTTATTCATGATATGTTGGGCTACAGTGTTTAATACTACTATGTCTTAGTCAGACTTGAACCTTTAGTTACTAGTAGTCTTACATTTACTAAAGTGACAATTTTCAATGCACCAGTCCTGCTTACCTATCTGGTGCCACCTGCTGGGTAATGAATGTATGTCCATTGGAAGAGGATTAAACTAAGCTTAAGGTAGCTGTGCATGTTCAGGTAGCTAATGAATAATTAGAGACTAGAGAAGCACGGGGAGTGGGTGAGTGTTGTTTTGGTGCAAGGGAGGGAAGTGGCCAAAGTGAAAAATTTGGCTGACAAGAGAGAGCATTCTTGTGTCTGCACTTCAGCATTATAATTGTCAAGGAAACCCTTTGGGACGTGCTGAGGTTATGGAAGTCTTAACAGGGATGTAGTCATCAGTCCCAGTGAGTTGAGGAACTGCTCTCTACCTAATGAATCTGTTCCTGGTCATGAACTGCACTAAACTGCGCACTCTTGTTGGAAGGCATAGGGAAAAGAGGAAGCTGTCCTGACGAAGGGTCTCGGCCTGAAACGTCGACTGCGCCTCTTCCTATAGATGCTGCTTGGCCTGCTGCGTTCACCAGCAACTTTGATGTGTGTTGCTTGAATTTCCAGCATCTGCAGAATTCCTGTTGTTTAGGTGTTAATCAGAGTCGGGTTTATTATCACTGATGTCATGAAATTTGCTTTGTGGTAGCAGTGCAAGGCACAATACAATGTAAAAAGGGAATAAGAAAGTAGAGTTCATGGGTTCAAAGACCCCATGAGCACTACCTCTCTTATCCTCTTTCTGGTGATGGGAAGAAGCTATTCCTAAAATCTTCAGTGTGGGTATTCAGGTTCCTGTGCCACCTCCCTGATGGTACTAGTGCAAAGAGGGCATGTCCCAGACTGTGAGACCCTCTAGAGATAGATACGACCTTCTTGATTCACCACCTTTTGGATGGCCTCTGTGATGGGGAGTGTTGTCCCTATGAAGTCCTCTGCAGCCAATTTCAGTGAATTGAATTGACTTTATTTCTTACATCCTTCACATACATGGGGAGTAAAAATCTTTACGTTACATCTCCGTCTAAATGTGCAATCATAATAATTTATAATAAATAGAACAATCAGTGTAACATGGAGTACACTCAAATCAGCGTGAGTTGATCAGTCTGGTGGAAGAAGCTGTCACAGAGCCTGTTGGTCCTGGCTTTTATGCTGCGGTATCATTTCCTAGATGATAGCAGTTGGAATAGATTGTGATTGGGGTGACTTGGGTCCTTTTTACACACCTGTCTTTATAAATGTCCTGAATCGTGGAACGTTCACAACTACAGATGCGCTGGGCTGTCCGCACCACTCTCTGCAGAATCCTGCAATTAAGGGAGGTATAGTTCTCATACCAGGCAGTGATGCAGCCAGTCAGGATGCTCTCAGTTGTGCCTGGTAGAAAGTTCTTAGGATTTGGGGGCCCATACCAAACTTCTTCAACCGTCTGAGGTGAATGAGGTGCTGTTGTGCCTTTTACACCAAACAGCTGGTGTGTACAGACCACATGAGGTCCTTCGTGATGTGGATGCCGAGGAACTTGAAGCTGTTTACCCTCTGAACCCCAGATCCATTGATGTCAATAGGAGTTAGCCTGTCTCCATTCCTCCTGTAATCCACAAGCAGCTCCTTTGTTTTTGCAACATTGAGGGAGAGGTTGTTCTCTTGACACTGTGTCAGAGAGATGACGTCTTCCTTGTAGGCCACCTCATTATTTTTTGAGATTAAGCCAATCAATGTATTGTTGTTGGCAAATTTAATTAGCAGATTAAAGCTGTGGGTGGCAACACAGTCATGGGTATACAGGAGTAAATGAGGGGACTTAGCACACAGCCCTAGAGACACCATGCCAGGCAGAGATGCAACCAGGCAGAATGCTCTCCATGACATCGGTAGAAGTTTGCTAGAGTGATGATATCACTGGTCAGTTGAATAGTTAATCCTATTCCAGTGGCCGGTATACATCTACCAAATGAACAAGGTAGAATTTCTCAGAAAATAATGAAATGGTGTCTGAGTAAAGAGTCTCCATTTGAACATTAGCTCCAGAGGCTTTAATGTAGTTAGTGAAACATGAAAGTCATTCAGATTAGAAGAATTCTGGTTCACTGTCTGATTAACTGGTCCCACTTTTCCTGCAATTCCCTAATTCCTGCAGAAGTATGTGTGCTGTGTAAATACTGGACATATTCAGTATGGAGCTGGTTTTCTGGTGACCTCCCATGAGTTCAAATAAAAATTGACCTCTTGAATTGCATGCCAGCATCAGGACACAAGACCTGAGAGGGAATGAGGAGGGTGGAAAACTAATAGTTTGAGCTTGTTTCGTATTTTCTAACTTTTTTAAGTGTTTGTGCCTTTGAAGGGTGAACTTTGCAGCCACTGGGTTGACTTGGTACACTTAACGGAGGTTGACTTGGGATATGGATAATATTTAGCTAAACATTCATCTTTGTGTGAGTGGGATTTAATACTGAAGAGAAATGTGGTGCAACAGGTAATCAGAAATGCTGTAAAATCAACTGTTCTTGTATTTCAGAGGCATAACCAGACATCCTCAAATCTGCATGAGGTGGCTAGTGATTGTGTCTGTGCTGCCCTCTATGCTGTTGAAGGCTTGCAGGAGAGTTTACGCCTGGCACTGCAGTTGCAAGAAGGAGTGTTGGCACTTGAGGACGCTTACCACAATGCAGTTGCCTGTGAGGATATGGACAAGTAAGTATTGACCAGCTTGTCTATTCCATGGCGTGAGAATACCAATCATTTGTGTATGCAATGGCATTGAAAATAGTTTTGTGGTAGATTCCTTGAGTGTTCCACTGGTTAATGAGATGGCTACTCTCCTACTTGATCCTGGTCTGTACAAGGTTACCTGACCTTTTCAGCCAGTAAGTTGAGGGCAGAGCCAGACTTACAATAGATACGCTTAGGTGATAGTATTAAAATAGTGAAGTGGTTTTGAAAAGAAAGTAAGAGTCTAGTTAAAAAGAATATATAAGCTATTTTGTGCACTCCTCAAGAAGATTTGATTCTTCATCAAAATGACATGAGTACGTATGGTCATATCATTTCTTAAAGCTATAACTCGAAATTTTCTAGATCTGCTAAAGAACCAACAGATCTGTAGTTGATGCAGTTAACATCGATCTGGGTCTCATCACCCTGGCTGCCTTGGTACATGTGTTAGGATATCCTTTGTCAATTCCAGTTCAGTCTTCAATGCAGTCATCCTTGAACATCAGCAAGAGAAACTCCCCACGTTTAACGGACCAGGTTCCATCTGCAGGTGGATCGGAAACTTCTTCCCTAAAAAGAGACAGTATGTATGACTTGGCATGCATTACTCCATATTATCGCTCATCAACATGGGTGAGCCGGAGGAGTGTGTTCTCTTCCTTCCCCTGGGTGGGTTACTGGGTTGAGGTGTTTATCATCCTTGCTGCTTGGATAAAGTAACTGTTTTTGAGTCTGGTGGTCCTGGTGTGGATGCTATGTATCCTTCCTGATGGGAGTGGGACAAACAGGCCATGAGCAGAGTGTGTGGAATCATTCATGATGTTACTGACCCTTTCCTGGCACCTTTCTATGTATATGTCCTGGGTGGCAGGTAGGCTGGTGCCAGTAATGCATTGGGTCTTACTGTCTGCCACAGTGCAGCTTCCGTACCATGCAGTATGTTCGGATGCTGTCTACTGTGCATCTGTAGACTGTCATTAGTACTGATGTACATGGTCCAGCTCTCTTCAGCCTCCTCAGAAAGTAGAGAAGTTTGTGAAGAGGTAACATCGTAAGACATAGGAGCAGAATTAGGCCATTTGGCCTGTTGAGTTTGCTCTGTCATTCCATCATGGCTAATTTACTATCCTTCTCAATCCTATTCTCCTGCCTTCTCTCTGTAAACTTCGACACCCTGACTATTCAAGAAACTAGCGACCTCTGCTTTAAATATACTCAGTGATTTGGCCTCTACCTCCACCTTTGGTAATGAATTCCACAGATTCACTACCCTCCAGCCAAAGAAATTGCTCCTCATCTCTGTTATAGATGGTTGTCCCTCTATTCTGAAATTGTGCTGTCTGGTCCTAGACTCGCATGCTATAGGAAGCATCTTCTTCACACCACTCCAAACCTTTCACTATTTGATAAGTTTCTATGAGATTTCCTCCTCATTCTTCTAAACTCCAGCAAGTACAGGCCCAGAGCCATCAAACACTGCTCTTGTGTCACCCTTTCATTCATGGAATCATTCTTGTGGACCTGCTGTGCAGCCAGCACATCTTTTCTTAGATAAAGGGCCTAAAACTGCTTGTGTTACTCCAAGCATGGTCTCTCCAATGCTTTATAAAGTCTCAGCATTACATCCTTTCTTTTGTATTTGAGTCCTCTCAATGTTTGCTAACATTTCTTTTGTCTTCCTTACCACTGACTCAACCTGCAAGTTAACCTTAAGGGAATCCTGTACAAGGACTGTGCATGTGGATGTACAAAGTCCAGCTCTCTTCAGCCTCAGGAAGTAGAGGTGTTGGTGAGCTTTCTTGATTGTGTTCTGGACCATGAGAGGTTGTGTGAGATGTGGACTCCCAGGACTTTGAAACTGCTCGTAGTTTTCACCACTGTGCTGCCAAAGGAAAGTGGTGTGTGAGTGGTGCAGTTCTTCTGAAGTCAATAACCTCCTTTGGCTTACTGACATTGACAAAGAGGTTATTTGCCAGGCACCAAGCCTCGGGCTCTTCCACCTCTCTGCAAGTCGTTGCAATGTTGTTGGTGATGAGCCCCACCACTGCCGTGCCATCGGCGAACTTGACAGTGTACTTGCCATGTAGTCATGTGTGAGTAGAGTGTACAGCAATAGGCTCAGCACACAGCCCTGGGGCTGGCACCTGTGTTGAAGATAATGGAGAGGGAGGAGCAGTTTTGCACCCTGGCCATCTGAGCTCTTTTGTTTGGGAAGTCCAAAAGTCCAACACCTAGTTGCACTGTGGTGTATTTAGACTGAGGAGTAGGAGTTTGTTCACCAAAGTCTGTGAGACAATAGTGTTGAAATGAAATTCAGAAACAGTATTCTGACATAAGTGTCCTTCAGTGATCCATTAGAGTTTGTGGACGACAGTGCTGTCATTGGACTAGTCACCAGAGGCAATGAATCCAAGTGCCACCACTAATCAAACTCATGGAGGCGCACATTTCTAGTCTCCTCTCGCTCATCATCAACAACTCTACCGTTAACAGCATAGTTGTAGCAGGCACATATGGTCCACAAAGCAGTTTGGTCAAATGACCAGTTTCTATGCTAAAGCCTCCATGTAATTCTGTGTACTTTTATGTGGAATGGTCAGTAGAGATGATCCCATATTGTCTGGAATTAGACAAATCTGTGTTGCACTCCTGGCTATAAAGGTAAAGTTGGGGTCAGATGTTCAGTGAGGGATCACTTTAAATTATGAAACGGTGAAGGTACATTTGTGGGAACAAGCTCAGAACATTACTCTGAATGTGACAAGTGTTGAACTTGATGAGACAGTAGCTTTATTACAACATGAAATCTTAATGGGCACAGTAGAAGCATCTTTTGTGGTAGTTCTTTCCTATAGTCTGGTGGCCTTTGTGTGTTCCAGAGCCCTGAACTACTGCCGTATTTTCACTGAGCTGGCAGAAACATTACTGGAGATGGTTATCCGCTCACCAGGCCAAGGACTGGGTGATCTTAAAACACTCAACCTCATCTTGAACTGTGTTGGACACGAGCAGTACGAGGTGAGTTCCCACCCTTTGTGTTTTGAGCAGCTGAATATGTAGCTCACGTAGCTTCACCTATTGAGTACATAAGGCAGTAAATGCCTTTGACCATTCAATAGGTTTCAATTAGGTCACCCCTCGTTCTTCTAAATTCCAGTGACTATAGGCCCAGAGCCATCAAACGCTCTCCATATGACAAGCAGTTTAGTCCTGGCATCGTCTTCTCTCTCCATCTCCATTATCTTCTAAAATAAGTGGCCCAAAACTGCTCTCAGTACTCCAGGTGAGGCCTCACCAAAGCTTTATAAAATTTCAACATTGCATCCTTGCTTTTATCCTGCAGAGAGACCTAGATAGTTTAGGGGAATGGGCAAAGAAGTGGCAAATGAAATACAGTGTTGGAACGTGTATGGCCATGCACTTTGTTGGAAGAAATGAGCAGGCAGAGTATTATTTAGATGGGGAGAGAATTCAAAATGCAGAGATGCAAAGGGACTTGGGAGTCCTTGTGCAAGATACCCTAAAGGTTAACCTCCAGGTTGAGTCAGTTGTGAAGAAGGCCAAGGCAATGTTGGCATTCATTTCTAGAGGTATAGAATATAAGAGCAGGGATGTGATGTTGAGGCTCTATAAGGCACTCGTGAGACCACACTTGAAGTATTGTGTGCAGTTTTGGGCTCCTTATTTTAGAAAGGATATACTGATATTGGAGAGGGTTCAGAGAAGATTCATGAGTATGATTCATTCCAGGAATGAAAGGGTTACGGTATGAGGAACATCTGGCAGCTCTTGGGCTGTATTCCCTGGAGTTCAGGACAATGAGAGGGTATCTCATAGAAACATTCTGAATGTTAAAAGACTTGAACAGATTTGAAATGGCAAAATTATTTCCCATGGTAGGGGATTCTAGAACATATGTGGAGAACAGATGTGTCCTTTTAGAACAGATGTGGAGGAAGTACTTTAGTCAGAGGGTGGTAAATCTGTAGAATTTGTTGCCATGAGCGGCTATGGAGGCCAAGTCATTGGGTGCATTTAAGACAGAGATAGATAGATTCTTCATTAGTCAGGGCATCAGAGCGTATGGGGTGAAAGCAGGAGTGTGGGGATGACTGGAAGAATTGGATCAGCCCATGATTGAATGGTGGAGCAGACTCGATGGGCTGAATGGCCTACTATATCTTATGGTCTTGTATTCTAGTCCTCTTGAAATGAATGCTAACATCACATTTGCCTTCCTCACAGCAGACTCAACCTGCAAACTAACTTTTAGGGATTCCTGCACAAGAACTCCAAAGTCCCTTTGCACCTCAGTTTTTTTTGGTATTCCCTCTCCATTTGGAAAATAGTCAACCCTTTCATTTTCTCTATCAAAGTATATGACCATACACTTCCCAGTGCTGTATTCCACTTCTTTGCCCATTCTCCTAGTCTAAGTCCTTCTGTAGCCTCCCTATTTCCTAAAATTACCTGCCCCTTCACCTATTTAGGTAACGTCTGCAGACTTTGCAACAAAGCCATCAATTCCATCATCCAAATCTTTGACATATAATGTGAAAAGAATCAGTCTCAACAAAGACTCCTGTGGAACACCACTAGTTACTGGTGGCCAACCAGAAAAGATTCCCTTTATTCCCACTCTTTGCCTCCTGCCAATCAACCACTGTTTTATCCCTGCCTGAATCTTTCCATGGGCTCACAGCTTGTTAAGTAGCTTTATGTGTGGCACCTTGCCAAAGGCCTTCTGAAAATCCCAAATACACAACATCAACTGATTCTCCCTTGTCTGTGCTGTTTTCTATTCAAAGAATTCCAACAGGTTTGTCAGGCAAAAAATTTCCCTTGAGGAAACCATGCTGTTTACAGCTTATTTTATCGTGTATCTCCAAGTACCCCAATACTACATCCTTAGCAATAGTCTTCAACAACTTTTGATCCACTTTTTCCCAAGATAGGGAAGTCTAAAACTTGAAGGCATGGATTTAAGGTGAGAGGGTAAAGATTTAAAAGGGACCTGAGAGACAACTTCTCTTGGAGTGCAGTGAATATTTGGAGCAAGCTCCCAGTGGAAGCTGTAGAGGTGGGTGAGGTTAGATATTTGGACAGGTATGTGAATAGAAAATGTCGGAATAGGGCTAACATAGGCAAATGGGACTAGCTCATGAACATCTTGATCAGCATGAACAATGTAGGCTGAAGGGCAGTGGGCCTTTCTGTCATGAGATCCAGGCAGACACACTGAACGTACTACTGAGAAAGCCATGATGGGATCAAAATACTGTGTGAGGAGGAGACAATAAACCTGCCGGTCTGGATGGCCATGACACTGAGGTGAAGGGTGCAGTGGCCAATATCATTGAGTACAAAGGATTATCTGTTCAATGTCTCCTTGCTACTTGTTGGAGCTTCCCGTGTGCATGATAACTAATATGCTTCTTATAATATCAAATACACTACACAAACAGATGGTATGATTAGTTAACTATTGGCCTTGTCACTAATTACACTCCAAAGCTCAAAACAATTCTATGAAATGTGACACCTTATACAGTTGTGTTTGGTTAGTGTAATGCTATTTACAATGTGAGTGACCCAGACTCAATTCCACCTCCCTCTTTGAGGAGTTTGTATATTGTCTCTGTGACTGTGGGTTTCCTCTGGTTGTCCTGGCTAGCAAGTTAATTGATCACATGGGTGTAATTGGGCAGCATACTCTAGCTGGGCTGGGAGGGCCTGTTCCTGTGCAGTGTCTCTAAATGTATAAAAACAACAGAGCCCTGGGTGTGTGCAAGTTCTTCAGTTTTCATTGTGCAAGTTCTTCGGTTTTCATTTGGCAAGTGTCATTGCAATACTTAAGCCTGGGGCATAGCTCTGACTGCTTAGTGTGAGACTAGCAGAGCTATGACTGAGATTTACTTAAAAAGGCAGAATCTAGAACTATGGATCAGTGTAAAAGTAAAAAGTTGTCTGTTTAAGACAGGAGGTAAAATTTTTGCGCTTGGGAAGTTGAGTATATTAAGATCTCTTCCTCAGTGTCATTGAAATCAGTTTTTAGATATCTTTCAGATAAAAATAGATTCTTAAAATAGGGGGTGAAAGTTTACAGGAACTTACAGTTGAGGTTAGTAATAGCTGTGACTTTTTATTACGGTAGGCTTGAACAGCTTATTGACTTGCTCCCATCAATGCCTATGTATAATGATGCTTCATTTAAAAATTGTCTTGCTGCTGCTTTGTCCTGATAATATTGATGTGTTTGTGCAGGTGGCGGAGATCACGTTCAATTTCTGGTACAGACTGGCGGAAACGCTCCACAAGTTGAAGGATCCCTCGGTGAATCAGATTTTCAGACCGTACTTCCAGAGACTCACTCAGTCTCTTACCTTCCACTCTCAGATGGACCCTGATCATGTAGGTCACGTGGACTTGTGCACAGTAATGCATTGGGAGTTGAAGAAGTGGCACTGATTCTTAAATAAGCCACCCTTGTCGACTCAAACCTTAAGAGTCTACAGCAGGCAGTCTACTGGAGGAACTCAGTGGGTCGAGCAGCATCTGACCCAATGCAATTTCAAACTGAAACTTTTAACAATTCCTTCCCTCCCTACGGATGCTGTCGACCCAGTGAGTTCCTCAGACTGTTTGTTGCATCCTTGTTAACTTTTTTATGATAGTGTCGTCTTTTTTTTTGGACCACTGTGATGCTTTCAGTTTTCCATTGCTTCTGAGAGCTTGGAGAAAAAGGCATAAGACATAGGCAGTACTCATTGGTGGTGTAGGAAATACTGACCTTTTCCTTCACTAATGTGAATTCAATGTCACCAAGACCGATTAAGTTGAAGTCTCCTGCTTTCGCTAACTAAGTTTTTGTATCAAATGACCACATTGTAGTTCCTTTTTTGATTCCGATTGAGGTGGTGTCAGGGTAGAGTCCTATTGTACCAAACTGCCATTAATTTGTCCCTGAACTTTTCTTGGGAAGAAAACTGGGAAAAATACCTCAGCAGTTCAGTGAAGGAAATGCTGCTGCTTCAATTGAGGTGGATTGTGAAGCTCCCTCTTTCATTGTGGCATGTATCTGAAGGTGCCTAATACCGATTAGTGAAAGTGGAAATGCTCTCCTGTGTAAGCGCTTTTTTGAGTGGGTGAGCTATGTATCTTTTTAGGGAAAAAAAAACTCCCCAATATCCTTTTGATTCAAGCCAATAACCCCAAAAAAAAAATTATAATCCAGGAGGTTAAAATGATACAAGTAGATGCACCATGTCAGGTATAGGGAGAGGAATGGTATAAATGCTGAGCTTGGGTTTGGGTTGAATTGGGGTTTTTATTTTATTTCTAAGCCCTCCTGTAATATGAGCTGTATCTTTACCTTTACACAAACCGGTATTGCTACTGCAATGTTTCCCTAACAGGAAGGAGTTCTAGATGAGGCAGATGAGTTTTTCGAGTTCAGGCTACGGGTTTCCGACTTGTTGAAAGATGTTGTAGTCCTTATTGGTGCTTCAGAGTTTTTCCTGCAGGTGAGTAAGAATCCTCTTAACCATTGGTCATGAGGGCACAATGAACAAATCAAAGGAAGTTTTTGTTTGTGGAGGGGGGATGGGAAGCTGGGTTTATCTATACAACAAGTTCTGTCAGTTCACTTTTTCCACTACCTACCTAACCCAGCCCATCCATGCCTACCTACAGTTAATTCCATATTCTGCCTTGTCCTTGCCCCTCGCTTGAGCAACATCCTCACATCAGTTTAAATTCTCTTTTGGTCGTTATTTTAGTTTGGCATAACTTTGGGAATGCATTTGATGACTTGGGCCATGTTCTTTCCCAGTTGTATTCGACACTAAAGGAGGGCAGCCCGGCCTGGGAGGAGACAGAAGCAGTGCTCTTCATCATGACTGCATTAGTCAAAAACTTAAACCCGTGAGTGTGAATCTGTGGAGCTATTTGGCATTCTGTGAATAATGTTATTGTTTAAGACTAGAGCTGTCTTTGGCTGAGACTGTATAGAAGCATAGATTTAATTTCGAATGCTTGTAAGATTAGGAATTCACTGTGTACACAATTACCTTGTTGCCCCCTCATCAGGTGACACTTTCTATATCCTTGGGTAATCAGTAGGTGATGATTTGGGCCATGTCCTTTCCCAGTTGTATTTGACACTGAAGGAGGGCAGCCCGGCCAGTTTTTAGCCATTTTGGAGCAATGATGCACAATTTGGATAGGAATTGGGGTTGTAGTGTGCAAGGGTACACAGCAGGCAGGGGAGAAAATGTCTTTTTTAAATAGACGTGGGAAATAGTTGTTTGATTTTTAGAAATGTCTTCATTATCAGCAGAATTCTGACCTTTGATATCTTTATTTAGTACTCCCAATCCAAGTCAGTTGGTGTTTTTGCCTTCTGCATGTAGCACTTATTAATTTGGAGTTTGCACTACAATCATTTCAGTTCTTCGCAGCCGATTATATTCCACATAACTCCATAAAAGTGGTTGCGTATGGAGAAGCAGATGTGTCTTGGCAATGGGTCTGTCCCATGATCAAATTCTCTGCTAAATGTTCACACTCAGGTTTGCATATGAATAGAAGCTCCTTAAATCAAGTACTGCAAAGCTTCAAGCATTGCAGAGCAACCAGGGACGGCAAACATCAGAGATCCTGCAAGTTTAAATGAAGAGGCAAATTTAAAAGGGGAAAATATTCTGAGACTTAAGAAAGTAAATTAAGCCTAAAAGAAACGCTATGACATTAGTTGCTTGTTTTTTTAAATATTCATTCATGGGATCTTGCCATTTCTAATTGTTCCCTGAATTGTGTGACTCTCAGGACAAGAGGGGGCACGGTATAGCAGTGTAGCGGTTAGCGCATTTCCTTGCAGCACCAGTTTTCACTGGGGTTCAATTCCCGCTGCTGCTGTAAGGAGTTTGTTTGTATGTTCACTTTGTGATCGGGTGGGTTTCCTCCAGGTACTCGGGTTTCCTCCCACATTCCAAAGATGTACATTTAGGATTAGTAAGTTGTAGACACGCTGTGTTGGCGCTGGAAGCAGGGGATACTTGCTCAGCACATCCTCGCTGATTTGATGCAAAAGCACAATTCATTGTATATGCGACAAGTAAAGCTAATCTTTTCAGAGCAGTTCAAAATCTATCGCAATGAATATGAAGTTGTGCTGGAATCCAGTTTTGGGGTACTGAAGAGCATGATTGTAGTAGATGAGGCTACATGAAATTTATAGCAGTTTTATGGTCATCATTGCTGCTATCAATTTTCTATTCCAGATTTATTATTTAATTTCCGATGTGGCAAAGGTAGAATTTGAACTCTTGTCTCTAGTTATCCAAACATCTGTATGTTAATCCACTAACTTGACCATATCTTAAAGGGGAAAAATGATTCTGTATGAATGTCTCTGAGATTTGCTGATCTGCTGGTGAGCTTTACAGTTGTGGAAAGTCACTTTATATCTGAAGACTGTTTGTTACAAGTAAAATGTTGACTTTCCTTTACATTTAGGGAAAAGGAGTTGCGGCTGGGAGATGTTGTTCAGGCAGTGATCAACCTCCCTGATAATACACACCTGGCGGTGCAGCATTCTGGAGTGCAGCTCCTGGGGGAGCTGGGAGAATACATCAACAGCAATGTGCAGTGCCTAGGTTAGTACCGATGGGTTTGGGCAGCTCCCTTTCTCCATATGAGTGACATTGTGTGTTGGTTGCATTGCCACTGACTTGCAAGCAGACTTGACCGGTCATTCGGAGGAGTCATCATATTGTGGGTCTCATATAGAGTCATAGAGAATTACAGCACAAAGACAGACCTTCTGATCCACCTAGTCCATGCTGAACTATTAATCTGTCTAGTCCCATTGACCTGCACTTAGAGTTAGACCATAGCTCTCCTTACTCCTCCCATCAATGTACTTACCCAAACTTCTCTAACTTTTCAATCAAACATGCATTCATCGCTTACACTGGCGGCTCATTTCACATTCTCACAACCCTCTGAATGATGAAGTTCCCCCTCGTGTTCCCCTTAAACATTTCACCTTTCATCCTTAACCCATGACCTCTAATTCTGGGCTCACCCAAGCTCAGTGGGGGGAAAAGTCCCTTTGCATTTACCCTATCTATACCCCTCATAATTTTGAATACCCCTATCAAATCTCCCCTCAATCTTCAAAGTCTGCTTGTGTTTGCCCCGTCTGTGCCCCTTTTGCATTCTGCTATTCGGCTCTAGCCTATGTTAATCTGATTCTACAAAATCAGCCTTTAATTTATTGCAAACAGGTACATAAATGGGTCTGTCCTTTTGATTCAGTCCATAAAGCAGCTCTGAAAGTTCCCATGGTTTCCTCTCTGCACATTTTTCTCCATGGTTTTGCATTCCCTCAAAACCATTGCCATCCAATTTAAAACAGTAGGCCATGAAGACAAGGTTCAATAATTGATTTACAGATTAATTGGGGCTTGGCCTCGAGGCTCAAAGAAAATTAAGCAAGTCTCCTCTCCTGTTTGTTATCCGTAAGACATCGGAGCAGCATTAGGCCATTTGGCTGATAGTCTACTCCACCATTCAATCATGACTGGTGCTGTTCTCCCCCCTCCTCAACTCCATTCTCTGGCCTTCTCCCCGTAACCTTTGATTGTGTGTCCAATCAAGAACCCATCGATTTCTGCCTTAAATACACCCAATGACCTGGCCTCCATAGCTACCTATGGTAACAAATTCCATAAATTCACCACCCCCTGGTGAAAGAAATTTCTCCACATCTCTATTTTACATGGATGCCCCTCTATCCTGAGGCTGTGCCCCCTTGTCCTAAACTCCCCCACCAGCGGGGAAACATCCTTTCCACATCTACTGTTTAGGCCTTTCAACATTCGAAAGGTTTCACTGAGATCCCTCTCATCCTTCTAAATTCCAGCGATTACAGACCCAGAGTTATCAAGGGAATTGCTTTTGTGCATTCCCAGGTGAGAATTGGTGGAGGTCCCTCTGCTAATCTCAAGGCCCATTGCTGAGTGAACGAATAACACTAAAAATGGCTAAGATGCTTCAGTGTGGTGCAGCTTGAGTTAATGATAGGGACTTTGGACTATAGACTTTTTTTCAGTTTTAGTTTTTATGTTCTGTGATTTTCGCCTGATCTTTCTCATTTTTTTGTGCAGGAAGGGGGATTTAGGGGTTGATGTGCCTGTTCCGTTTTCATTTGTTTTTTTTATGCGGGGCGGTGGGATTTGGGGTTGATGATTGTGCTGCCTTTGTTGGTTTCATGGCTACCTGGAGAAGAATTTCAGATTTGTATACTTCGATAATAAATGAACCTTTGAACCTTTAATTGAGTACAGGAGTTGGAATGTTAAGTTGAAATTGTACAAGATATTGGTGCAGCCTAATTTGGAATATTGTCTAGATTTAGTCACCTACCTACAGGAAAGATGTAAATAAGGTTGGAAGATTGCAGAGAAAATTTACAAGGTTGTTGCTGGAACTTGAGGACCTCAGTTATAGCGAAAGGCTGAATAAGTTAGGGATTTATTCCCTACAATATAGAAGATTGAGGGGAGATTTGATAGAGGTATACAAAACTATGGGCTGGTTGGTGGTGTAGTAAATTAGCACTAGACTTGGAGGCAGATAGTTCTGAGTTCAAATCGGCCAGTTCCCAACCTGGGCAGCAGTGGTAACTGAAAGAAAGGCCTGGCAATCTATTTCTGTAGCTTGCTACGAAAGCCCTATGGACAGCTATGCTATCAATAGTGGCTCCATGAGTCGATGATGACTTGGCGGCATTTAACAACAACATATAAAATTGTGAGGGGTATAGATGGGGTAAGTGCAAACAGGGTGAAAGGTGAGATATTTAAAGGGAACATGAGGATGGTGAGTGTGTGAAATGAGCTGCCAGTACGTGTAGTGAATGCCGGGTCAATTTCAACATTGAAGAGAAAATTGGATGGGAGGCATATGGAGTGCTATGGTCCAGGTGCAGGTCGATGGGACTAGGTAGATTAATAGTTCAGCATGGACTAGATGGGTTGAAGGGCGTGTTTCTGTGCTGTAGTGTTCTATGATTTTACTCTAAAATATTTGGGTGGTGGGTTTCCCTGCTTAAACGGAGAGTTGTAAAACACTCATCAGTAAGCTTTCCTTAGCTCATTTGGAATAAAGTCAGTCATCTTATTTCTGTAAAGTGGAGTGGTGGAGGGAATGCAACTGTAGGGAGGTGTGAAATAAATTATAAAGTGTTGCAAGTGCTCAGCAGGTCAGGGTATACGGAGAGAGAAAAATTCAAATTGATGAACTTTCAGAACAGTACAACTTAGCCTGCTGCATATTTCCAGCACTCTGTGTTTTTATTTACCTCTTTGTTAAAACTGTGCAAATTAACCAAATTAATTGGTTATAACTTCCACCAATTAATTACACATGCACTTTAATGGCAATAGTCTGTCTTCCACTGTCTGCAGCTGAGAAATATTGGGCCTCTTCTTGAGTTTGAAGCAGGAGTGGGCTATTTGGTACCCACAACAGCTTCATCCTTCAATAAGATCAAGCCCTTCAATAGTTTATCTCAGTGCCACTTTCTCGCAGTAACCCCACATCTCTTGATCCCCTAACATACAAAACTTTATCATTCTCTATCCTGGATCGTGTACCATAGCTGCGCTACATGAGAGCAATCCCTACAGTAGGGTTTTTAATGCCATGGAACCCTGCTGTTAACTGAAGGATCTGTGGACCCCGGGTTGAGAACCCCAGCTCTATAGCCAGCAATGGAGAACATCAGACTGGACTTGAGTAACGATGGCACACAATCATCTGGTTCTTCTTCTATACTGCCGCACCTGAGCCTAAATAATTATGATTCTGGTTGCTGATCCGTGCCAGCAGTAAATTTTCCCTGACTGTTAGTGTTCATTTCCTCAGAGCCAGTGCTAAATTTCCTGACACAACGTTTGAAGCAGAGGGAGCTAGCGAACGCTGCGGCCAACTCGATCCAGAATATCTGCGCCATGTGCAGTGACCCGATGACACGGCACTTTGAGGGGCTGCTGCAGGTGGCCTCATCCTTGGATGCACTCCCCATTTCACACGACTCATCCATCGGACTTCTCCGAGGTACAGAATCGTTGATGTTCTCTTGCTGCAGTGAATGTCGTGAAACAGCCAGCAGTGTGCGCACCAAGGTTGGTTCACAGCGTAGCACACTAGCGAGCACATAGGCAGGGCTGGTGTCAGTAGCCTATTTAGAATCATTTGCAAGAGTGCATAATATAGTGCTGTTGTTGGAAATAAAATCAGCAAAGGGCATGAATCCTCATTAAGCCAAGTCACTTGTTTTGGTGTGAGTTATCAGTGTGGATATGTAATTTCCTTTAAATTGGCACGATATGAAATGTTAACTTTTTCTTTCCATGGATGCTGTGAGACTGCATTCGGAGTAACTTCTCTTTCTATGTTAGATTCTTTCATCCCACTGAGAAACTAAATTCTGTCTCTTTCTATTTCCTTGGAGCTGTTTATTCAAAGTCAGATTTTGTTCTGGTGCTGTCCTCTGGAGGATAAAACTTGTAAAACATGCAGGGCTTTGCTTTTGGGACGACTTCACTGGGCCAGCAATTCTGCATTAGTCCAGGACAAGATGCCTTCTCCAGAAATTGACCAAATTCATAAATGTTAATTTTAATTGTACTAATTAAGTGGACTATATAAAAAAAAATCATGATCTTTGTATAAACCTGGTTATAGATAAAATGAAGGTGTAAGTAGTCTGACTAACTGTCGTGGTATTAGTGCATCAGTGAGCTAGATGATTGCTGTATTGAACCTTGCAATGAGCTAACTGAATTTTGGCCATTCCAGCACTGCCACAAATAGTATTTGCATCTCTAGGCCCCAGGAAGTAGGGAAATTCTAAGCAAATTTATTATGAAGGTATGTATATATCACCATATACTACACTGAGATTCATTTTCTTACAGGCATTCATGGTAGAAAAAGAAATACAATAGAATCAATGATAAAGTACACAGAAACAAAAACTGACAAACAACCAATGTACAAAAGAAGACAAACTATGCAAAAACGTAATAAATAAATATTACTGAGAATATGAGTTGTAGAGTCCTTGAAATTAAGTCCATGGGTTGTGGAATGGGTTGAGGTGAATGAAGTTATCCATGCTGGTTCAGAAGCCAAGGCATCTCTACCTCCTTCCTAATGGCAGCAATGAGAAGAGAGCGTGGCCTAATTGGTGGGTTCCTTGATGATGGATGCTGCTTTGCTTTGGCAGTGCTCCTTGTAGATGTACTCAATGGTTTGCGGGGGGGGGGCAGGGGGAGGGGGTTGTTTTTTGCCTGTGGTTGTCTGGATCCATGATGGGTTCCAGCTGCTGTTCAGTATGTTGGAGAGCTTGTGCTGCCTAGTAACAAAATCATTTTCACATACGTGGAAAATATTAACTGAATGGGTTCCAGGAATCTGAGGATGCTTCTGTGGTCAAACCCTAGAACATGTCAGGATCTTGAGAGGGCCCAAACTAGAGAAGGTTGTATCAGCTAAACTATTACGAAGTGACAAACTGTTTCCATCTTGTCAGGCATTTCTTTGGTGTTGGCTCGGATGCCTTCAGAGAAGATCGAAGAAACCTTCCAACGCCTCTGCTCCATGCAGGTTACTGCTTTAAAGAAAGTAAGAAATGTGGTATTCATTGGCTTTCCTACTGATGGTTTCTTAGATAGCATTTTCTGCCCAACCAAGGAGAAGCAGCGCAGAAAATTGAGAAAGACTAGCTTGTCTTTACTAAGGGGTGGTGCAGTGGAGAACATCGTCCTAGACTTGCTGTAGAACTTAGTCCTTTTGTTGCCACTAAATACATGTTAATCGATAAATATGTATGTGGGGCACAGCAACATGGCTGTTAGTTTAATGCTATTACAGTGCCAGAGACCTGGGTTTGATTCTGCTGCTGTCTGAGGAGTTTATACGTTCTCTCCGTGACTGGCATGGGTTTCCTCTGGGTGCTCCGGTTTCCTCCTATATTCCAAAGATGCATGGGTCAGTAAGTTAATTGGTCACGCAGCTGTAATTGAGTGGCACGGGCTCATTGGGCCAGAATGCCCTGTAACCATGCTGTATCTCTAAACTTAAAGAAGCATGTCAATGTCCTTTTGAAATTGTGTACCACAAGCTTCATTAGATGAGAATTTCAAAAGCAGAATTCATTGCCTGCATTGCCAAGATCAAAAGTTCAGTTACTGATGAGGAGTTTCTGCCTTTGATGTTTCCCTTCTTCAAGGCTACCTGGAGTAACATCAGCAGTCAGGGTTAAGTGCAATGTTGTGTATATCTCAAACAGAGTAGCCTTTGGGCATTCCTGTTATTGAACCTTCAGCCCTCTGCTCCCCTGCAATTTCCGTTGTTGTACTTCTGGTGTATCAAATGCTGTTTTGCTGCATTAAGTGTTGAATCTCCGAACTTCTCTTTCAAGCACCTGGCGTCTGACATGACCAATGGCATCTCAGCGGACCCGGCCGTGTGGTTGGATAGACTAGCAGCTATTTTCAGGTAGAACCACTTCACGTGCTATCCATAACTTGTCGAACTGATGCACCTGAGTAACTAAGTCAATATTTTGCCATCAACTTGTGTGACAGTGTTGTACTGGCCACCAGAAAAGGAGATGCCCTAAGACTTTCCATGTTACTCTGTCTCAGTACTAGTGTGCACTGCCGCTGGACATCTGTATGCTCCAAGAAGGAGGCCTTGCTCTTTCCCTGGTTATTCTCTTGCCCTTACTTCAGCTCTGAAATGCTCTAGGAATCTCCTTAATCTTGTCTGTGTGATTGCACCATGTTTCTTTTACATACAACCCCTCCGCTGCCCCCATCCCCTACATTTTGCAGTGAAAAACTTGGCTGCAGCAGCATCACAGGCACTTGGGTACAGACAACACTGAATATAAATTACATGAAGAGGAAAAAACTGTGCAAAAGCAAAGACACAATCGTAGACAATACCTACTTTGTTCTCTAAACCTGCCATATGCTTCATTTTTATTCTTTATTCAACCCTCCATCCCTTGACATCTCTGGTTCTGAACTTGATATTCATCCTTGGGACCAGAATGGCTCCCACTTTTTTTTGCAAAGTATAGAACGGTACAAGCCCTTCACTCCATATTATGTCAACCCTTTAAACAGCACTAAGATCATTCTAACCCTTCTGTCACATGAGCTTCCAGTTTATTTTTTGTTATAATATTGAAATCAGCTTAACTCTAGCTCGGGTCCTAAATTTCTGGTCTATCATCATCTTTTTCCACAACTATCTTAAGATGTGGAGCTCTGATTATCATCTCCAAGATGTTTTCTCGCTAACATTCCAAATTCATCTCCAACTGTATTCCTGTGTCCAGTGTAAAATAGGGAAGTGTGCTTTAATATACTTTGTCACTCCTATGATTTGACATACAAATGGATCAACAAGAAGGAAATATCTTCTGGATGCAAATCCTTTCTGGGGTCAACTCTTCATCTACCACTGCCTCGGGTTTGGCAGTAATTGGCACAATTCCCAGTCTCATTCATTGTGGTCACAGATGCTGGTGGAGTCTTTAATATACCGGAACATATCATTATGCTGGCAGTCAGTCCTGAGGCAGCTCTACATCATGATGACATTTTCAGTTCAAATTTCCTTATCATTGAGGATTATTAAAATAAAATTGACTATCTCAGAGCCAGGGTGCTGTATCAAGGGGACATTAGGACCGCTTGTGTCCTTTATTTTACAGAATCTTGTTAACCCTTTCTGTGCCAGACAGTGATTTGAATAGACTGGTTCACCATTCACCACCAAGATAGGTCAGTCAGGTCTCTCAAAAGCAGAGGTGGAGGTGTGTGCTTCATGACCAATACCTCGTGGTGTACAAATCTAGCATTGCTTTCCTAATCCTGTTCACCAGATCTGAAATACCTCATGATCAAGTGTCGTCCATTTATCTGCCATGAGATTTCAGCGATTATTTTACTAGTAGTGTACAACCCACCTCAGGCCAATTTCAGACAGGCCCTAGACTAACTGAGCAATGTGATCAACAGGCGTGAAACAGCACATCCTGAGCCTTCCCCATCATTTTGGGGATTTTAACCAGGCCAACTTGATAATGTCACTAAATAATTATCCTCAACAAGTAACATAGTACGAGAGGAGGCACACTGTAACACTAAGATCAAAAGTACCTACCATGCTATTCCACATCCACAGTTTGGAAAATCTGATCACCTGTCTGTACTTCTGCTCCCTGAGTATAGGCAGAGACTTGGAGTGCAGCACCAGTGATGAGGACCAAGAAGGTATGGACAAGGGAGGCACAGGAGTGCTTATAGGACTGCTTTGAATCGGTGGACTTAAATGTATTCGGGGATTCATCTTTGAGTCTGGATGAGAATACCACAGTTGTTACTGACTTCATTAAAACCTGTGGGATGTGTGCGTGCCTACAATGACATACTGTGCATTCCCAAATCAAAAGCTGTGGATGAACCAGGAGGTTAGTCATCTGCTGAGGGCTGGATCTGTGGCATTTCAGTCTGGCGACCCAGGTCTGTACAGGAAAACCAGGTATGACTTGGACTTCAAGGGCAAGAAGCAATTCCAAGAGAGGTTAGAGGCAATGTTGGATGCTCATCAACTCTGCAGGGTTTATAGGTCATTACTTTCCTCCAGAGCAAAACCCAACATCATAAATGTCAGTGATGTCTCATTTCCAGATGAGCTCAACACCTTTTATGCTCGCTTTGAAAGGGAGAGTAAAACTACAGCTATGAGGATCCCTGCAACATCCAGTGACCCTGTGATCTCTGTCTCGGAGGTTGACATCCGACTGTCTTTCAGGAGGGTGAACCCTTGAAAGGCAGCAGGCCCCAGTGGAGTACCTGGTAAGGCTCTGAAAACTTGTGCCAACCAACTGGTGGGGGTATTCAAAGACTTTTTCAATTTCTCATTGGTAGGGTTAGAAGTTCCCACCTCCTTCAAAAGGGCAACAACTAAACAGTACCAGTGCCCAAAAAGGGTAGTGTAAGCTGCCTTCACAACTATCGTCCAGCAGCACTCGCGTCTACAGTGATGAAATGCTTTGAGAAGTTGGTCTTGGCTGTGATCAACTCCTGTCTCAGGCAAATTGCAGTGGGTCCAGGTTTTTACTATCATCACAATAGGTTTACGGCAGACATGATCTCAACGGCTCTCCACGCGGCCTTGGGTCACCTGGACAATACAAATTCATATGTCAGGATGCCATTTATTGACTATAGCTCAGCATTCAACACCATTGTTCCTACAGTCCTGATTGAAAAGCTACAGAATCTGAGCTGCTGCACTTCCCTCTGCAATTGGATCCCCAGCTTCTTAACCGGAAGACCACAATCTGTGCAGACTGGAAATAACATCTCCACCTCACTGATGATCAACACTGGCACTCCACAGGGATGTGTGCTTGGCTCACTGCTTGACTCTCTTAACACCCATGACTGTATGGCTAAGGTGTCGCTCAAATGCCATTTACAAATTTGCTGCTGGTAGAACCACTGTTGGCAGAATCTCAGATGGTAATGAGAGGGTGTACAGGAGCAAGATGTACCAGCCTGTTGAATGGTGTCATAACAACAAAGTTGCACTCATCATTAGTAAGACCAAAGAATTGATTGTGGACTTCAGGAAGGGTAGAACAAAAGAACACAAACCAATTCTCAAAGAGGGATCAGAAATGGAGAAAGAGAGCAATTTCAAGTTCCTGGGTGTCAGTATCTTTGAGGACCTAATCTGGTTGCCACTATAAAGAAGTTAAGACAGCAGCTATATTCATTAGGAGTTTGAGGAGATTTGGTTTGTCACTTAAACACTCTAACTCTACAGACCTACCATGGAGAGAATTCTGACTGGCTGCATCACTGTCTGGTATGGGTGGGGGTGTGGGGGCGTGTCTACTGCACAGGATCAAAGAAAATTGTAAAGTTCATCAGCTCCATCATGGGTACTAGCCTCCATAGTATCCAAGACATCTTCAACAAGCGGTGCCTCAGGAAGGCAGCGTCCAGCATTAAGGATCCCACCACCCAGGACATGGTCTCTTCTCACTGTTACCATCAGGAAGGAGGT
This sequence comes from Mobula hypostoma, assembly GCF_963921235.1. Lineage (NCBI taxonomy): Eukaryota > Metazoa > Chordata > Chondrichthyes > Myliobatiformes > Myliobatidae > Mobula > Mobula hypostoma. The sequence goes on along the minus strand of NC_086107.1, from coordinate 82,486,185 downwards.
ACAGAAGCCTGAGGGGGCACATTCAGCGATTCAGGAACAGCTTTTTCCCCTCTGCCATCCGATTTCTAAATGGACATGGAACCCATGCACACTATCTCACTATTGTTTTAAAATTTATTTCTATTTTTGCACTACTTTTTTTAGCTTAATTATTTAATATGCATATTTATACTTGCTGTAATTCAGTTATTCTATAGTTATCGTGTATTGCATTGTGCTGCTGCTGCAAAGTTAACAATAAATTCATCATTTACCAATACATGAATGACCATCAATATAACCAAACAAAACAATGTTCCTCTGGGGCCAAAGTGTAAAACACAGTATCAACAGTCATACTCAACACAAGCCATATATAGATGGCAAGTAAACATACAGTTACACAAGAAACTGAGACAGTACTGTGCAAAAGTCTTAGGAACCATGTATAGCTAGGGTGCTTAAGACTTTTGCACAGTTCTGTAGTAATTTTATATATTGCATTGTACTGCTGCTGCAAAAAACTGATTTCATGACATATGAGTGACAATAAACCTGATTCTGATGTGAGTCTGTATTATGGACTGAGAGTGGGAAGGGAGCAGGGAGAGGGGAATCGTGGTTGGGAGGAAGGGAGGGAGCCGGAAGTGCCAGAGAGACATTCTGTAATGACCAATAACCTAATTGTTTGGAATCAGATGACCTTACCTAGTGTCTCGGGGCTGTGTGTGTCTGTACCCACGCTACCCCTCGCCCTGGCACTCCTCCTTTGCCACTCGTCCTACACCCCTCCCTGGTGCCCCACTCTTGCATTCCTAATGTTCTTTGCTCCCACCAGATTTGAGCTGGCTCCATTCCAGGTTGACAAATACAGTACCGTGCACATACACACACCTCAGACTTTTGCTTAGTACTGTTTATAACCCAATTCCCATGTGCTGTAAATTGATGGTGCACGGTGTTACCGGCAAGAGCAAGCAGTTCTCAGCACTGATTGAACACTGGAGGGTGGCACCGACAGGAGGGGCCAGTCCCCAATCCAGCACAGACACCGTGACACACCACCTTCTTTGCTGGATACAGCTTGAGGCCTAGTCATTGCTACGACCAAGGCCACACAGCTCCGCTGCTGCCTTGTCTCGCCCATAAACAAGGGAAAAGCATTTTACATTATCAATATCCAACAGGGTCTTGTGATTGCAAGAGAAACATTCGAGACTATTACCGCAGTTAGACTGCACACACCACCTTTGTGCACTGAATCTGATGTCTTCCTGTAGCAGGCAGTAACATGGTCCATGCTTGCTAATGGGGTAGTCCTGCAATGCATGAAGTTCTTAATGTCCAGCATTTGCTGCAGTTGTGAAAAGATGCTTTAAAAAAGGCAAACAACAGGAATTCTGCAGATGCTGGAAATTCAAGCAACACACATCAAAGTTGCTGGTGAACGCAGCAGGCCAGGCAGCATCTCTAGGAAGAGGTACAGTCGACGTTTCAGGCCGAGATCCTTCGTCTGACCTCTTCCTAGAGATGCTGCCTGGCCTGCTGCGTTCACCAGCAACTTTGATGTGTGTTGCTTAAAAAAGGCAAAATACTTTCTGGTTCTTCTCCCCCCTGACCCCCCCCCCCCCGGTGTTGAGCTATGATGGGATGGTGAAGCAGACTCGAATGGCCTAATTCTGCTCCTATGTTTTATAGTCTCATTCACTATAAGAGGCATGCTCTTTCTTTTATAATTATAAGATTATTGTAAAGCATCCAATCAAATTTTTTCCTCTGATTTAGTTTCCTGATCTAACGTGGTAGTGCCTAATTTTGTTTTTTAAAACGGCAGACTTTCTGTTGGCAATCCAGTGATAATCCTCTGCCATGTCACTCCAACAGGCACACGAACGCCACTGTGGTGGAGGGGAGGCCACACCCCTTTCAGAAAGTCATCCAGGAGGTAAGGTGACCTGAAGTCCTGGGGGTAAAAAAGTGTAAATTTGAAAAAGGATTTGGGATTCACAACCAGGAAACAGTTTCTAAAGTTAAGACAATGAAGAATTTACACAGATAGGGTTTACCTTTTCACCAGGTTCAGCGTAAAGTACACGAGATTCGGCAGACGCTAGAAATCCAGAGCAATGCACACAAAATGCTGGAGGAATTCAGCAGGTCAGGCAGCAGCTATGGAAAGAAACAAAGAGTCAATGTTTTGGGCTGAAACCCTTCATCAGTCCTAATGGAGGACCTTGTCCCAAAACATCGACTCTTTATTCCTTTCCATAGATGCTACCTGACCTGCTGATCTCCTCTAGCATTTTGTTTGTGTTACTCAGCATAAGGTAGGGTTTTTTCCCATCAGGATGTAAGTAACTTGGAAATGATGCATCCGACATGCTAATCTGCCTTAACAGGTGTAACTGAGTTGAATCATGCTCACCTTGCTTAAGTAACACCCCACACCCTGACTTACAGCCCCCATATTGATTTTCTGATGTTTGTGACCCTGCTGGTCAAGAAGCACTCTTAAGTCTGTGGAATAGCCAGAGGGAAATTGGCAAGCTAGGCCTCAATCCTGAGACTTCTGCCTTGTGATTTTTTTTTTTCTTTTTTTTGACAGCTCACTCCTACTGAAGACCACTTCAACTAATCCAAGTCATTTAAACATGTAATTCCTCAATCTGCAATAGTTCATTTTACAAACTTGAACTTTATCATTGATAATGTGAAAGACTTGTACATTATAATGGTCAGAATGCTGGCTCAGCTTTTTCCTGTAACCAACTTTTTGCTGGGACGTTATAATAATGTCGAGAGACCAGTCTCTAATTTAGAAGCAGTTAATAGTGCAGCTTAAGCTTCGTTCCTCAGGCAGACCATGCTGGGGAGTGTGTAATGCTGACAGACTCAGCCAGTTGGCTGCCATAATCAGAAAGCCTTTTGCCTTGGATAATGCAAACATTCTATTTATTTCTTTGAAATATTATTTGGTTTCATGATTGCAAACTAAGGGCATCTGGTTCTTAATAAAACCGACATTTTTAAAAATCAACTTTCTTCCCATCTTTGCCACTGCAGATCTGGCCAGTGATTTCCGAAACCCTGTACAGGCATCAGGCTGATAATCGGATGGCAGAGCGATGCTGTCGTTGCCTGCGCTTTGCAATCAGATGTGTCGGTAAAGGATCTGCCATGTTGATTCAGCCTCTGGTGTCTCAGGTGCGTGTGTGCTCACATACCTATGTGTCTGTTTGGTTCTGTGAATGTGCAGGTTGAATAACTGGGAATAAGAAATAATTATTGAGCCATAGGGAAATGAGCTGCCACCATAACCATAAAAATCATACTTTTGGTAGCCTTAAGTACACAGTGGCACAGCTTGTAGAGCTACTGCCTCAGTGTTGGTGACCAGGTTAGATCATGACCTCCAGTGCTCTGTGTATGATGTTTTCATATTTGCTGTGTGATCACATGGTTTCTATTCATGCATAAGGACCGTATCCCAAAGGTACATGGATGGGTAGGTAAATTCGCCACTATAAATTGCCCCTTGTATGTGGATGAGTGATGGAAACTATTGAGAGTTACTGGTAATGTGGGGAGAATAAAATGGACTTGATGTAGTAGGATGAGTGTGAGTGGGTGCTTGATGTTCTTCACGGATATGGGCCAAAGGGTTTGTTTACAAGCTGTATGACTCTTTGATGGATGGTTGCTGCAAGGATAAATTTGGAGTGAGCAGTTAGTCACCAAAGTGGGACGTGGGTTAAATGGAACTTTAGAGAGGAGCAGAGCACTGGGAAGTGGTGGACAGGAATTTAATAGTAAGAATTTTTAAGTGTATGGATTTTTTTTCCCGGCTGATAGCTGGAATTGTTGGTCAAGGCGAGGGTGCTTTCTTTTGTGTCAGGCACCCTCCCTGCCTTGCAGCCAACACTGATGCAGTTTGCAAATGGGAATGGGGAAACGTTCTCTTAGCCGAAGCTGTGTTCTGCACTGCTTAAAGCTTTCCAATCAATACCTTTTTGAGCTTGCCTTTCTGAAATAGCTGGCCGGTGGCATAATGGCATCAGCGCTGGACCGGGGCGAGACGTCCCGAGTTCGATTCCAGCCAGCACCCTTGCACGCTCTCCATCCGCGTTGGGTTAAGAGCTGGTGATCCCTTTTATTTAAAAAAAAAACACACTCACCCGGCAGAAGGCAATGGCAAATCACTGCTGTAACTTGCCTCGTACACGATTTCCCAATACGTCAGAGCGGTGTGGAAGGAAATTGCCCGCTAACCAGAAAATTCCGGATGTGACAGACCTTTCTGAAATGCCAGCTCTGTTTATGCCACATTTTTCCGTGAGGTGGTGACTTCACATCACAAAATAAACTGGAATCGTTCGGAGTCATATGTTATGAATTCCTATAACGACATCTCTTTCATCTTTTTAACCCCAGATGGTGAGCGTGTACCAGTCCCACCAACACTCCTGTTTCCTGTATCTGGGTAGTATATTGGTGGATGAATATGGCAGTGAAGAGAGCTGCACACAAGGTCTACTTGAGATGATGCAGGTTAGTTGATGAATTATGCACACATTTTTGTCGGACTGTTTTATAAGTCTCCTGATCAAAAATCAGTTCTCCTCACTTGATCCATCGAATTGCTCGGTCCAAAATATCTTGCTAAATTACTTTATTATTGTCCCATGTACTGAGGTACAGTTTTTAAAAAAAGATATCCTGCATACTGTTCATATGGATCAACTTGTTGAGCTAGTACAAGAGAAAACAACTATGCAGAATAAAGTGCTGCAGTTACAGGGTGCTGGATCATAACAAGGTAGGTTGTGGGGTCAAGAGGCTGGTCTTCCAACCTGAAAATGTAGCTTCTAATTGAGATGTAGCAGAAGTCACTGTAAGAATATTCTTTTGTAAAGCTTTTTTGAAAAAGACCTTTTTTGAAGAGTATAGACATTATGGTCCTTCAGTCTACAGTGTTGTGTTGACCTTTTAACCTACTTGAAGATCAATCTAACACTTCCCTCCCACAAACCCCCCATTTTTCTTTTATCCATGTGCCTATTGAAGTCTTTTAAATCTTCCTGATGTATATATTTCTAACACTACTCCTGGCAGTGCATTCCATGCACTTACCATCTGTGTTTAAACAAAAACTCTGACATTTCCCCTACGCTTTCCTCCAATCATCTTAAAATTATGCCCTCTTGTATTCACCATTTAAATTCTGGGTGAAAAGGCACTGACTGTCCACTCAAGCTATGCCTCTTGTACAGCTCTTACCCTGCTCCACTCCAAAGAGAAAACCCGTAGCTCACTCAACCTTTCCTCACAAGAAATGCTCTGTAATCCAGACAGCATCCTGGTAAATCTCCTCCGCACTCTTTCTAAAGCTTCCACGTTGTAGGAGCCAAGTATCTATTCTCTGTTTGTATTGTATTTTGTGTTGCACATTTATTATGGGTAGTTTGTCACCCGGGTTGGGGTGTGCTAGAAATAAATGAGCACAGTTACATACTAAGACTTTTGTCTTAGTTATGAGATCATTAATCTTTTGGTTTCATAATAAAGGATGGAGCATCCTTTTCGACTTGGAACTTAGTTATTCTAGAAGTGCATCATACAGTGTCGACTCCTGTACTCAGTCTCTCAGCAGTTTTGGTTTGTTTTTCAAGTGACCGGGGGGACTTCCGGTAGCGCTCATGGAGTGAAGTCGCGTTCTTGACTCGCTCCATTACCTCTGAGTTTTGTTTCTTCTGATCAGCTATATTTTAATTAACCATTAAGGCATCAACTTTTACAATACTTTGAATTAAATTGGGCTCTTCGATAACTGGATGCGTTTAAGATCTGCTATGTCTAAGAATGGGAAAAACGGGAAGGATGGCAAACCTCCGGTTAAACCGAAAGGTACCGATTTCCCTCCGACTGAACCACCGGTGACTTTGAAAGCTATATCGGAGTTAATTCAAAGGGAAATTTCAACCTCTGTTACGGAGCTGATTCGTGGGGAAATTTCAATTCAGTTCCAGAAAATTGCCGATTCAATCGATAAGATACAAACATCTATTACGGAACATCAGTCGGCTATATCTGATCTTCAAAAATCCACACAACAAAGTGAGCTTAAGATGGGGAAAATCGAAGAAACAATTAATGTAATGAAGAAGAAACTTGATTTTCTGACCTTTAAAAACTCTGACTTAGAATCTAGAATGCGACGGCAGAATCTACGAATGATCGGGGTGCGTGAAGCTGTTGAATCTGATAACCCTATGAAGTATTTTCCTCAACTTTTAAAAGATGCATTTCCTACTGTATTTCCTGACCAACCACCGTTATTGGATCGTGTTCACAGAGTTCCATCATACTCGCCTAGGTCAGATAGACCTCGACATGTTATTTTACGGTTTCATTACTTTCAAGGCAAGGAGAAACTGTTTCGTTTCGTTCGATCTAAGGGTTTCATTGATTTTCTGGATCTTAAATTCCGATTCGTGGAAGATTTCAGTAAACCAATCCGGGATCAACGGGTTCGTTACAGATCTGTGATGTCGGAACTCTACAAGATGGATTTAAGACCAGCGCTGCTTTACCCTGCACGTCTAAGGATTCGTACGTTGGATGGAGCCCTCCGTTTTTTTGACTCTCCATTGGATGCCCAGAGTTATTTGGATCAATTTTCACCTTCAACATCTTAATTGTAATTTTTTAACTATCTCCGCTGATCGGAGGCTGTGAATTTGTCGGTCTTAATTTTTTTTTGCCTTATATGGGCAGAAAAGTTTATTTTTGATTACTTAATATGGTTGCTAAACTTTCTTTTTAACTGCGTCATTTCTTTCCTTTTCCCAGGGGATTCTGGGTGGTTACTTCCTTATTGTCATTTTACGTATTTCCTTTGTGGCCTTAAATTTTGTAGTTTTTTTAAAATCTATTTTGTTTTGTAGGTTTTTATAACTAGTTTATGTTAATAATCTTATTTCTTTTTTGTTGTTCTGTTTATTCATGGGTCTGGGGTTTATTGCGGTTTTTTTCATGTTTTTTTTGAAGTGACCGCTACACACATCCTTCCTATAATATGGTGCCCAAAGCTGAAGTCTAACATGTTTTATAGAGCTGCAACATTAACTTGCGGCTCTTGAACTCCATCCCGTGACCAATGAAGGCCAATACACCTTCTTAGCCACCCTATCAACTTGCGCTGCACCTTTAGGGGATCTATGGACATGGACCACAAGATCCCTCTGTTCCTCCAAATTGTTAAGAATCCTGTCACAACAGCAAGACGTGAGTGACTGTCAAGGAAGGATGAAGCATCGAGACGTATATGGAGGAGGTCAGCAATCATCCTCCACAGAGGCCACGCGTAGGTGGTAGTTGATAGCTTGGTTGGTGGCACTCAGAAAGCTGCAGATCGGTGGCATGGCAGTTGCTGTTCATGGAATGAATGAGTTCAAGCAGCTGCTCTCCTTGACTGATGGGAGGATATTTTTGAAGTTCTAATATTTATGCGATTACTAGTTTATGTTGCTCTCCTTCAGTTTTCTTTCTTGTTGCAGATTGGCGAGTTGGAGTTTCAAGTGGGCGATATGTTTTTTTGCAAGGGAGGTTTAGGGGTTTGATGGTGCTGTATTTCTGCAAAGGAAGGCATTGGGGGTTAGGGGGTTAATGACATTCTAGCTGCTGTTTTCTGGTGTGGGTGATCTGTTTTTTTTTGTGCAGGGGAGGTTGGAGTTTGCAAGCTTTGTGTCTTTTTCCTTTTCATGTGGGGAGGGGGTTGAAGTCTTTCAATGATCCCATGGTTTTCCTGTATTTCATGGCTATCTGGAGAAGACTAATATCAGAGTTGTATTGTACATGCTGTTACGTACCCCGTAACTGGGTTGCCAAACCAGCAGAAATGGATCACTCAGTTGGAGTCTGGAGTACTAGAACTAAGAAAGTTTTATTAAAGAAACAAGCAACACAGTAATCGAAAGGATAATAAATGCAACAATTCAACAATGATAACCACACATGTGCACAGAATTAAGATAACAGCATCAATCAAGCTCTATCGTTGTCTAGGGGTAAATGACCAATTTCAAAATGACTCAAAGTTCAGTTCGCAGTAATCGTTGCCATGGCGATGGACAAGGTGGGGGAAGAGAGACCGAGAGAACAACTCATCATTCAGCACAGCTTCACTCACAGACCAGCGAGATTGCTCACGAGCAACTTTTGGGCGGGTCCTTGGTGATGTCACCTGAGGTCACCGACTGTGACCCCTCCTCCAGATGCGGTCGATCCTCTGCAGTGAACCCGGCACCCAGGCAAGGGCGGACACACACCGGGTTCCCGCTGATCGTACCTTTCCACCCTGTGCGTTGTCCGGTACTTCTCACCACTCGTGAGAGGCGCACCGCTTCCAGGGTCTCGTTACCTCGGGTGGCGTGTGTGTGTGTCTTAGCGAACCTGTCCCCTTTTTATCCCCCTGCTGGGGTATCGCCTGTCCATCACTTCAAACAGTTCAGGGTTCAAAGGGGGGAGCCGCTCCAGACAGCTCTTCCTCCCACATCCCTTCATTACACATCCCCAGACGCTGCTCCATTGTTCCTTATCTCTCCTTCCCCTGAGGGCAGGTGGCAGACCAACTGCTGATGCCACTGATGCTAGCCCAGGCCAGCAAACATCTTAATTTTATGTGTATTCTCGTAACACTTCCCCCCTTTAAGGATTTTTACCGGGAGGTAAAAATTACAAACATGACTACATTATCTGATACATACACAATATACATCTTTAACAGTTATTTAGCTAATACAGAGAATTTGAAGCTGTCAACACCTTGACAGACAGTCATCACATTTTCTGTTCCTTTTACACGTGTTATTAATAATCCCTTAGACCAGGCTCCAACTCAGCAAACTTCATAGTGGCCAAAAACACTGATGAATTGCGACCAATGTAACCTCTCATTTGGTTTTTGTCCCGGACCACAATAACAAGGGTCGTCCCATTCCGACTCAATTTTCTCTCGCAAGGGCTTAGTAGGAGGGGGACGGGTATTGACCGCAGAGTTATTGCAAAACTTCCTGCAGTACCCCACCATCTCCAAAAGCCTTCTGAGGGCCCTCTTGTCTGTCGGGGTTGGGAGGTCAGCGATAGCCTGCACTGTAGCTTGCATCACTGCCAGCTGCCCCTGTGTCACCACAATTCCCAGGTAAGTGACTCTCGTGTGGCCGAATTCATTTTTTTCAAGGTTCACTATCAAACTGGCTTCAGACAGCCGTGTTAAATTGCCAATACACACCTCTGTGTTCATCAGCCCTTTAGTCACTGAATTACTCGAAAAATATGGGTGTTGTTTACTTGGCTGCCCTATTGTAACAGACATAACCCAACGTCCCAGTTCTTTGCATTTCCTCGGGACAATCAAACACATGGGTGCGAGTCGTTTAATTACTCCTTCGGGGATTAAGGGAGAGACCTTATCAGTAGACCTGGCCAAAACAATAGCCTTCTCCCATCTGACCGATCCCATCCTAATCTTTTCAAAATGGTTTTTTCCTCTTATCAAGGGGCCCCTAGCATCATTGATTTCCACGCTAACACCGACTAGGTTTGTTAGCATATCAAAAGCCGGTGACCGTCTCAGTTCGCGTCGGTCATGATCAATAACATTCTTCCCCCTGGGCAGCCGGTAAATCTCTTTCATGATTCCACCAACTGTTTCCTCCAGCACCGCAAAATGTCCACCGGGGGGTACCTCGTGGGCCATGTTAAAAACCTCATCCCCATAACTCTTTTGCACCACCCCCCATTCCTCATCTGCGGGTACTGTACTTGATTTCCCTTTCTTCCTTAGCACTTCCTCCTCCGCACAATAGCTTGTCAAGGCTGTGTCAGAGAGAGCGGTCTCGGCAAAAACCATCAGCCCCTCGTCTCGCTCTTGCGTCTGCACAAATTCTTTCCTGGCTACTGCTACGTCCGTCCCAGCTCCCTCACTACCTCTTATCTCACTACACCCTGTCTCATACAAGGTTGGCAGAAATGTTTCAGCCAAATTCACCATCGCGGGCGGGGCCTCCATGCTGGCAGGCTGACCCGTCAATCTCACGACTGGGAACACGATTCCTCCGGCGATGTCATTACCGAGCAAGACTTCCACGTCTTTCATCGGTAATTCGGACCTCACCCCGATCGTGACTAGTCCAGAGACCAGGTTGCTCTGTAAATGTATCTGGTGCAAAGGGACCGACTCTGTCCCTTCCCCAACACCTTTGACCTCTACCTCCCCAGTCTGGGTCTCTGAGCTAAACTCTAATACACTCTTCAGTATTAGTGACTGACACGCTCCCGTGTCTCTCCAGATCCGCACTGGAACTGGTTTTAACCTCTCCTTCACTGACACCAGTCCGGCCGAGATAAACCTCTCGCGCCCTTCCTGGACTTTTTCAGACCTGTCCTTCCCTAGCGGTTCGCTTAACAGCTCAATACAGCCATTCAAAATTTCCGCTTTTCCTTTCCCCGTCTCCTTCCTTGGGGCAAAGCACCTGGACGCAAAGTGTCCGACTTTCCCACAATTATAACAGACGACCCCAGGAGACTTCCTACCAGACTGCTCCCGGTCTACCTTATCCTTTTCACTAGTCCCCGGCTTACTTTCTGACTTTTCCGGTGGACTCTCCCCGCCGTCCTGACTACCCTTCTGGTAGCCTTTACTCGGGGCAACCTTCATTTTATGCGTCAACGCATACTCATCCGCTAACTTAGCAGTTGCGGCTAACGTGGCTGCCTCTTTCTCATCGAGGTAGGGTCTCATACCCTCAGGGACACAACCTTTAAACTGCTCAATCAGAATCAGTTGCAGCAGTCTGTCATAATCCCCCTCTACCCCTTTCGAGGCGCACCAACGCTCACAATATGTTTGCATCTCACGAGCAAACTCCAAATACGTGCGGTCCCACTGCTTCCTCGCATTCCGGAACCTCTGCCGGTATGCCTCCGGGACCAACTCATAAATCCTGAGGATGGCCTCCTTCACCACCTCATACTTCTGGGCATCTTCCGCGGATAAAGCGGAGTAAGCTTGTTGGGCCTTCCCTTTCAGTACACTCTGAAGTAAGACAACCCACTTATCCCTCGGCCATTCCTGACTTATAGCCACCTTTTCGAAGTGGAGAAAGTACCGATCCACATCGGTATCGTCAAATGGGGGAACCAGCCTTACCTCCTGGGTCGCCCGGAACCCTCCACCTTGGTTCGGCACGAGCCCCTGCTCGGCCCTTATCCTTAACTTTTCCAGCTCAAATTCCCTTTCCCTCTGTTTCTCCTCTCTCTCCAACTGTCTGTCCCTCTCTCTCTCTTCTCTCCAACTCTTTCTCTTTCTCCCGCCTTTCTAACTGTCTCTCTTCGTGTTCTAACTGCCGTACCCGGAACTCGTGCTCGAGTCTCAGTTTTTCAAGCTGTACCTGTACCGCGTCTCCAGCAGGTTTTTCAATAGACACCACCCCCAGCTCACCTTGGGGAAACACACCTTTAGATACATAGTGCTCTACAATAGCTCTGTGTATCTCCTCTCTCCTCATTGTCGACTTCACCTTAGCAAGATTCACCCGTTTGGCCACAGCTATCAATTCCGATTTCCTGGCATCCTCTAATGCCTCCAAGGTCAGCGCCTTTATAAATTCCTCAACCTCCATTTCTGCTGTTTGTCTTTTCTTTCTTTCGGGAATTTTAACCCAATCAATTTACTCCGTCCCAAATTTAGCGTTCAAAATCGCGGACGAGAACCCCACTTATGTTACGTACCCCGTAACTGGGTTGCCAAACCAGCAGAAATGGATCACTCAGTTGGAGTCTGGAGTACTAGAACTAAGAAAGTTTTATTAAAGAAACAAGCAACACAGTAATCGAAAGGATAATAAATGCAACAATTCAACAATGATAACCACACATGTGCACAGAATTAAGATAACAGCATCAATCAAGCTCTGTCGTTGTCTAGGGGTAAATGACCAATTTCAAAATGACTCAAAGTTCAGTTCGCAGTAATCGTTGCCATGGCGATGGACAAGGTGGGGGAAGAGAGACCGAGAGAACAACTCATCATTCAGCACAGCTTCACTCACAGACCAGCGAGATTGCTCACGAGCAACTTTTGGGCGGGTCCTTGGTGATGTCACCTGAGGTCACCGACTGTGACCCCTCCTCCAGATGCGGTCGATCCTCTGCAGTGAACCCGGCACCCAGGCAAGGGCGGACACACACCGGGTTCCCGCTGATCGTACCTTTCCACCCTGTGCGTTGTCCGGTACTTCTCACCACTCGTGAGAGGCGCACCGCTTCCAGGGTCTCGTTACCTCGGGTGGCGTGTGTGTGTGTCTTAGCGAACCTGTCCCCTTTTTATCCCCCTGCTGGGGTATCGCCTGTCCATCACTTCAAACAGTTCAGGGTTCAAAGGGGGGAGCCGCTCCAGACAGCTCTTCCTCCCACATCCCTTCATTACACATCCCCAGACGCTGCTCCATTGTTCCTTATCTCTCCTTCCCCTGAGGGCAGGTGGCAGACCAACTGCTGATGCCACTGATGCTAGCCCAGGCCAGCAAACATCTTAATTTTATGTGTATTCTCGTAACAATGCATACATTGACAATAAAATGAACCTTTGGGTGCCACTAATGCACTTGGGAAATGCTGTGACACAGTAGTCAGCAGTTTTTTTTTATTAAACATAGTTTATCAAACATTTGCCTGGATTTCCAGTGAGTCGAATGATTACAGCACTGAAATGTTTTTAAAATGTTTGCTTGTGATTTCTTTCAGGCATTTTGTGGACCAACATTCCATCTTCTAGAACAACCTAGAGGGTTCCAGAATCATCCTGACACTGTAGATGATCTTTTTCGATTGGCAACAAGGTATTGAAAACTTTCCTTGAAGGGTTATTTGGTCTTTGCCAGTTTTTCACAAGTTGAACATTGTGGTTTGTTTATTTATTGAGATACAGCGTGGAATAGCCTTCAAAACGTGCTGCCCAGCAAATGCCAAATTAACCTGATTGGGACAATTTACAATGAGCAAATAACCTACCAACTGGTGCATCATTGGATTGTGGGAGGAAACCAGAGCACCCAAAGGAAACCCATGCAGTCATGGGGAGAATGTACAAACTCCTGACAGACAGTGGCGGGAGTTGAACCCGCTTTGCTGGTATTGTAAAGCATTGTGCTAACCACTACGCTACAGTGCCATTCTCTCATGAAATGCAAAGGAAACTGTAATGTTGATCAGCAAAGCTTCACGTGTGCTTGAGTATGTTTCAGGACTGGTGGTATGAGGTCCTTGTAATGGCCTTGAATATAATGGCATCTTCAGTTGGAAGTGTTCAGCATAGAATGGCATTGTGAAGCAACTAACAGCTACTACCTCACAGCTCACTGACCAAGGATCAATTCTTTCATACTTTCTGTACAGAATTTACGATACACTTTCTCTCTGTGACAGTGTGGGTTTCGTCCATGTGCTGCAGTTTCCTCCAGAGTCTCGAAGATATGAAAAGTAGTATGTTAGTTGGTCACTGTAAATCTCTACTTGGAGACAAGACATGCTGAAATCTGGAGCAAAAAAATCATAGGAGCTCATCGGGTCAGGCAGGATCTGTGGAAGAAAATAAATAGTGGATATCCACATATTGGTGAGGGATATAATCTAGGGGAGTTATTGAGAATGAGGAGAGAATATATGAGAGAAATTTGATGCTAAGTGATTGCTGTGTGAGCCAAAATGGCAGCCTCTATGTCACAAAGAAATATGGAAGCCAACTTCAGTGCCACCATGGATATGAATATCAACCTGGTCATGAGGACAGGAATCATGCCTCGCTGCTGACTAGATGCCATTGTTTTATAGGTAAATAAATTTGCTGCTGGTTTCTGGGAGGAGAATGGCTGCAAAAATCAGCTTCTGTGTGTCCTCAGTTTTTAATAGTTCTCACAAGTGTGTCATTGCCAGGCTGGCATTTATCACCCAAACTTAACTGCTGCAGTCTTTTACAGTGTAATTAGGAGATTCAGGATTTTGAATTCATGATGTTGAAGTGATGATGTTGGAAAGTGTGTGGTAACCTGTCTCAAAGACAATCATCCAGTAGCACTTGTTCTAAGAGTTTGGTGATGAATCTTATCAATTCCTGCCTGAGAAGCAACTTGGATCCATTCTAATTTGCCTACCACATAGCAGGTCCACAGCTGATGACATTTCATGGGCTCTTCACGCAACCCTGGAACACCTGGACAGCAAAGGTGCATACACCAGGATGTTCTTTATCGACTACAGCTGAACATTTAAAAACTATCATCCTCACAAAACTAATCAATCTTTAAGACTTTGGCCTCAGTACCTCCTTGTGCAACTGGATCCTCAATTTCTTCACTTGCCATACCCTGTCAGTTTGGATTAGTAATAACATTTCCTATACAATTTCCATCAGCACAGGTGCACCACAAGGCTATGTGCTTAGACCACTGCTCTACTCGCTTTACACTTAAGACTGTGGCTAAGCACAGCTCCAATGCCACTTTCAAGCTTGCTGACAATGCCACTGTTGTAGGCCAAGTCAAAGGTGATAACGATTCAGCACATATGAGGGCAACTGAAAATCTGCTCAGTGTCAGCAGGACCAATGAGCTAACTATTGACTTCAGGAGCAGGAAACTGGAGGTCCTTGAGCCGGTCTTCATCGGAGGATCTGAGGTTAAGAGGGTCAACAACTTTAAACTCCTTGGTATTATCATTTAAGAGTTCCTGTCCTGGGCTCAGCACGCAAGTGAAATCACATAGAAAGTATGGCAGCGCCTCTACTTCCTTAGGAATTTGCGAAGATTTGACATGGCATCTAAAACTTAGACTAACTTTCTTTCTTTCTTTTCAAATCTTTTTATTGTGTGTGTGTATATATATATATATATATATATATATATATATATATGAAAAATAACATGAGTACATTGAAGTAACAACACTTACAATGCCTCAAAAAAAACCATCATCTTAAAGATTGAAAACAAAATTTTGTGATAACAAAAAAACCCTACTGAGCAGAAAAGTGAGAAAAAAAAAAGAGAACCCATTAGGTGTACAACCCCGGAGCCATGCATCATACAAAAAGCTTCTAAAAATAAACATCAAACCGCCAGCAAGAAAAGAAAATACACTAAAAGAATTTACAATTAGATCGTGGAAAAATTATATCAATTAACTCAAATTATAATAACGAGCAAATGAGCCCCATCTTTTCTCAAAATCAAATAATGGTTCAAAGGTTTGACTTCTAATTTTCTCCAAACTAAGACATAGCATCACTTGAGAGAACCATTGTGACAAAGTGGGAGCTGATGTATCCTTCCACTTCAACAAAATGGCCCTCCTAGCTATCAATGTAACAAATGCAATAACATGTTGGTCAGACACAGAAATACCATGAATATTTTGAGAACTATTCCAAAAAGCACAGTTAATTTATTAGGTTGTAAATTAATTTTAAGTGCTTTAGAAATTGTTGAGAAAACCGACTTCCAGAACTGTTCCAATATAGAACAAGACCAAAACATATGTGTCAGTGTAGCTATCTCAATGACTATCAACATTAGGAAAGATTTTAGAAAGTCTCTCCTTTGTCAAATGATAACGATGTACAATTTTAAATTGAATCAATGAGTGGTTAGCACAAATTGAAGAAGAGTTAACCAACTTCAATATCTGCATCCAATCCTCCGTCATAAAAGTCAAAGGCAAGGCTGTCCATTAAGTCCTTTGTTGTTTAATTTAATATTAGAACCCCTTGCTATTGCTCTTAGTGAGGCTAAAAATATCCATGGGATATTTGTGAATGAGACCATGCATAAGGTCTCTCTTTACGCTGATGATTTATTGGTTTATATATCTAACCCTGACAAATCCATTCCTACCCTGTTAAAATTATTTAATGAATTCGGAGTTTTTTCAGGATATAAAATTAATTTTAGTAAAAGTGAATTACTTCCTTTAAATGATTCTGTTTCTATATATGATACTCCTTTTAAAGTTTCAGACTCTTTTAGATATTTAGGTATTGTAACTACTAAAAAAAAAATAAGGATCTTTATAAAGCTAATTTTGTTCCCTTAGTAGACTCTACGAAGTATTTATCTAGTAGATGGAGTCCACTTACATTATCACTTGTTGGTCGTATTCATATAGTTAAAATGATGACTCTACCGAAATTTTTATATTTGTTTCAGAATATTCCTGTTTTTTGACTAGGAAGTTTTTTGATCGGATTGATTCGATTATTTTATCTTTTATTTGGAATAATAAAAGACCAAGAATTAGTAAATGTCATTTACAAAAATTGAAAAAGGATGGAGGTCTTGCTTTGCCTAATTTTAGAATGTATTATTGGGCTGTTAATCTGCGATATATGTCTTTTTGGTTATACTGGGTTGATAAGACTGATCGGCCAATTTGGGTAGATCTGGAACTAAAAGTTGTAAAACAGTTTTATTTAACGTCGTTTCTGGGGGCTCCTTTACCTATGCAATTAGGTAAAGTTGTTAATTTAAACTTATATCCTGTGGTTAAGTATTCTTTACAAATTTGGCTCCAGTTCCGCAATTCTTTTAATCTTAAAGAATTTAAACTTTGTAGTTTAATTTACCGAAATTACTTTTTTAAGCCTTCTTTGAGTGATCCAATTTTTCTACTTTGGAAAAATAAAGGTAATAATTCTTTTTTGGATTTATTTAAAGAAGATAGATTGATGTCCTTTGAACGATTAACTGATAAATATTCTCTTTCATATTCACACTTTCTGCAATACCTTCAAGTTAGATATTTTTTACAAAAATATTTAGGTAATTTCCCTTACATATTGGAGGCTGACCCGTTAGATACTATTATGAGTATGAATCCTCTGATTAAGGGTTCTATTGGAGGAATTTATAATTTATTATTACAACGGGATAAGCGTCCTTTATCTAAGATTAAACAGGATTGGGAAAAGGAACTTAACTTAGACTAACTTTTATAGATGCGTAGTGGATAGTATATAGTATAGTATATGGCTGAATCATAGCCTGAATGGCAACACCAATGCCCTTGAATGAAAAATCCTACAGTTGTTCACAGGTAAAGCCCTCCCCACCATTGAGCACATCTGCACGGAGGGTTGTCACAGGAAAGCAGCATCCATCATCAGGGTCCCCCCCACCCAGGTCATGCTTTCTTCTTGCTGCTGCCATCAGGAAGAAGGTACAGGAGCCTATGGATTCTCACCATCAGGTTCAGGAACAGTTATTACCCCTAAACCATCAGGCTCTTGAACCGGGGGATAACTTCACTCAACTTCACTTTCCCCATCAATGGACAGTTCCCACAACCTATGGACTCTCTTTCAAGGACTCTTCATCTCATGTTCTCTATTTATTGCTTATTTATTATCATTATTTTTTTTCTTTTTGTATCTCCAGTTTGTTGTCTTATGCACAGTGGTTGTACGCCCAGTTGGTGCAGTCTTCCATTGATTTCATTGTGATTAGTGGATTTATTGAGAATGCCCGCAAGGAAATGAATCTCAGGATTGTATATGGTAACATAGATGTACTTTGATAATAAATTTACTTTGAGCTTTGTAACTGAGGAACCTTGTCCCTTCTTGAGAACTTTGGCAGCTCTGTGACCCCATCTGTAATCTCTGTTACGGGTGCTTCCTTTGTTTTGGATATGAAAAAAGATCATCAACATGAAATAGAAATCTTTATTTTCGGTCACCAGGTCCTATCTGGCCTGAATATTTCCAGAATTTCCTCTTTTTGTTTCACTTTTTAAGACGTAAAGGCATAGGAGCAGATTTAGGCCATTGGGCCCTGCCATTGCATCATGGCTGATGTATTATAGCTCTCAACCCCATTCTCCAGCCTTCTAATAACCTTAGATGCTCTTAATAATCAAGAACCTATCAACCTCCACTTTAAATATATACAAGGATTTGTGATGGACACAGCTGTCTGTGACTGAATTCCACTAATTCACTGCCCTCTGGCTTAAGAAATTTGTGTTCATCTGTATTCTGAATGGATGACCTATTCTGAGGGTGTGCTCTCTAGTCCTAGGTTCCTCCACGATCAGAAACCTTTTTTCCACATCCACAGTATCTAGGCTTTTAATACTCAATAGGTTTCAACGAGGTCCTCCTCCATTCTTCTAAACTCCTGTGAGTACAGGCCCAAAGCCATCAAAAGCTCCTCATACGTAAACCCATTTGTTCCTGTGATTATTCTTGTGAGTCTCCTCGAGACCCTCTAATGCCAGCACATCCTTTCTTAGGTAAGGGACCCATAACTGATCGCTGTTTTATAAAGCCCCAGTATTATTGTAAACGTAAATTTGCTGGATCAAATAACCACAGCACAAAAAGATCGTTACTTATCTTTTCACCAGTTTATTTCTTAGATCTCAGCCGGCGAGTGATCTTGGTCCCGACGTCAGGAGAGAAGCGTTCTTATCCTGCCGACGGTTCAACAAGTTCACTGCCTGACGTCAGAATTGTTACAAGTTATAAGGCCACCGATACAAAAGAACAATCAGTTCGATAGACATCTCAGCTACTCAAATACAGCAAAAGTTAATAACTTGGGTAAAAGACTCCACTGAAATTTAAATTTTAATTGTTAAAGGAATGTCCTGTCTTAAGCTCCATCAGCAACAGCCTTTTGTCGAAACCAAAAGGTGTGAAAAGTCAGGAGACGTCTTTTGTGGAGAACTTAACAACTTTTCATTCCCTCCTTTTTATCATTTGATGATAAAATTTAAAGTAATCCATCATGTTTACAACAAGCTATAAAAAGGGGACTAACATATCTTATAAGAATTACTATAGTTATAATTAAAACTATTATCATAGCTACATGCAGAAGCATTCCCCAGAAGTCTCCAAATATGTTAAAAGGCCATGGCCAGGTTCCCTTACCATCGGTAAACTCATGCATCTTTTCTCCAATTCCCTTAATTTTCTGGAATTCCTGAGTGATATGCTGAGATAGATCTGTAATATTAGAAGCCTCATCTGGAATATAAGTATAGCATTCCTTTCCTATGACAGCACATGTCCCTCCTTTCTCTGCTAGCAATAAATCCAATGCCATCTTATTCTGTAAAACTACCATCCTCAGAGCTACTATTTCAGTAGTTAAATCCTTAATCTGGGTCTGGACATCAGTTAAAACCTCAGCAGTACTAATCGCCAACTCCTCCAGTGCGGCTGCCAGTTTGATAGTTCTCACGAATTTCAGGCTCTCCTATAGAAAGGAAAAGCTATCATCTAAAATCTCTCGCTTTCTGTAATTCCTCTCCTATTTCGTTCTAGCTGAGTATGATGAGAAGTGTTGGCTAATGACTATATAGAGGGTACTACATAAGCTAAGTGGCAACATCCCATCCAATTTCTCGCTGTGATAGTTCCCTTGTCATTATAAGGCCCTGAGAGCCATGGCTAGGCCCTCATACCACATACCCAATACGTTCCATTAACAGCGTGCAGAGGGAGATCAGTCCCAATTTCTGTACAAGAGCTATTTCCCAAAAACGTTCCCTCTTCCTCCAGTACAGCAATAGCAGGTCCCATTTACCCCTCTCAGGGTATGGGCAAGTCTATAGAAGGTCTCTCAACCACTTCTGTAGGTATACGCAAATGCCATCCCTTAAAACAGAGACACCCACAATTCTGGGTTGATTTACATCCTGATATCCACCATTGTTCCAAAAATGGGTCCGAGGATTTACTCAAAGAATTCATAAATCTCACAGATTACCTTTGAATAGTAGTGAAATGTTCTCTTTCCAAGGGCATTCCTGACTCTGCCTGCTGGGGTAACCTGGCACATACCCAACAAGCTGACTGCCTTATTTGTTCTGCATGTGTGTGGCATAGAGAAAGGAAAATATTCATTTGGAGACTTGGGGTACATAGTATAAAAAGTAACATTAGTACAGTCATCATGATATTATTCCCCCTTCCTTTCTCCTATTTCCTTAACGACGGGTTTAAAGTTGGTTAGGTGAATCACCTTGGTTGCCCTTCCACCTTCACAGCCATGGGTGTGGTCAGCAGCACCTGATAGGGTCCTTTTCACCGAGTGTCCAATTTCTTTCTGTCCCTAGGATTAACAGTGAGATAGTCCCCTTTAGCTTGATCCTCGTCCTCTTGGTGGGCCTGGCGAACCTGCAAATGCAAACTTTGGAAAGTATTGGTTGGCTGACACAAATATTTTCCCATTTCCTCCCCTAGAGTATGCATATCTATTTTATCAGGGAGGGGACAAGTTAACCCCGGTGTCCATGGGGTATGCATAGGCTTTCCATAGATGATTTCTGCTGCGGATAATCCAGTTTTAGTCGAGGGTGTAACTCTCATATGGAACAAAGCCACAGGTAAAACCTTAAGCCAGGTTAGTCCAGTTTCTTGCATAAGTTTAGTTAGCTTATTCTTTAAGATTCCATTTGCTCATTCTACTATACCAGCTGTTCTTGGATGGTGAGCACAGTGAAATTGCTGTTTTATTGCCAGTTCTTTACAGATTTTCTCATTTATCTTAGCAATAAAATGAGGTCCATTGTCTGAACTTATTGATTCAGGTAATCCATAACGGGGAATCACTTCTCTCAATAATATTTTTACAACCGTCATAGCAGTATTATCAGTAGTGGGTATAGCCTCTATCCATCTGCTAAATACATCTACTATTACCAAGCAATATTTATAACAATATACCCTAGGTAGTTCAATAAAATCAAGTTGTAGACAGGAGAAAGGTCCACCTGGCAAGGAGGTGTTCCTGGGGGCACAAGGTACCCCTTCCCAGCATTTGCCTTTTTACATAACAGGCATGCTTTAATTCATTTTTCCGCTGCTGGTTGAAAATCAGGGTGCCACCAGGATTGTAATAATGTGGTTACCATTCCCTCCTTGGCCAGGTGGGTACAATTGTGCACATAATCAAGACAGGTAAAAAGACATTTGGAACGCAAACCTGTCCCGCAGGGGTCAGCCACAATTGGGTGTTTTTTTTATCATAGTGACATCCCATCTGAGACCATAATTGGCGTTCCTCAGCAGGGGCATCCCCCTGAAGTGCGTGAATTTCCCCTATGTCTGGCATACCAGTTTGCTGTGGTGATTGAACTGTGGCCTGTTTGTTCCCCATAGGTATGATAAGTGGCTGGTGGAGAGCTGCTTGTTTTGCTGCCTCGTCCGCCCTGGCGTTTCCCCGTGATACCACATTGGAAGCTCGTGTATAATAGCTGCTTTGGATGGGAGCTGAAGAGCCTGTAATAAGTGACAAACATATAGGGCATTACTAATGGGCTGTCCAGCGGAGGTTAAAAACCCACAATGCTCCCACAGGGCACCATAATTGTGGGCAACACCAAAAGTGTAGCGGGAATCAGTGTAAATATTGGCTGATTTGTCTCTAGCTAAAGTACAGGCACGAGTGAGGGCATAGAGCTCTGCCTTTTGTGCCGATATAGGGGTCTCAGAAGATCCTTGTTCAATAACTGTGGAGTCAGTGGCGATGGCATATCCTGAGCATCGTTAACTGGTAGGGCTGACAAAAGAACTGCCATCGACATAGAGGTGGAGGTTGGCATTAGACAATGGTTGATCAGTCAGATCTTCTCGTGTGGTGGTGAAAACACGATTTCGTAATAGACAATCATGTGCCGGAACGTTC
Source organism: Mobula hypostoma (assembly GCF_963921235.1). Classification (NCBI taxonomy): domain Eukaryota; kingdom Metazoa; phylum Chordata; class Chondrichthyes; order Myliobatiformes; family Myliobatidae; genus Mobula; species Mobula hypostoma. Next base: position 82,464,460 of record NC_086107.1, on the reverse strand, counting down.
AAGAGTTGTGGTGGGTCATTTAGGAAGGTCATAGGGTTCAGAGTTGTGCAGTGAGGAAAAAGTCGGTAGGGGATTATTCAGGAGAGCCATCTCGTATCGGCCTTACCGAGCTTGTGTTAGACGTTGAGTCTGGCGAGTAGTAAGGAGTTCCACTGTGGAATGTGGTGTGAGCACAACAACTGGTTGGTGTAAGGTAAATATTTGAAGCGACTGACACAAGTGTGTATACAGCTGGGAGAATCTGTGTGCAGGGTGGCAATCCTGCTGCTACGGGATCTAATTTGGTAGAGTAATCGGCTACTGGACGCTGTCGGTCACCATGTTTTTGAGTGAGTACTGCAATAGCACAATCATCTTTAATGGTGACATATAGCTGAAAGGACTACCCAAAGCAGGGGCTCGTAATATCCTGTCCTTTAATTCAGTGACAGCCTCTCTTTGTTCGGCAGTCAGAGTGAAGGTAGGCGGAGTGTTTGGGGATGCCAACGGAGATAGCTGACGGATGTAAGTGGCAATATTCGGTATCCATTGTCTGCAGAAATTCAGGAGTCCGAAAAAGGCCTTCATCTGTTTCGGCGTAGTTGGAATAGGGGCATCTGCAATCAGTCGTATTCGGTCTTCTGTCTGCTTCCATTCGGCTGCTGAGAACAGGATCCCTAGAAACTTCTTTCTGGGAACGCTTTACCTTATGGGGTGGGATCACGTACCCCAACGAGGGGAGAAAGTTCAGTAGTATCGTTGTGTCAGTTACAGAGGCTGAAACGCGAGCGCTGGCGATCAGTAAATCATCTATATACTGTATCAAAGCTGAGCTGTAAGCAACTGCAACTCATGTAATTGGCACTGGAGAGTCTGCGAAAATAGCGTTGGAGAATGAATAAACCCTTGGGGCAAGCGAGTCCAGATGTATTATCCTTGGTACATAAATGCAAACAAATATTGGGAATCTGGATGTATTGGAACGTGAAAAATGCATGTTGCAAATCTACTATTGTAAATATAGAGGTGGCTGCAGGTATGCAATTCGAAATAGTTGCAGGGTTTGGGACAAGGGCATGTGGGGTGCCACAATTTCACTTATCTTCCTTGGGTCTTGTGCTAGGCACCATTCTTTTCTTTCTGGCTTTGGAACGGGGAAGATTGGTGTATTGCAAGGTGATTGGCAAGGGACCAAAATTCCCTGAGTCAGAAAGGAGGTTACAAGGGCTCGTACTCCTTCTGCCTCTGGTTTCAAGTGGTACTGAGGAACTGAAGGCAACACCTGGTCCTTTTTGAGTTCAGTGCAGACAGGGTTGCAAGAGACTTCGTGGGGGGAGGTCACCCATAGCTGTGCTGCTATCTCCGTCGTTGGGTTAATGCTGGATGCATGCCGGGTCAACTGTCCAGTCAGGTTTTGTGGGCATTCCCAAAATTGTAGGCGTCCCTGAGGGAACTGCTGCCACGATCCTTCTACATCCTGGGCAAGTTGCGTTAAGGTATAGGCGAGAGTGCCCAGACTTTTTGCCTTATAACCTGGATTAACGGTTCATGTAATATGCAGAACCACCAGTCCTGTTTGTCGCTAAAGGTAATCAGGGATCTGAGCAAGGTAAGCAGTGCCTTTCTTACCTGCTATTTCTCTGATTATGGAAATCGGATATTCCTTTCCTTCGAGAGAGGTATAATACTGGTTTTCTTCAACCGAAGCCCCAGTGGCGTCATAACAGACTGTTACATGAGGATCAGCTGTTGAGAAGGGAGGCACGAAAGCGGCTGGGTCTAGGCTGATTCCCCACCATTGGGGAACAGCAAACTGGGGACACTGCCTTCCCCCAGTCAGTCCCAAAGTGATGCCTTCATCTGTGCAGAGTATTTCAAACCCTAGTAGACAGAGCAAATCTCTCCCTACCAAGTTGCATCCTGGATAGGTGGTCACTGTAAATGGAATGACACAGTTTTGTCCACAGTATTGAACAGGCAGCGGCATAGTTTGACGATACACATTTTCGTGTCCCTCAAATCCTTATAAAACCACAGTTGTATCTGATAATTGGAATCCTTTGTCCTTTACTGTTTCCTGATCAAGGGTTGAAGCGGTTTCCCCTGTATCAATCATAAACTGAATTGGAATTCCTGCCACTTGTAGCATAACATGTGGTTCTTGATTAGGGGACGTAGTGACGACTGGGAGGTTTTGCCCCTTGCCTCGTGAAAGGATTGTTCATAGTGAATGAGGCTGGAGGGAGGTTCTGTCCTTGATTGATAGGGACATTTTGCCCTCCAATGGCCATATCTTCCACAATTAAAACAGGGTCTAGCCATTGCTCCGGGTCGAGGCTCATCTCTGGGCAGTACCCGGGGTCTGGTTCCCTGTGACCAAGGTCTACTATCAGGTCCTCCTCGATTTCCCCTTCCAGAGTCCTGGCTGAAAGGGGTTAGTAGGTGGGTACCGCTGAGCTGGTCTCTGGGGTAAATTCTTCCCTCCATAGAGGTACTTATCCCATCCTGTATATTGGCCCCAGTCTGCCATATCAGGATTGGGGAACGGAGATACCCAGTCTGGGTATTTCTGGTCAGGATTTCTGGGTTCCTTCCCACCGTCCAAAGGATCCCCTTGCCCCCTTGCCTTCATGGTCGTTGAACATACTCAGTCTTCACCTGGGATTTGGAACGTGGTTTGGTCTCATTCTGACCGCTCCAATAATAAACAACAACTCGTCTCATCTGGGTTCGAGTATTGTCAGACCAATCCATACTGTTAGTCCGAATCATATCTGCAACACTGGGAGGAACACACTGCAATAACATGGCATTAAACAAGGGCGAATCTTGTCCTTGGTTAAAAGTGAAATCTCCAGCAAAGGTTCCATAACAGGCAACAAAACGTTCCCAATACTCACTTCCTGTCTCTTCAGGCTTGGGCTTGCATTGGAGCACCCTGTTAATATTTACTGGTTGCTGAACGGCTTGCTGCCTTAAACCCTCCTTTCTGTCTTTTTCGGCCTTTTGCTGTTTTCGCTGTTGTTCTTTTTCCCTTTTCCTTCTACCGTCTACCCATTCACATTCAGCTTTAAGGGTTTCCCAACTCTTAGAAGTTCCGTCAACAGCACATACATCTATTCCTCTATCGCATGCATTATTCCTCCAACTGGCCAGTAAAGTATTATTCCATTTTACATCCGCTATATCTTTCCATTCCTTAATCAGGAATTTCTATTTCTTTCCACAGTTCTTTTTCCAGGTTAAATTAACCACTTGTTCACATGACTCTATATCCCAAGCTCCCCCCAGGGGCCAAATTTCAGATCCCAAACGTTTAGTAAGTGCAAAACTTAATCTTTGTAAATCGTCCTCTGATTCAGGTAATTCTTCACACATACTTTGGAGGAGAGTTTCTTTTCCAGCTGTATCAAGGGCCTGTCCCATTATTGCCCTTTTATATTACCAGTTATTTATCTAGTCAAGTCAAGTTTATTTATATAGCACATTTAAAAACAACCCACGTTGACCAAAGTGCTGTACAAAGCAAAGCAAATAGCTAAAATCACAAATACACAAAACACAGACAAACCAACGAGGCAAACAGCTTATAGGCACAAAATACACAAGGGCCTAGGCACAAGCCAAAAAACAGTCACTGTTTATGCCACTGAGTGAGAAATTTAGCCAGCCTGCCTCCCCCTTAATCAATTTCAACCAGCCATATTATCAGGAAGCAGCTGATATGGTCAAATCTGTCAGGTAGCGGTGGCCACCTCTCCTGACCGGGGTCCCCAGGCCCGACTCTTTCCTTAGGAACAATACAGAATACCCAATGTCGCCCACAGCCTTTAATTCTCACAAAAACTGTTAGCCTATTTTCGGTTAATACTCGCCAAAAAAAAACAACACTCACATACTCTAGAGGCCTTTCCTCCTTTATCCTGAACTTGTCTCATTAAATTTCAACCAGCCATATTTCTGCTGCCAAGGTGAGAATTTTACCGGGCTGCCAGTCTCGTATCATTTTCAAATTTCAACCGGCCATATCTTGAGACATGCGTAATCCCTTTTCCGAATCATCAAATTTCAACCAGCCATATCCTGTCACCCACAGCAACATAAAAGAGACAACTGCTTACCTTAAATCTTGTATCCAAACAGGTTGTCTGATCCCGTCAAGGTACCAGTCTCAATGGGCAAGGGGCAAAAATGCTCCGTTGGACACAAGGAGTAGCCAGAGGTAAACTGCCTTGGTGCCCTGCCACTCAATTGTGTTCGATTCAAGCCCCCTCTCACTTACTCAGCCCAGAGAGACATTTCCTATGTTGGGATCCGAGTCACGGCACCAAATGTAAATTTGCCGGATCAAATAACCACGGCACAAAAAGATCGTTACTTATCTTTTCACCAGTTTATTTCTTCTATCTCAGCCAGCGAGTGAACTTGGTCCCGACATCAGGGGAGAAGCGTTCTCATCTCTGGTGGTTCAATAGGTTCACTGCCTGATTGTTACAAGTTATAAGGCCACTGATACAAAAGAACACTCAGGTTAATACAAAAGAACAGTTGGATAGACATCCCAGCTACTCAGAGCAAAACTTAATAACTTAGATAAAAGACTCCACTGAAATTTAAATTTTAATTGATAAAGGAATGTCTTGTCTTAAGCTCCATCAGCAACCACCTTTTATCGAAACCAAAAGGTGTGAAAAGTCAGGAGATGTCTTTTGTGGAAATCTTAACAACTTCATCATATCCTTGCTGTAATATTCTTGTCTTCTCAAAATGAATGCAAACATTGCACTTGCCTTTCTTATCACTGACTAACCTGCAAGTTAATTTTCAGGGAATCCTGCACGAAGACTCCCAAGTCTCTTTGCACCCCTGGCTTCTGCATACCTATAATTTTTTTTTGATTGACATTTATCTGGGTTTTCTGCAGTTTTTTTTTGTGAACACATTCCTCTTTTACCTGAGCCCCAGAGGAGTTTTGAAAATGTCGATTCTCAGTATCTGAAAAGTCAGCCCTCTTTATTGATCTGCTGTAAAGAGTGCAGAAACCTACAATCCTCTCAAAGGCACAGAATGGTTGCAGCATGGCGTTTATGGGCCAACTTGAGGTGGTAGAGCCTGGGCCTGAGAGTGGGGTACGAGCTGCTAGCGCAGACTTGGAGGTGATTTGAAGCGGCAGAGTTGAGACAGCAGCGCCCTGGTCCAAGAGTGGAGGTTTGACCAGTTTAAGCGCTGGGCTAAGGGCCAAATCAAGGAGATGGGTCCCTGGGCCCGAGTGTGTATGGAAGCGGTAGGGCTCTAGTCCAGGTGCAGGGATCAACATGCTGTATGGCCCATTTTAAGCACTCAGCCAGATGGAAAAGATCAGGGTGCTGAGGCCGGAGGCAAGTGACTGGCTCGTGTTCACCTTGCTGCTCCGCGAGATTTACTCATCTCTTTGCTGAATTGAAGCTGTGGCTCCTGGATCGGCTGCTGTGATGCCTGCTTCATGGCTTTGGGATTGCTTTCATGAGCTTGAGTTCTCCTGGGTTTCTTTGTTTTATGGCTACCTGTAAGGAGACACATCTCAAGGTTGTATATAGTGTACATACTTTGATAATAAATGTACTTTCTACTTTGAACTGCTCACAATTATATGATGCAAGAAAGAAGCAATGTTTTTGGAATCTGATCTGATCTAATCTAATCTGTCTGACAGTTATCACCTTTTGGAGCTATGAAGCTGTTGCCTTCTGTATTAATGTTTTGCTGGCAACAGTTGTGCCCTGGTAGTGTAGCAGTTAGTCTGACACTATTACAGCTTTGGAGTTCTGTAAGGAGTCTTTATACATCCTCCCTGTGGAGTGCTGGGTTTTCCCTGGGTGATCCAGTTTCCTCCCAAGCTCTAAAGACTTACTGGGTAGGTTAACTGGTCATTGTAAATTGTCCCATGATTAAGTTAGGATTAATTGGGGTTGCTGGGGCGGTGTGGCTCAAAGGGGCGGAAAGCCTCCTGAGCTGAATCAATAAATAAGATAAATGCTCCTTCAGGGGTTGTTCAATTACAGCTTTTCCAGTGCAAACCATAATTTTCATATCCTGCATTTCAATGTATTCATTGGTAAACAGAAAGAGCTTAAAAATTCCAGTGCGCTCAGTCACGTATGCAAGTGAATTCCTTCCCTGGCTCTGGAATCCTGTGCCTCCGGGTGATTTGCTGCAGTTTGCTAAGGGGAGAAACCTAAGGAATGGTAATTTTCCACCCACACTCCATGTTTACAGCAATACCAACTTAATGATCTCTATTCATAATATTTTTCTTACAAAAATAATCATAAGGCATTTCTATCATAACAAATTCCATAAATATAGTTCCCAAGTGCAAGCTGCTGAGAATCTCTCAAAAGCTGGCCTCTGTGGGATTATGGGTCACTGACCAGGTCTGTCTTTATTTTATCTGCTGACAGTGATGGAGCATTCAATTAAATATGTATTTTTTAAACTTTTGCCTCATCTGAAATAGCATCTCTCTATGCAGGAAGTTTTGGTAGGTTGCAAGTCTGCAGTTTTACCTAGCATTAGAAAATGTTTTCAATCAAGCCCTTTCTCTCTATGGTTCAGTGCTGGGTCAAAAAGCCATCTTAACCAACATTCTGGATGTTAAGATACTGTATCAGCAAATTTGTGAATGACACCAGGATTGGATGTATAGTGGATAGCGAGGAAGACTACCTAAGCTTGCAGTATGATCTGGACCAGCTGAAAATGGCAGATGGAAGTTAATGCAGACAAGGGGTAAGGTGTTGCACTTTGGTAGGACTTGCACGTTGAACAGTAGGGCACTGAGAATTGCAGTGGAACAGAGATATCTGTGAATACAGATCCATAATTCCTTCAAAGTGATATCACAGGTAGATAGGTTCACAAGGGAACTTTTGGGATGTTGGCCTTCATAAATCAGAGTACAGGATTTGTATTGTTTGGTTGAAGTTGTACAAGACTGATGCCTAATTTGGAACACTGTGCAGTTCTGGTCACTAGGAAAAATATTAATGGGGTTGAAAGAGTACAGAGAACATTTACAAGAATGTTGAGGACCTGCGTTATAGGAAAAGATTTGATCAGTTAGGACTTCATTCCCTGAAGCGTAAGAGAATGAGGGGAGATTTGATAAAGGTAGAAAATTTTGAGTGGTATAGATAGGGTTAATGCAAGCAAGCTTTTTCTCACTGAGCTTGGGTGAGACTAGAACTAGAGGTCATAAGTTAAGGCTGAAAGCTGAAATATTTAAGTTACCTGAGGGGGAACTCTCGCTGGCTATCCATCCCATAGGATGATGATGGTTCCTTTTATTCAGTTAGTGGAGTTTATACCCCACTCCTCAGAAAGGAACAGCGTGTGCGTGAATGGATTTTAGGTGAGTAGGGGGTTGCACAGGTCCAGACCCACCCTCTCGACATCCCCTCACGGATCCAGCGACATGGTGGGGCCCAAGACAGCTGGGGGAGGTTCTGTTGCAGTGAATGGCCAGACCAAGCTTCGAGGCAAGGGATGACCTTTACACGGCACGTGTTTGCTAGATGGCTGTTGACCCTACGAGAGGGTTCATCTGCCCTTTGACAGGTCTTGTTTTTCATCCTGCAGGGTGTCTAGCCACCCTCCTCACCTGGCAAGCCTGGTGGGGGAGCTGGTTTAGTCGCCAACCGCTCGACCATGCAACAGGTAGTACTGGGTTACATGGTACCAGTAGCACTCAGACGAATGACCTGACCTGAGGGGAAAACTCAGGGAGTTGCAAGTGTGGCACGAGCTGCAGCGTAAGTGGTGGATGCGGGCTTAATTGCAACATTTAAGAGAAGTTTGGATAAGCACATAGATTGGAGGGCAGTGGTCCAAGTGCAGGTCAATGGGACCAGGCAGAGTAACAATTCGGCATGAACAAGATGGTTCAAAGGGCCAGTTTCTGTGCTGTAGGGCTCTGTGGCTCTGGAGTTGTGCCACTTGAATTCATCTGTTCTTGATGATCTCTGATTTAAGTAAAGAATTGTTCCTATTTGCACTTCAGAAAGAAAGAACAATGTTTCTGTCATGCCGTTTAATATCCTTTCCAGGGTTTCAAAGCATTAATTTTGAACTATGATCACTTAGAAATGTGGCAGCTAATTTACATTTAGGAAAAGATGCTACAGTCAGTATAACAATAATCTGTAATAGTGAGGGAAAATGTTGCAAACATTTGGCATTTCTGGAAAGAGAAACATATATGGCCACGCTCAACTGTTGTACGTTGTGTTTTATAAGATTGCTTTTATATTTATATTTTTTTAATGCTGCATCCGAGCCAGAGTAACGATCACTTTGTTCTCCTTTGTATTCATGTAATGAAGAATGACAGTAAACAATCTTGAATCTTTTATTTCGTATTTTGAGATGGGTTGGGAAGAAGTCAGTGCTGGGAAAGGAAAAGGGGGTTTTCAATAGCAAAGAAGGTGAGAGAAGAAAGAAGTGAGTTATTGGGAGCATGAATAATGTTTCATCTGTATAATAAAATCTACAGAGAATCTCAAAAAGGAAGTGGAGAAACTGGCCAAAGTTGTTAAGGGCAGTAATGGCCAGTTCTAATATGGTTTGAAAGAGCAAGTCACCTGAAGTTGGAAAATTCATTATTGGGTCCAGAATCTGTTTTGAGGTTGACCAGGTCAGGAATTTTGAACAGATAGTGTCTTGGCATTATCTCATGCAAGTATGAAGCATTGCTGTGTGCCATAACAAATGAAACAGCTTACTGTACTCTATACAAGTGACCAACACCTAGATGTCTAAAACAATGCTATGAGAACATCACAGCTGAACCCATTACTTCACAAATGTTGAAATAGGTTTTCCCATTGAGATAAGTATTGGGAATCCTGGCTGGTTACCTTGTTTTGTGTAGGGTCAGCCTTTTCAGTCTACAGGTGTGACGAGGTGCCCACAAACCTGGAACATTTCTGTCCCATATGGTTAAGTATCATCGATTTTAGCTGTTTTAACAAGTTTGAAAATTTCCTTTAATTCTGAAGCTTTAAGGTTCTTGGCATTGTCTCATTTTAGCCATAGGTTTAAGTTGACAATAGGTGATTAATTTTCTGTTGTATAAACCAGAATCAGGTTCATTATCACCAACTTGCATGATGTGAAATTTGTCATTTTGTAGTAAATTGCAAGGACACAGAAATAAGTAGTCCAAATAAAATGGAATAATGAGCTGATGTTTATAGACTACAGAAATCTGATGACAGGGGAAGAAACTGTTTGTTTCTGAAGACATCTGATGGCTTGTACTGTATGTCATACATTTTGCAGAATAATATTGAGCCAAACAGATGAGTAAATTGTGTGGTTAATCACTCACGCCAGTAATCCCCCTGGTTGTGCAGAATAATCCTACTCTAATAAAATGGAAAATCATCTAGGTTTTGTGAAAAAGGATGTGGAAGCCAGAGACAATATTCCTGATTATCCTTCGGTATTGGTCCACATGACGTGATCTGTAAGTGGAACACAGTTCCACAGAGTGCTTAATGTCCTCGGTCTGGGAACAGAGAGCAAAATGAGGTGAAGTCATTGAAATGAACACTTTTCTTTACAGATTCATTCAGCGAAGCCCGGTGGTTTTAATCCAAAGTCCAGTCATGTCTTTGATTATCCGTTGTGCATTGGCAGCAACGACACTGAACCATCGTGATGCTAACTCCAGTGTGATGAAATTCCTGCAGGATCTGGTTCATGTTGCGACCGTCAATGAGGTGAGTATGCACTTTAACCACAGTCTGCTATATCTGATCTATACTCACTTTACAAATAGTTTTTATCCTTGCTGGTGTGGTTCGGTTGTTGCATTTTCTTTCAATGTATCAGCAGACAAACTCCATCCATCCATTGTGCGTACTATCCAGTGACACTGAAATACACGGCTCTGATTGTGCTGCAAAGTACAAGTATGAACACAAAGCAACTTGAATCCATTCCAATTTGTCTGCTGGCACAACAGGTCCACAGCAGATGCCATTTCATTGGCTCTTCGCTCAACCCTGAAAAATCTGGACCGTAAAGATGCATACGTCAGGATGTTCCTTATTGACTACGGTTCAGCATTCAATACTATCATCTTCTCAAAACTAATCAATAGTCTTTGGCCTCAATACCTCCTTATGCAACTGGATCCTCAGTTTCCTCACTTGCAGACCCCTATCAGTTCAGATTTGCAACAGATGTTTTCTCCAATCTCCATCAGCTCAGGTGTACTGCAAGGCTGTGTGCTGTACTCAGTTTACACTTATGACTGTGTGGCTAAGCACTGCTCCAATGCTATATTCAGGTTTGCTGGACAACACCACTGTTGTAAGCTGAATCGGAGATGGTGATGAATCAGCATATAGGAGGGAGATTGACAATCTGGCTGAGTGGCACCAGAACACCAATCTCTTAATGTCAGCAAAACCAAGGAACTGATTTTTGACTTCAGGAGGAGGTAATCGGAAGTCCATGAGCCAGTCCTCACCGGGGTTCAGAGATAGAGAGGGTTAGCAACTTTAAATTCCTCAGTATTAATATTTCAGAGGACCTGTCCTGTGCCCAGCACATAATGCAATTACAAAGAAAGCACGGAGCACCTCTACTTCCTTAGGAGTTTGTGAAGATTTGGCATGACATCTAAACTGACAAACTTCTAGAGATGTGTGGTGGAGAGAATATTGACTGGCTGCATCACAGCCTAGTAGGGAAATGCCAAGGCCTTTGAACAGAAAATCCTACAAAAAAGTACCCAGTCTATCACCAGTAATGCCTCCCCACCACTGAGCACATTGACACAGAACATTGCTGCAGGAAAGCAGCATCCATTGTCAGAAACCCTTATCACCCAGGTCAATGCTGCTTTTTCCCTGCTGTTGTGAGGAAGGTTGTACAGGAGCCTTAGGACTCACTCCACCAGGTTCAGGAACAGTTATTACACTTCGCCCATCAGGCTCTTGAACCAAAGGGGATAACTTCAGTTGCCCCATTACTGAAATATTCCCACAACCTATGGACTCGCTTTCAAGGGCTCTTCATCTCATGTTCTCAATATTTATTGCTTATATATTTATTATTATTATTAGTTGGGTTGAGTTGTTCTCTGACCTAATAAATTTTCAATTATTATTATTTATTCTCTCTTTTTATATTTGCAGTTTGTCTTTTGTGCCCTTGTTGTCTGCCCTGTTAGTCCAGTCTTTCATTGATTCTGTTACGGCTCTGGCTCCGGCTTGCGGCTTGAACCTTGACCGCCAGCACCTCCTGGTCAAGACTTTACACGCTACCATTGGACCCCCAGTTTCCCCTTCTCCCAACACCACTTTGCAACCCCGTGTCTCTCAGGGTACCCCCCCCCCCGGTCAACTCTTGGGTCCTCGGAGCCTCCATCTTCCTCCCAACCCACCTTCCCAAACACCCCTACATTGGTGAGACCCATAGTAAAATAAGGAACTGCTTCGTGGAGCACCTCCACTGCATCCACCACAAGCAGCAGGTCCTGGTGGCCAAACATTTTAATTCCCATTCCCATTCCTGTTCCGACTTGTTAATCTATAGCCTCTTCGTGCCAAGTGAGGCCACTCTCAGGGTGGAGGAGCAACACTTTATATTCCATCTGGGTACTCTCCAACCTGATGACATCCTTTCTCCTTCCATTAAAAATATTTATCCACGCCCTTTCCTCCACTCCTAACTGACCTTTTACTTCCCCTTGGGTCCCCTCCTCCTTCCCTTTCTCCTATTGTCCACTCTAGGTGCTTTCTTCTCCAGTCTTTGACCTTACCAACCTACCTGGCTCCATTTATCACCTTCCAGCTAGCCTCTTTTCCATAGATGCTGCCTGAGCTGTTGAGTTCCTCCAGCGTTTTGTGTGTGTGTTGTTTTATTATGGTAATTTATTGATTATGCCCACAAGAAAATGAATCACAGGGTTGTATATGGTGACATATGTGTACTTTGATAATTTGCTTTGAGCTTTTGAACTTTGAAGGCAGTCTGCTGTCCTTTGGCTAAATCTAGCAGATGTGGGCGTAAGCATATACTGTGGCTTTTCTGGAGGAAAGGTATTGGAGGTCCCACATTACCTGACCAGCTTTTGCCCTAAGGGCAACCCTAAAACTGGCTGCATTGGTCATTTATTTACTTTTGGAATTTTATTCTATCCAATTCATGGCTGCCTTTGCCTTTACTTACAATAATAAACCTTTAACTGCTATGGGAGCATTTTCTAAGGAACTTTATAAATGTAGTGCAAAAATGTGCATTTCACTGTATGTTTCTATATACATATGACAAATAAATCTGACTCTGTCCTCTGGTTGCTCTACTTTGTGCAGAACCAAGGCTTTTATAAGTTACTGTCAAGTAATGAGCAAGGCATTGACCTCTGTGTAAGCAATATCATTTCCTTAAAGGTGCACACTGTTCCACATTATTTTTACGAATGTACAAAAAGTTTTTTCACTCACAAAAACATAGAATAATCAGTGGTGTATAAACCTATTTACAATTTCAGATTAAAATAAGATTACTATATCTACAAAACAGTCAAGCCCTTGAAGGGTCCACCATTCTCAAAACTCTCCAGCTGGGCCTATAGAGACAGCATACTCATCTCCAAGGACACCCGGGCCTAGACATAACCATGGAAAAGGGGCAGGCAGTCAACTCAGGCAGGGCCCAAGACTGCCCGCCACCTGGACCAGTAAATTACCTTCCTGGCCAGGCCCAGAAGCAAGCTGACCAGGAGAGCCCCCACCCCCCACACTTCCGTATTGGATGACGATTGATCAGCAGCATGGGTCTGAAGGGCAGTCGGAATTTGTGGAGCTGTGCTTGAGATGCCATAATGCTGTACTTGTAAATCAGGAGATCCTGTAAAGGTGTTCAGTGTCCAAGTAAGATTACTTTAATTGCATCTGTTGTTACTTTTCAGCATAAGGAAGACTTTGAGCTTCGAAAGAACCTGGTTCACGGATTCTTGGGGGAGAGTGGGGCATTGTTAGTTGCACAGCTTGTACAGGCCTGCTGCTTCTACCTTGTGCCAAGCATGCTTGGAAACGTGGCAGACGTTTTGTGGGAACTCCGCATTTTTGATCGGAAGGTGAGCTGGGAATGGAAGCTGGGTGATGTCTTATTTCCTGACCTTGTCTGCTGATACTTTTTTTTGGGTAAGTGCACTGCATATGCAAAAGTGGCAGCAATAGGTTATTTGGCATCTTGGTCCTTACCAATAAGAACATGGCTGATTCTACACTCTTGCACCAGTTCCTAATGTCCTTTGGTACTGTTTGTCAAAAGCCTCTTCCTTAGTATTGAATATAGTCATTGACTAAACATGCAGAGGCCTCAGAAATAAATCATTACAAATATTTATAACCCTATTTTAATTCATAGATAGCTCATCGCTGATGGTTTTCTCAATTTCTACTTTCTCTCAGAATCTACCCTATTGATATCTGTCATAATCTTATAAGAAAATCAACTTCAGTGAGCACAGGATAGTCTCCCTTGGTTTCTACTGAAGGACGTTACCTTCGGTCAGGGAATGAATTTAGTGAATCTACACTCAGTGGCCACTTTATTACACACCTCCTGTACCAAATAAAGTTGCCACTAAGTGTATGTGGCAGTAACTCAGTGCCAAGGGCATGCTTCACAAACAATGCACAACAGAAGTTTGTGCACATAGTACACCAATTCCTTGCACTGTCCCCTTTAATTGCTAGTTATACTTTTAAGTTTACTGCTTCTGTCACAGTAATCATCATACCAGGATACCATGCCATGCCATGCCATGCCATACCATGTCAATATATACTTGTTCCATCCATTAAAAGAAATTCTTCCAACTTTTTAGTCTTCCTTTATAATCTCAGTTTTTTTTCCGTATTCATTCTGACTCTACATTCAGTTAACCTGTTTATATCCCATTGTAGACGTTTTTTCATCCTCGCTTTTTCAACATGCTTCATGTGGTTGTGCTATAGCGGGGCACCAGCTGGATCTGTGCTGCATTTCCTGATCTTAATAATGGTGTCCAGAACTGGCGGGACTCCACCTAATCCCTGATCCAAACCTAATGCTCCCATCCGTGTAAGTGAATGAATGTAAGTAAAATAGTTGAATGTCCTGCATTTTTTTTAATTCATTCACTTTTTGGGATCTGGATGTCACTGGCATTTCGAGTGATTCAACTTGGAGGATATTTAAGAATCAACTAAATCAGAAGGGACAATTATAACTGTCCAAAGGCTAGATAAAGGTGATGGATTTACTCCTCTGAAGAATTTTAGTGTAACATTTTTTTCAGACTAACAGTTTTTTCCCTCCCTTTTCTGTTTCCACCGAACACCTACAAACAGCTATCTCAGCACTCCCCATCGCTGTCATTCACCTGACTCCATCTACCTGTCACTTCCCCTCCTCCTTACCGGTTCTACCTGTAACCTATCAGGCTGTATCTAATTTCTATATTCTGGCAATTTTTCCTCTACACTCAGTATTGATACAGCGTCTTGACCCAGAAAGGTTGACTATCCCTTGTCTCTGGTGATACTCCTCAATTCGCCAAGTTCTGAATTTTGCTCAAGGTTCCAGTGTCTCCATTCTGATCTCTATTGTTAGTGCAGGTTCCTGGGCTACCAGTCTGATGACCCGATCACTGTGTGCTCTAATGTGGATGGGGGAGAAAAGCCGCATTCAGCTAGTGGCCCACTATATGTCAGTACGAACCATCTTTTTGATGTGTGGGGGGAGGGAAGTAAAAAGAGCACAAAAGAAGGATTAATCCAAGTGGTTTGTAGAAATCTTGAAGGAATGAATTGTTACATTTGTGCAGTATAGGAGAAGGCTTTTAAATCTATCCTGGCTCAGTCTCCTCGCTCAAATTCACCCTCTAATCTTCCTGAACCCTTGTAAAATTCTCTGTTGAATGGCTCAGCTCCCCTTGATTCTTTTTCGCTGGAGGTGTGTGAAAGCAGTTCTAGCTGGTACACCTGAATACCGGAATACAAGGCTGGCCTCTGAAAGGAAAAGGCAGTCTCATTGGAGGAAGAAGTGCAAATCATCCTGGGTTGCTGGTTTACTGGGGTAATATACACATTAAACTACTGATGCAGAGGTATGAGTGTAAATCCCACCATGGTAACTGCAGAATCAAAGTACCTTGTAATTGTTTTAATAATTGGTTGTGAAACACTGGACTGTGCTTTTAAAAGCCCACCCAACTCACTATCATCCTTCAGGAATGGAAATCTGTCACCATCCAGACCATCAATTGCCCCCTGAGTCTAGTTTAGATGAGCAGCAAGTGAATGAATTTATTTAAGTATTTATTTACTGTTTATAGTTTGGATTTCTGACATCCACCATTCTGTCTCTGTCTAATGAAAAATTTTTTTCACTGGAGCCTTTAGTGGAAATGTTCTGAAGTATTCAGTAAAATAAAATATTAAGTTCTTGCTGTTCCCCTGTTTTACCTATTACCTTTTTTGATTTTGCAGAAGGGAGTCATTTGGGGAAGTGAATCAGACTACAAGTTTGCCTCTGGGACTGGGATTGAAATTGAGCACTCCGCACTAGACACTCATTGTTCAGGAGTTGCATTTAAAAATGGGCCCACTGGCAGTGTTGACTTCTTTCTCCCAGATGATGTCACTTATGAGCTGAACTAGTTTCCAATAGTAGATGTCAGAAAACTCTAAGTTAAGTCAACGTACTAAGTGTTATGGAACTGAGATATGCCGATGAAGTTGAGATCCAAAGCAGCCACTCTCTGAATAAAGAAAGCAGACAGGCTTAAAAGGACCAAGTGGCTCATGGGGGTCAAGAAACTTGGTGCAGATCTGGATACAAATGCGGCCACTTATTCTGTTGGAAAATTGTTGAGGCCTGCAAGAATTAATTGAAATCTCTTTAGGCATAGTGTATTTTAGGTGTAGTGTTTTTAAGTGAGAACATTGCAGTGCATTGCGTGCCTAATTTGCCTTGCTCTCCATCTCAAATCAATCTGAATTCTGGATACTGTCATGAGTCTGCACTCAGCTAGATTACATCAGTAAGGTGAGCTGAACAGGCAGATAACTCTTGCCTTGCAATTTGGGATTGTATATTTCGTGTCAGATGGACATTCAACAGCAACTTAAGTTAATGTTGCACACTTGCTAACCATATCCTAGGTGTGTGTGCTAAAATATCCAGCCAGCTATTGCCAAAACCCATGGCTAAGATCTGAAATATCTGGGTATTGAGCAATGAGGAAGGGTTAGTTAGCAATCTTGTCGTGCGAGGCCCCTTGGGTAAGAGTGACCATAATACAGTGGAATTATTCATTAAGATGGAGAGTGACATAGTTAATTCAGAAACAAGGGTTCTGAACTTAAGAAGGGTAACTTTGAAGGTATGAGACGTGAATTAGCTAAGGTAGACTGGCAAATGATACTTAAAGGGTTGACGGTGGATGTGCAATGGCAAGCATTTAAAGATCGCATGTATGAACTACAACAATTGTTCATCCCAGTTTGGCAAAAGAATAAACCAGGGAAGGTAGTGCACCCGTGGCTGACAAGAGAAATTAGGGATAGTATCAATTCCAAAGAAGAAACATACAAGTTAGTCAGAAAAAGCAGCACAGCTGAGGACTGGGAGAAATTCAGAGTCCAGCAGAGAAGGACAAAGGGCTTAATTGGGAAAGACAAAAAAGATTATGAGAGAAAGCTGGCAGGGAATATAAAAACTGACTGTAAAAGCTTTTATAGATATGTGAAAAGAAAAAGATTGGTGAAGACAAATGTAGGTCCCTTACATTCAGAAACAGGTGAATTGATCATAGGGAACAAGGACATGGCAAACCAATTGAATAACTACTTTGGTTCTGTCTTCACTAAGAAGGACATAAATAATCTTCCGGAAATAGTAGGGGACAGAGGGTCTAGTGAGATGGAGGAACTGAGCGAAATACATGTTAGTAGGGAAGTGATGTTAGGTAAATTGAAGGGATTGAAGTCAGATAAATCCCCAGGGCCAGATGGTCTGTATCCCAGAGTGCTTAAGGAAGTAGCCCAAGAAATAGTGGACGCATTAGTGATAACTTTTCAAAACTCTTTAGATTCTGGATTAGTTCCTGAGGATTGGAGGGTGGCTAATGTAACCCTGCTTTTTAAAAAAGGAGGGAGAGAGAAACCAGGGAATTATAGACCGGTGAGCCTGACATCGGTGGTGGGGAAAATGCTAGCGTCAGTTATCAAAGATGCGGTAACAGCACATTTAGAAAGTGGTGGAAATCATCGGACAAAGTCAGCATGGATTTGTGAAAGGAAAATCATGTCTGACAAATCTCATAGAATTTTTTGAGGATGTAGTAGATGGGGAGAACCAGTGGATGTGGTATATTTGGATTTTCAAAAGGCTTTTGACAAGGTCCCACACAGGAGATTAGTGTGCAAACTTAAAGCACACGGTATTGGGGGTATGGTATTGATGTGGATAGAGAATTGGTTGGCAGACAGGAAGCAAAGAGTGGGAATAAACGGGATCTTTTCAGAATGGCAGGCAGTGACTAGTGGGGTACCGCAAGGCTCAGTGCTGGGACCCCAGTTGTTTACAATATATATTAATGACTTGGATGAGGGAATTAAATGCAGCATCTCCAAGTTTGCAGATGACACGAAGCTGGGCGGCAGTGTTAGCTGTGAGGAGGATGCTAAGAGGATGCAGGGTGACTTGGATAGGTGAGGTGAGTGGGCAAATTCATGGCAGATGCAATTTAATGTGGATAAATGTGAGGTTATCCACTTTGGTGGCAAGAATAGGAAAACTGATTATTATCTGAATGGTGGCCGATTAGGAAAAGGGGAGGTGCAACGAGACATGGATGTCATTATACACCAGTCATTGAAAGTGGGCATGCAGGTACAGCAAGTGGTGAAAAAGGCGAATGGTATGCTGGCATTCATAGCAAGAGGATTTGCGTACAGGAGCAGGGAGGTACTACTGCAGTTGTACAAGGCCTTGGTGAGACCACACCTGGAGTATTGTGTGCAGTTTTGGTCCCCTAATCTGAGGGAAGACATTCTTGCCATAGAGGGAGTACAGAGAAGGTTCACCAGATTGATTCCTGGCATGGCAGGACTTTGATATGATGAAAGACTGGATCGACTAGGCTTATACTCTCTGGAATTTAGAAGATTGAGGGGGGATCTTATTGAAACGTATAAAATTCTAAAGGGATTGGACAGGCTAGATGCAGGAAGATTGTTACTGATGTTGGGGAAGTCCAGAACGAGGGGTCACAGTTTGAGGATAAGGGGAAGCCTTTTGGGACCGAGATTAGGAAAAACTTCTTCACACAAAGAGTGGTGAATCTGTGGAATTCTCTGCCACAGGAAACAGCTGAGGCCAGGTCATTGGCTATATTTAAGAGGGAGTTAGATATGGCCCTTGTGGCTATGGGGATCAGGGGGTATGGAGGGAAGGCTGGTACAGGGTTCTGAGTTGGATGATCAGCCATGATAGTACTGAATGGCGGTGCAGGCTCGAAGGGCCGAATGGCCTACTCCTGCACCTATTTTCTATGTTTCTATGAAATGCTATTTGTTCATGCCGCTCCATGGTTATGGTTTTTTTTAACCTATAATGTGGCTTGTCCTGTTTTTTTGACATCAGACATTCTGTCGGTGGCTGGAAGATGCGCTCAAGAGTCTACCAAAGGAACTGTCAGCAGGGGCTATCACAGCGACAGAAAAGCAAGTCACAGAGTTCCACAAACAGGTCATGTGGTAAGGCAAATGTTATTAGGTGCCGGCATAGATATTCCTGTACCTCGTGTCACTTTATGTACGCACAATCATTTTATGTATATAAGCTAATCTTGTGTGTTTATATTGAATTTTTTTTGTGTGTTCCTTACACTTGTGTGTTTTGTATGCTGCATTGGATCAGGAGTAATATTCATCTCATTCTCCGTTATACTTGTGTACTGAAGAATGAGAATACCCAGTCTTGAATCGCAGGCTGGTCCTGCACTGGCTAATCTAGAAAAGAGCACGCATTTTCTGGTATAATTCTTTCTGACTGTCGTGGACTACATTGTATACTGACAGCGATGGAACTGCTGGTATCTGGACAATTAGTCACTTGTCTGCTGTTTAAAATGTTCCTCGTTCTCACTCTGTGAATTAAAATTTCAGATCTTTCATCGTGGTATCTAGAATATGAGACCACAGAAGCAAGCCAGCACAAACTTTATCTCACTCCATCAGTTTGCCCACCGAATTCCTCTGTTGCTTGGATTGAAAAGTCTGTACTTTGCCTCTACCTGCCTCTGCAACATTTTGATGCCCTGATCGTGATCTGCCTGTTTGCTCTCTTTATTCCACATTTTCTCTCTAGTAATAGCAGTTAGCAATCCCCCAACATTCAGGATCTGTCTTGCCTTGCACCTCCTGTTTGCTTGACACTTTCAAAACAGTACCTTCAACTGGAGAATAACTGGCCATTCGGCCCATTTTTTTGCTTCATGCTTGTAAGGCATTTCATTAGATCTAGGGGTGTTTTGTTCGGATGGTTTTCAGCATTTTAGTAATAATTTACTAAAAGCATTTGAAATATAAAACTTCTCATTATTTCCTTTTCCCTTTGCCTTGCAGTGCTGAAGATGCTGCAATGATAGGTTGGTCCTTAATGGAATTCTCTGGCTTCTACAGATAACGTCAGGACATAACCACAGACTTGCTATGTAAGTGAAAAATCAAGAAATTACAGGTGCTGAGAATCTGGAATAACAACAGAAGGTGCCGATAAGATTCCACAGGGCAGCCGGCATCTGGAGAGAGAGTGTATGGTGTAGGATCTCCAACCTGAAATATTAACTGGTTCTGCCTGGCCTATTGAGTGTTTCTAGCACTTTGGTTACTATGTACGTGTGCTTCTTGATACTTGTATGAGTGCTTTTAAGATTTCCTTGCAGAGAAGCCCTATTAACACAAGGGTTTCTTCCTCTCCAGCACTAAATCTCAATTTGAAGTGTTTGGTGTAATTTACAGCATCAACACCAAAGAGAAATACTTAACAGGAGTTTCTGCAGTCTATCATATCCTTAAGCTATTTTACTGTCAGGGTGTGGCCACTGTTGCACTGCTGTTTAGAAAGTGATCTTGGACTGAATACATGCCATAAAGACCCAGAGGATTAACGAGAGTGTGGAGTTGAATGGAATGCTCTTTTAAAAGCAGAGCTTGTTGAAACAGTAGGTTGTTAACTCCCAAAACCTAAATGATATACATTCCAAAACTTTGAAAGGGATAGCTATGGAGATGGTGGATGCTCTGATTATCACCTCCATAAATTTTCTGCAATTCTATGCATAAATACTCTGCAATTAATTATTCCTGCAACCTACCATAGTTGTGGTTGCGTTGTTTGTACAAGAGGCAGTGCAGGGAGGGAACTACAGACCTAACATAAGACTATCAAAAATGCTGCAATTTGTAATTTATTATCTCTTTTGTACGTGACATGAAACTTGGTGTTTTGTAGCATCATTGCAGAGTAAATATATGGCATTACTATAAATTACAAAAAAAATCATGCAAAATAAAAAATAATGAGGTGGTGTTTATGAACCATTCCAAAATCCAATGGAGACCACTCACAGAGCTGGATTTGCAATCCCGGGTCATCACACTAGATCAGGGGTTCCCAGCCTAGGATCTATGGACCCCTAGTTTAATGGTATTGGTTTATGGCATTAAAAAAAAAGGTTGGGAACCCCTGCGCTGGATGGAGGAGATGCTTTAACCACACTCCCAGCTTCCTGTCTGACTATTAAGCAGTTGATATCTGAGTACAAACACACTTTATATCTAGTGAATTTAGTATATATTTTAGAAATGGGTGTGTAACCCTGAGAGATTTGCTTTCTGCTCGGTGTTGCATATAACCATCCTTAAGTGGGAAAGCACCAGTATTCTGCACATCATGTTTTTGTGTCTCTGGATATGGTATCCCAGCGAATTTTAACCTAATGTTGATACAATATCGATGCTGTGGTCTGGAGCAACAGACAAAATGTTCAATCTGAAATGTTAACTGTCAATTTCCCAGCATGGAAATGTTGTGTAACCAAGGTATATATAACCATAGTAACCAAGGACCAGTGATGGGTGGTACAGCAGTTAGACCTGCTGGTAAAAGGACCCTTCATTAGTGTCCCAGCACATTTTATAAGCACGCAGGACCCAGATCAATCAGATGCATATATGCCTTTGGCTGATTGCCGTTAACTTGTTTATAGGATTTTTCATTTCACTTAAGATTGTATGATATGTTGGCAAAATCCTGTTCCCGTGGTAGTGTAACAGTTAGCATGGCACTATTACAGCTCAAGGCTTCAGAGTTCAGTTTCAGCGCCATCTGTAAGACGTACATTCTTCCCATGAGCACGTGGGTTTCCTCCCACATTCCAAAGTTGTACTGGTTAATTGATCATTGTAAATTGTCCTGTGATTAGGCTGGTGTTAAATAGGTGGGTTGCTGTCTAGCATGCCTTGTTCGGTCGAAAGGGCCTGTCCTGATAAAGAAAGCTTTATCTCTCACCTTGGGCTGGGCATGCTCCTTAAAGGTTATATATTGAAAGACTTCTGGTATAATCCAGCATCCAGAAAGGATTTGGAAGGAAGGAACCAGGGTGAAGGAACCTAACCTGCCTTGTCAGTCCGTGTTGGGTTGAGCAGTCTCAGCAGCAGACTCTCTGGCATTGGTCATGTGCTACCTATTGAATTATCCCACAGAAAAATCCTCCAGGAGAGGAGTAAAGAAGAAAATGGAATTGTGGTCACTAATAAATCCCGTAAATAATTCGGACAAACTTCTCTCTGCGTGCTGGTGGAAATGTGAAATTCGGTGCCACATGAAATAATACATTTAGTGGAAAACTGGGGCAGTGCAGGCTGCTGGGTTATAACTGGAGCACTAATACTAACAGAGACCAGATTGACCAAATCGAACATGGAACACTACAGCATAGGATCAGGTCATTCACCCCACGGTCTGTGTGTGTTCCTATTACTGGTGAATGGAGGCACGTGAATCATGTGCAGGCAGATTTAGTACCATGGTTGCTACAGACAGTGTACTGAGATGCTTCTTTGCAGTGCACTCTTCATATAAGTTTGGGGGGGGGGGCAGTGGAAAATGGAAGTGGTTGAAAAAGTAGTACTAACTTGAACTTTTCTTTCAATCCCTAGATTTGTACGACATTCCTTTCCAGCTCCCAGACATCACGGCCGGTGCTCAGTAAATGCCTGGAAAGACAAGAAACTAACAGGGAGCAGGGTGCTTTTCCCACTGGAAGGGCTTGTCTTGCTGCTGGTGTGGGGAGGGGGGAGGGTACACGTGAGGTTAGAGGGAGCTGCGATTCAGCAACTGCGGCTTCAGCAGCAAGAGGGTGGGAGAAGCGGGGTCTTGTTTGTCGTACATCAGATTGATTAATCAGTTTTGTTCCAATGCACCTTGTTTTAATTTTGGCATCAGGAATGTGATTATCACTTCCAAAGAAGAGATGGACTTTCTCCTGTTGGTCTGCCTTAGGCCAGACAGCTATTACGGAAAATGTTTAAAGCATTAATTCCTGATACTACTTTTGAGTCAATGTGGAACAAAGTGCAAATGTGGCATAACACTTGCTGACAAGCTGCATATGGAGAGCGGTGTTGAGCAAGGAGAAAGTATTTTAAATATAAATATCATTTGTTTTATACCCAAAATGTGAATACTAGCACTAGTTTATCACCTTGAATTTGTTCGAGTTGACCATTTTGCACCAATATTAGTTTTGATTGGTAGCCAGCAAATCAATGATCATGACTGCCCTTTGATCAGAGATATTGTCATCTGATTAAACTCCTGGCCCAGGGTATGCACATCACTCGCCAAACCCTGCCTAGCAACTAGAGCAAGGATAGACGTGACTGACTTTAGCTGCACTCCCTAGAGTCAGGAGGTCCAGGGTTGGAACACACTCTTGGACATGAGACTGATGGTCCTGTATGGCAGAGTGCTGCACAGTTGAAGATTCATGAATTAGAAATTAAAATGGATCCCAATAGAAGGCACTGTTCCACCTCCAAATGCAAGTATTTCTCATTTCATTTGCTACTTGTAGAATTTCTGTCTGCAAGGTAGCTAACTGCCGTTTCCCTGTATGAGTGATTAACTTATTTTGATTTTAAAGATTGAGGCCTTTCTGGTGGTTGAACAACTGCAGCTTTGTTCCTCCTGCCTGGGTCCCAGGTCCCGGTGAGATTCCTCCCTGTCTTACCGCAACCTTCACACTGCAAAAACAGATATAGTTGGTGAGATTTCAGGGACAAACACCAGTCTCATAGCTTATTTACAGGAAACTTGGTGCCCTCTTTCACTCTAATAATAATTTCCTGTATTACAAAGGAAAGTAATGTTCTTAATAGAATTATTACAATCTGTCAGGTCTACAGGATATGCAAAAGAATTGATTACGGCATAGAGGCACCTAATAATTTTATATTTTTAAACATAAGTCAAAGCCAGCTCTTGTACTCCGGTGATGGTTGTACTGGTTGTTGAGGGAAAGCAATCAGAATGAGCCTTTGAGATCATGAGGGAACATGCAATGTTACAGTGAAGTTACTCTTGAATGAGCACTGGGAGGTTTTTTTTAATGCATCAGTAATGCTTTTTGAAGACTGGAGTATTTTGAAGTTGTCAGGTCTGTCCCTATAATCTGGAACTCCTATAATATGCCAGTGGAGGATCTGCATAGCACGACTGTGGGCAATCAGCAGAATAAAGCAGATGGTAAGCCCCAGACTTGCATTTATTTGTAGCTGTTCTTGCAAAAACCAGTGAGTGTAGATCTTCCTCTTTGTTGGAAGACCTGAAGGTACAAAGCTGTTAGCATCGATATTGAAGTGAGTAGTACCATACTAGCACCACAGCAGCCAATGCTGTGACATGGCACTGGTCTCCCATATACTGCCCATTGCAGCCACACCAAGTCATGGCTGTAACTTGAGAGCTAGGCCCCTTACTGCTAAGGAGATGAGGTACCCTATCCTGTGCTTGTTTTGGGTGATAGATGGATGGTGCAGTGCACCAGAAGTTACAGAAACTTTGGCTAAGTTTGGATCTCCATGTCTAGATGCCACAGTACCTACTGGTAAGTGTACACAGTGGAAGTTATAGAGACCAGCCATGTGTATGATGGCTCTGGTAAATGACACCTAATCTGTGAACCTGGTGTCACATTTTAAGAGTTGTTTTTAATAACTGGCATAAATTTAAAACTTTTTTTCAGTTTTACAGCAATTTAAAAAGTTAAAATATCAAATGAATCGTTTTTGGTGTACTGTTCTTTAATTTAAGTATATGTCCTGTCAGATTATGTGAATTGTTTTGTCAGACTCATGCCACTGTACAGAACTTTTTCTATTAAACTTTGAAAATATGTCACTTGCTATGTTTGTATCTGTGCCTTTTTAATCCTTAACACAATTTGTTTTTTACTGGTATAGGGGAGTGGGGACTCCCCTGTTCAGTGGATAAGTAATTTCTATTGTTGGGAAGAGAACGGGAGGCCTGTGTCTCAACTCCATTCTTCTCAGGCAGTTCTTTGGGATGGAGGCTGACTTATTCACTGAGTTTTTAAGCTTCTGTAGTGGTTGATGAGGCTAATATGGGAACTATAGATTAGCTTTATTCTTTGAAACATAGTGAAATTCATCAACAGTGAACAGTTGGAGGATTACTTGGGTCAGCCTGCAAGTGTCACCACAATTCTGCCCACAATTTAATAACCCTAACCCCTTTGGAAATCTGGGAGGAAACTGGAGCACCTGGAGGAAACCCAAGCGGTCACGTGGAGAATGTACAAACTCCTTACAGACAGCAGTGGGAATTGAACCTTGATCACCAGTGCTATAAAACATTGTGATAACCACTATGCTACTGTGTTGCCACCCATCCAATAGATGAGGCAGGTGGGTAGGTATTTGTGAGGCATGGGTGGACCTCTCCCTGCAGGGCCTCTGTGCTCTTCAATACAATCCTGAATACTACTACCTCACTTCAAGTAATCCTGGGCCAGAAGCTCTCAGGAATCAATAGGGATGTTGCACTTCAAGTGGCCTTTGAACACATCCACTAACCTTCTGTCCAACTGTTAATTTTACTTTATGGAGCTCAGGATCTGTTTGATTCTTGGGCATGGTAACAATGTGCTTGGCTAACCATAGGTATGGATGTTGATCTGGGAGAAGGTGTCTATCCCACAATGCAGTTAGTTTTCAAAATTGACAGGTTTAGAGTTAATTGTTACCCCATCAATTGCTTTTCACCAAAAACTGTAAAAACTTATACCACTCTGTACTCTTTATATTTTATACCACTCCCACCTCTCTACTTCCTTAGTGCTAAGCAGAAATGTATTTTGCCCACCCCAACAGTTTCTTAGTTTCTGGACAAATCAACACTTGACCCACACAACATCTGAGGGATGAAAAGGAATAGAAGATGTTTCAGGTGAAAACCGTGCATCAGTCACAAAACATCAGCAATTCCTATCCTCTTACAGATGCTGCTCAACCCACTGCATTCCTGCACCTATTATGTATCAAACTTTAATCCAAATTCAGGGGAATTCCAAGCAAATGCTGACAAATTGTGAAATGCTGGGAGCACTCAGCAAGTCAGGCAGTATCTTTAGAGAAATGTAAAGATACAAGCCTATTTTGTAATTTAATCTTTGTTGTTCAGGCATCTTTCATTATTTTAATTGG
Source organism: Mobula hypostoma (assembly GCF_963921235.1). Classification (NCBI taxonomy): domain Eukaryota; kingdom Metazoa; phylum Chordata; class Chondrichthyes; order Myliobatiformes; family Myliobatidae; genus Mobula; species Mobula hypostoma. The sequence continues at coordinate 82,438,640 of NC_086107.1, read as the reverse complement.
ATTTGAACTCTTGTAACTGGGTCTCTGCTGCTGTAATTAATTATGGCCCCTGATGGGATTGTGAGGCATGATTTTCCCCTTTAAAAAATCATGCTGACTTTGGCCTTTTTTTTTTATTATTATGTGCTTCCAAGTACCCTGAAACCTCATCCTTAACAACCAACATGAGGTCAGGCTAATTGGCCTATAACTTATTTTCTTCTGCCTCCCTTCCTCAAAGAGTGGAGAGACATCTGTAATTTTCCAGTCATCCGAATTCATTCCAGAATCTAATGATTCTTGAAAGATCATAATACCTCCACAATCTCTTCAGCTGTCTCTTTCACAACCCTGGGGTATAGTCCATCTGATTCAGGTGACTTGTCTACCTTCAGACTTTTCATTTTCCCATGCACCTTCTTAGTAATAGCAGCGACACTCACTTCTGCCCCTGATACTCATTTCCGGCATTCTGCTAGTGTCTTCCACGGTAAAGACTGACACAAAATACTATAAAGTTTGATGTCATTGCTATCTCTCCAGCGGTCTGATGTATCTCTTTTACTACTTGTATATTTGAGAGGCAGAAAAACTTAGTATGTACATTGTATACATTTGACATAAATGGGTTTCAATAGGTACATTTAGCTTTTCTTTATGGCTTCTTTAGTTGCCTTGTGGTTGCACGTGGCCAAGTGGTTAAGGCATTGTGCTAGTGACCTGAAGGTCGTGAGTTCAAGCCCCAGCCGAGGAAACGTGTTGTGTCCTTGAGCAATGCACTTAATCACACATTGCTCTGCGACGACACTGGTGCCAAGCTGTATGGGTCCTAATGCCCTTCCCTTGGACAACATCGGTGTTGTGGAGAGGGGAGACTTGCAGCATGGGCAACTGCTGGTCTTCCATACAACCTTGCCCAGGCCTGGGCCCTAGAGAGTGAAGACTTTCCAGGCGTAGATCCATGGTCTCGCAAAACTAACGGATGCCTTTACTAGTTGCCTTGTTTTTTTAAATTCCCGAAACTCTTGCCCTCTCCCTTCAGAATGCTGTGGAACTCCTTAATAGCAAAAGTCTGCTAAGGGAACAGTTGTTAAACCAGAGGGGATCTGTATCCAGTACCAGTAAAGCCTATAGAATTCTAGGAAATGAATCCAAACTGGTCCTTGCAACAAGAGATATAGAACACTATATGTGTTTCTCAGAACATCATGTAGTCTGGAGCCAATGCAGTGACAATAACGAGGCCATACTTGAACAAGTCAAGCTCCCTCCCATTCAGTGGTTAGTATGCATGATCTTACAGTGGCAACAAAGGTTTGGCTTTGCACATTTTCATCCCTGAAGGCTTCATAGGAGCATTATCACAAAATGGGACATCAAGCCCGATAAAGGACAAAGTTGGACAAGGAGCAGGGATGGAGATGGTGGTTAGTGAACAGAGTTTCTACTGGCTTTTGAAGATTAGGGAATAAAATTGGAAAATACTGGAGATCAGAAGGCACAAAGTGTATTAGCCTTCGTTAGTTAGAGATTGAGATCAGGAGCCACAAAGTAATGTTGCAGGTCTATAAAACCCTGGTTTTGAGGCAAGTGTGTTGGGGACATTTATGAATCTCTTAGACATGGATAGTAGAAAAATGATGGGCAATGAGGGAGGAAAGGGTAAGATTGCTTTTAAAGTTTAAAGGTCAGCACAACATTGTGGGCCGAAGGACCTATTGAATACTGTATGTTACTGTGCTGTAATATTCTGAGAGTCGGGTAGCATTGAAGGCCTTCATTGGAACTGAAGATGAGGATTTTGGTCTTCCCAACACTCAGAATCTCTCAGCAGAGAATCCTGATGAAGGGTCTCAGCCCAAAGCAGACTGTTTTCTATAGATGCTGCCTGGTTGTCTGAGTTCCTCCAGCATTGCGTCTATTACCACGATCTCTCAGCTTGTCTTGTACATGGAGTTAGGGAAGTCTCTGGCAATATGGGGAGGTTGAAAGGGACAATATATGGTTGAGAAGCAGAGCTGTTCTTGGAGCAGTGGGCTGTTGAAAATTACAAAAGGAATGCAGTTAATCGGTTAAGAAATCCTTGACTGAACTCAGGCTGAAACTCCGCATGGACAGGCTTGCAGTGGCTGTTGAGTGGATTCTGGGAATTTTGTCCATCAGTTTGGAGGAGACCTTCCGTCGGAAGGCAGACAGAGCTCCACTGCTGGCCACCTCCCGGTAAAGCAGGCTGAAGACAGCCACTGTTTCTTCATAACTGTCCCGGGCTGAGATCTCAAAGAACGGGCACTTGAGTGCCTGGGCAATGCTGCTGCCCTCTTCCGTGGTGACCATCCGGTCATACTGGAGGTCCTTCTTGTTAGCAACGATCACCACTGGGGGCAGTGCGTCACCATGCCGCTTCAGACCAGAGTGAATGTGGCTGATCAAGAACCGAAGCCGCAGAATCTCGTCAAAGCTGCAACGGTCTGTCACCGAGTAGGCGATAATAAAGCCTTCCGCCCACTTGATCTTTTCCTCAATTAATATCGTGTCTTCTTCCTTCACAAAGAAAACATTGCTATTATTATTTTTTAAAAAGTGATTCGATGGAGATGGAAGTGAATTTAAGAGCAGGTTAGTGTGTCACGTTCCTCATTGGAGTGGTGATTCGTTGAGTTAACTGGCATCCTTTAACACACAGACAAAAAAAAAATGCTGGTAGAAGTTCAGGATGTTCCAAGGATGGAGGAAATGCAGGTTAACTTTGTTGAAGGGTTCTAAGTCTTAATTAGCTCAGATCTGGAACATTTCCTCCAAAAGTGGTGGAAGCTAGGTCTGGATATTTCATAAATCAGACGTTAATAATTTTGAGATGAAGTTTAGCTTTATTTGTCACATGTACATTAGAACATGCAACAAAATGCATGATTTGTATCACATCCATAAGGATTGTTCTGGGCAGGCTGCAAGTGTCACATGCTTCAGGTGCCAACATAGCACACCCACAACTCACTAACCCCAACCATGGAATGTGGGAGGAAACTGGAGCAACTGGAGGAAATCCAAGTGGTCATGGAGAGAATGTATGTAAAACTCCTTGCAGACGGCAGTGGTAACTGAATCCTGATCGGTGTTTGTTGGCTTTGTAATAGAATTATGCTACCATGTCACCCTTAAACGGGGGGGGGGGGTTGGAAGATTACGGTGGGGGAGATTATAATTAAATCAGCCATGATTTTACAGTGACAAAAGACTTGTGGGGCCAAATTTGTTGGATGTCCTAACCCGGGAATAAATGCTGGGCTGTGTGGCATTACCTGTCCAGCAGTATCGAGAACTTCAAACTGCACACACTCTCCATCCACTGAGAACACGTGTCTGTATATTGTTTCTGAAAACAAGAGGAAATAAAAATTTAGATATTGCACTAACAACTGTGGCTGTTCTGGTTTTAAATATGAACTACTGAACACCCCCCCACACACATTTGGATGGACCTCAGCACCAAATTCTCTCCCTATATCAGCAATTCAATGTCCCCTCCACTTTAAACTTCTCTGAGCCTCTTGGGCTCAGTGGCAGACACTCACGGGATGCACTTTGAGATACTGGCTGAGCTCTATCGCACAGCTCTACTGCTCTTTGAAGGAGTGTACCTTCTCCCCAAGACTGTGTGGGATCTCCCCCGGCTCCTCCCAAAGACCTCCTGTATATGTGAGCCGGTGAGACTGGAGTTCGAGGCCTACTCTTTGGGGTCCTGATTTCAAAGAGTGTGGAGTTCAGGGTCCTCATTGTCATCATTAGCAAGTCCTGGGGTTGGGGATCAAAAGTCTGGAAGTCTAGACCAGATAGCCAATACCTGGATCTGCAGATCTCTGTGATTCCACTAGGAAAATCAATGGCCCATTGTCTGTGAATCTGAGTCCACTGGAGATTGGAGCTCGTGGCCTGTCCTGGGATACAGCACCGTCTCTGAATCAGAGAACACTAGAGATGACCTGTCCTGGGGTCAGAAAACACCAGAGATGTCCTGTCCTGGGGATAAAGCACTGTCTCTGAATCAGAGTCCACTTGGAGGACTAGAGATGGCCTGTCCTGGGGATAAAGCACTGTCAGTTTGCGGGTGGGTGGGAGGAAGGTAAGTAAAGGGCTTGTTTTGCTGTTGACGTTTGTTTCTGTTGTTCTTTGAACATGGTGGGCATGCTATGTTGACGCTGGAATTTGCGTCCCCGCCACATTCTTGGGTTGTACTGGCTGTTAATGCAAATGGGACATTCGTTGTACTTCTCAAAGTGCATGTGATACAGTACTGTGCAAACGTCTTAAGCACACATACACTTGTTTAGCTAGTGTGCCCAAGACCTTTACACAGTACTGTACCGTAAATAAATGGAATTTGAAAGGCATGCAGTTCGGTGGGTTAACTGGCCGTCTGCAGCGTAGGTGAGTGGTGAAGAAGTGGGGGGAATTGATGTGAATATAGCAAAATAAAACAATGGGATTAATACTGGCCTAGTGTAAATGATTAGTTGGATGGCCGGCATGGAGAGTGCGAAGGGCCAGTTTCCATGACATTACTTTACGTCAACATCACAAGTGTACCTGCCTTTAATGGACTTTCAGTTTATCCCTGACGTGTCCAGTAAGTAACTGGAAAATGAGATTACAGTATTTCATTGTTTACAAATGGCTTGGTTTTCACTGCTGTGTGTGAAGCCCTACTGGGTTTTTATTACCTAGGTGTCGGTGAGATGTTAGGGAGGCACACAGTCGCTCTCATGTTATAGACTAGAACCTGTGCTCACTCATCTATCTCTGCCGGCTCACCGGGGCTTAATGTGGCTCAAACTCACCCAAGGTCGGATCATACTCCCCAATGAATCTCTTTGTGATGAAGCGAACTGTGATGGCTGGAAGAGAAAAGGAGAGTTTGATCTGAAGCCCGAGTCTGTTTTAACCCAATCATGTGTCCCTGTGCCCTCTGGATCTGTAATGAACTGAAGCAGACTTGACTAGCCCAATCTGGAGTCTGTGCTCCATTAAGGTCTATTCCCACCTCTCCTCTTGGAAACCTCTCACCATGTTTTCCAGTTGCTCTCTGCATCGTGAATATTCATGTTTCCATTAAATACATTATCTGCATCTCAGATGTTTCTCTCCGTAAAGACATCTCTGCTGAGCTCTACAATGAATTTACAAATGAAGCAGCCATCAGGGCGATGCCACAGGAAACTCAGGACTCACACCACCAGGTTCAGGAACAGTTGCTACCCTCAACCATCAGGCTCTTGAACCAGAGGGGATAACTTCACTCGCCCCATCACTGAAATGTTCACACAACCTTTGGACTCACATTCATTCACTATTCATCTTATATTCTTGATATTTATTGTTCATTACTTTTTCTTCCTTTTTGTATTTGCACAGTCTGTTGGCTTTTGCACAGTGGTTATCCACCCTGTTGGCTGCGTTCCTTCATTGGATCTGTTATAGTTATTGGATTTATTGAGTATGCTGGCAAGAAAATAAACATCAGGGTTGACACATTTATATTAATAATAAATTTACTTTGAACTTTGAAATGAACATCTTCCATTTAAGGTGCCTGGTTTGGCTTCTCCCCAAAGTAGAAACGTTTTTACTTGCATACTCCATTAAATCAACTCACTTAATTTTTATTTTTTGAGTTGGTCCCCAAGTCTTGACAAGCTGATTGACACTTGCAGCTTTGAACAAGCATTTTCCAAATCTGGACCCAGCCAGATAAATTTTGAACAGTCTTGCCACTGAAGCACATTGTCTGCATTTGGAGAAAGCCTTTGGCAGCTGTATCTGTGCAAGTGTGTGTGTCTGCACACACCCATGAGCCTAACCAACAAGAGCTGCCAAGCTATTCAGCAAGGGGAAAGGGCAGTCTGTGCTGGGGGAAAAGAGAATTGCAGAAACAGGTGGAATAACACCCTTCCTCAACTTACCCATGTGGACTAGGCTGATACAAGCAACAATTCCTTAACCACCTTCACTGGTGCAAGTGTTTCCTGCCAAGGCTCCATGACACTGGCCCCCACCCTCGCCATGACTCCAGGACACCACTCTGATTCCTGTGGTGGCTCAGTAACACCATTGCAGTAGTGGTTCACTCTCTTGCCAGAGTTCAGCAACAGTGCCCCCACTCATGTGGCTCAGTAACACCACCCTCAATACTGTCGTCTGCTCAAAGACACCCCTCTCACTACTGCCGTGGATCAGTCACATGGCCCTCGATCCTGTCGTGGCTCAGTAACTCCACTCCTGTCCAAAAGACATAGAAGCAGAATTGGGCCATTCAGCCCAGCGAGTCTGCTCCAGCATTCCATCATGGTTGATCCCAGATCCCATTCAACCGCCCTCTCACCATATCCCTTGATGCCCTGACCAATCAGGAATCTATCAACTTCTGCTTTGAATATACCCACAGACTTGGCCTCCACCGCAGTCTGTGGCACAGCATTCCACAGATTCACTGCTCTTTGGCTATATATAAAAAAAAAATCCTTACCTCTGTTCCAAAAGGTCGCCCCTCAGTTTTGAGGCTGTCCCCTCTAGTTCTGGATAACCCCACCATAGGAAATATCCTCTCCACACCCATCCTATCTAGTCCTTTCAACATTCAGTAGGTTTCAATGAGTTCCCCACGCATTTTTCTAAATGCCAGTGAGTACAAGCCCAAAGCTGCCAAACACTCCATGTTAACCCTTTCATTCCTGGAATCATCCTCATGAACCTCTGCACTCTCTCCAATGACAACACATCCTTTCTGAGTTAAGGGGCCCAAAACTGTTGACAATACTCCAAGTGCAGCCTGACTAGTGTCTTATAAAGCTTCAGCATTATCTCCTTGTTTGTATATTCTTTTCCCTTTGAAATAAATGTCCACATTGCATTTGCCTTCTTGACCAAGATTCAACCTGTGAATTAACCTTCTGAGAGTCTTGCACGAGGATTCCTGCCAAAAGGTTCCCTTTTCAACCACTTCCAGAACTCTGGGATGTAGACCACCTGTTTCATGTAATTTATCCACCGTAAGACCTTTCCGTTGTGACAAAAGACCAAGTTATCAGAAGATTGATGCCGATAAGAGAGACAATGGGGAAACATTCAAAATGCTAATATGAGAGACGAGAGAGATTAATGAAAAGAGACACAGTTCCAAGTATTGTCAGACCGGTTGCTTTGAACCTGAACTGTTTGAAGTTTGATGGACAGGCGATACCCCAGCAGGGGGATAAAAGGAGCAGGTTCGCTAAGGCAAGCGACACACCACGACACCACGAGATAACGAGACCCTGGAAGTGCGGTGTGCACCCCCCACAAGTTGGTGGGAGTTTTGGAGGTCTGGTCACAGGACCGACCATAGACGCACAGGGTGAAAAGGTACGATCGGCGGGAACCTGGTGTGTGTGTCCGCCCTTGCCTGGGTGCCGGGTTCACTGCAGAAGAATGATCGTATCCGGAACGGAGGGGTCACACTCGGTGACCTCAGAAGATATTAAAAGGGCTCGCGCCGAAAGCTAACTGCAAGGAATATCAAAGGTCTGTTTGAATCCGATTTGAATATCATCATTCACTCCCCCTCTCTCTCTCCCCAACGGCACAACAGTGATTACTGCGAACTGAACTAAACTGAACTGAATTCTGCGTCACTTGAGACTGATCATTTTACCCCTAGACTGCGATAGAGCTTGATTGATCCTATTATCCTAGTTCTGTGTACATGTGTTTTAGCATTGCTGACCTGTTGCATTTATATCCTTACTATTAGAGTACTGTGTTACTTATTTCTTTAATAAAACTTTCTTAGTTCCAGTAATCCAGACTCCAACTAAGTGGTCCATTTCTGCTGGTTTGGCAACCCAGTTACGGGGTACGTAACACCGTTTACCTAGCTCTTCTTCCTTTGTAATAACAATGGCTCTCACTCCTGCTTCCTGACACTCAGACCTCTAGCATATAGGTAGTGTCTTCCACAGTAAAGAACTGAAGCAAAGTAATTATTAAGTTCATCTGTCATTTCTTCGTCCCCATTACTACCTCACCAGCATCATTTTCCACTGGTCCAATATCAACCCTCACCTCCCTTTTATTCTTTATATATTTGAAAAAACTTTTAGTATCCTTTGTTATCAGATAGTTTGCTCTCATATTTCACCTTTTCCTTTCTTTTAGTTTTTAGTTGCCTTTTGTTGGATTTTAAAAACTTCCCAATTGTCCAATTACCCACTCGCTTTTGCTACCTTTTATGCCCTTTTCTTGGCTTTAATGCATCCTCAATGTCCCTTGTCATCCACGGTTACCTAGCCCTGCCATTTGAGACCACCTTCTTCTGCAGGACATATCTATCCTGCACCTTGTGAACTATTCCCAGAAACTTCAGCCACCACTGCTCTTCCATCATCTCCAACAATATCCTCCTCCAATCCATCTGAGAAAGCCTCTGTAATTCCCTCTGGCGAAAAATGATACTGTCTCCATTAAATAGAGGCCGTGGACAATTCTGACTTGATAGAGATGGATGTGAAAGCACAGAGGAACATCTGGAGAAATTTCTGAAACGCCAGTTCACTGCTGTTGTTACTGTGCGGTCGGGAATCTTCCGGAGGGAAGGCCTCAAAATCCCTGGCTTTGCCTGCTGTTGGCGACCAAGATTGAGGTCGAATCGTTTGGACAGAGATGGCGCTCGGTACTCGGTGTTGGAGAGCTGATTGGAGGCTCGAAGTTTTCGGATGACTCAGAGTCTGACTGTGGTCAGGCATGGCAGGGAGAGTTTTTCTTCCTTCCCCCGTCTGTATGAGATGTGGGACACTTGAGAGACTTTGAACTTTTTACTGTGCTCATGGACTTCTTCATCAAGTTATGGTATTATTCCGCTGTTGTAACTGTGTTATAACTAAGTGGTTTTGTTAGTTTTTTCAGTCTTGGTCTGTCCTGTGTTTTGTGATATCACACCAGAGGAAATATTGTATAATTTCTTAATGCATGCATTACCAAATGACAATAAAAGAGGACTGAGTGTCTTCATAATCTAATCTGATCTAATTTATTCCATTGTGATACTAATACATGTGTTTTATGCTTCTCCCCCTCAATTTACATTATGAATTCAATCATTATGACCACTGCCTATTTGGAGGTCTATATATAATCCCCATAATTTGTTTTTTACCCTTGCAATTTCTTAACTCCAACCACAAAGGTCCAACATTCTGTGACCCTATGTCACCTTTCTAAAGATGTAATTCTATCTCTTACCAACAGAGCCACACCACCACCTATGCCTTCCTGCCTATCCTTTCTATACAAAGTATATCATTTGATGTTAAACTCCCAACTACAGCCTTCTTTCAGCCACGACTCAGTGATGCCCACAATGTTCTACAAACAATCTCCAATTGCACCATGAGTTCATTTGCCTTATTCTGAATGCTATGCATATTTAAATACAGCACCATCAGTCCTGCATTCTTCACCCTTTTTGAATTTTGCCTCTGTGGTACAACTTAACTCTTTGTTCTGTCTGCAGTTGTACCCAATCATTGGCTTGTCCCTCCTTACAATTACGTTACATCATCTACTTATAAACCTGTCGTGGCTCTCCCGCGCTGCAGTGGAGGCTCATCTGCCATCCGCACTGCCCACGCTCCCCCTTACCACAGTGGTGGCTCTGTGACACAACTCTCACTCCTGTCACTGCTCAGTGACACTGCCCTCACTCCTGTACCAATACAGCCTTGTTGCAGGTAGGATAGATCTCTTGAAACATTAATGAGCCATTTACAATATGTCCACTTATCTGAGTACTGAGTGCTTGAGTCTACTGCCTGGTCTCAAGACTGAAAAAGTTAACAGCATCTCTCCCTCCACAGAGGCTGCCTGGACTGCTGGGTATTTCCAGTATATTCTCCTCTCACTTCAGATTTCCAGCATCTGCAGCTTTATTGATTTTGCTAGTGATGTGTTTTAAAGTAATTTTAATGCATTACCATGCATTCACCTCTTTCTCTCTGTAACCTGTTGCAATTATCCAAGATATCCAGGATAGGGTGGCGTGGTAGCATAATGTTTTAGAGAACTAGTGACCTGGCTTCAATCCATTGCAGTCCTGTAAGGAGTTTATGTTTTCCGCTGTGACCACATGGGTTTCCTCCAAGTATTCCGGTTTCCTCCCATATTCCAAAGACGTACAAGTTAGTAGGTTAATTGGTTCACATGGGTGTAGTTGTCTCATTGGGCTTGTTATCATGCTGCATCTCTAAAAACATCGACAGTGCTCTGGTTCCCGCTGTGCCTGACGATGGCATCCCGAATTCCAAGTGGTGTTGTTCCTGCTCCAAACCTCCAAGTATGAGGCTGAAAATTGATTCCCAATGAGGTTTAACTTCACATTGATCACGGTATGCTGAGAGCTATTGGGATATTCCAAGGCACAAGAGAGGCGAGTGACTGCAGATGCTGGAATCTGGAGCAACACTCTTTTGTGGGGGGGTGGGGGGGGCAGAATACACTGCTGACATTTCAAGCTCAGGATTGAAATGTGGAAGAGGAATTACCGCGGTGAGGGGGTTTTATACAGTTTGAATCTGACATTTCCTGGGTCATTGGTCAATACCCCCATTCCCACTTGCCCAAGACTGCCCCTGCTGAGTGAGGTACGGCAGTGACCCAGGTTCAGTCCTGATTTCCAGTGCTGTTTATGTGGAGTTTGCAACCTCTCGTGACCCTCGGGTGCTCCAGTGTCTTCCCATATGTGCATTGGTAAGCGAATAGAGGTGAGTCGTAGAATCCAGGGCCACCTGATGGTGTGTAGGGTGAATGGGATTAGGGTCGGATTAGTCTAATTTGGTGCTAATGGTTAGCCCAGACTCACTGGGCTGAAGGGCTTCTCTGACAAACTCAAAGTATTATTGAATAGAAACAAATCAGCAAGGCAGCAGGATTCCCTTTTTTACCCCCTTGAATCATAGAACATACAACAGTACAGGCCTTTCATCCCACCTATACAAACCTACTCCACCATCAATCTAACCCTTCCCTGCTACACAGTCCATAACCCTCCATTTTTCTTATACCCACGGGCCTAAGAATTTCTTAATGTCCCCTTTGTATCAGCTTTTCTCACCAACCCCAGCAGTGTGCTCCAGGCACCCTCCTCTGTAAAAATATAAAACAAAACATACCCATGACACCTGCCCTATACATAAACAGATGTCCTTTGGTATCGGCCATTACTGCCTTGGAAAAAAGAAGTTTTGGCTGTCCACTGTCTGTGCCTCTCAATCTAGTTGTTTCACATCCTCCTTCGCTCCAAAGAGAAAAGGCCTAGCTCACTCAACCTTTCCTCATGAGACTTGTTCTGTAATCCAGGCAGCATCCTGGTAAATCCCTTCACCCTCTCTAGTCTTCAAATCCTTCTTCTGGCGAGGAGAACAGAACTGAACACAACACTCCAAGTAGGTCTAACCAGGGTTTTACAGAGGTGCAACATTATCTTGTGCTCAAATACAATCCTGTTACTAATGAAGGCCAACACACCACATGCCTTCTTAACCACCCTATTAACTTGCATTGGCACCACTGAGGGATCTATGAACATGGGTGCCAAGATCCCTCCTTTCCACCATGCTGCTAAGGTATTTGCTATTAACCTTCAAGTTTGACCTTCCAAAGTGTATTACTTCACACTCTTCTGGATTGAACTCCATCTGCCATTTCTCAGACCAGCTCTGCATTCTGTTAATGCCCCATTATAAACTACGACAACCTTCTACACTGTCCACAACACCACTAATCTTCATGTCATCTGCAAACTTAATAACCTACCCTTCTACTTCCTCATCCAAATTATTTATAAAAATTAGAGTGCAGTGGTCCCAAAAAAATTCACTGTGGACAGCACTGGTCACCGAATACATTCCACCCACTACCTTCAGTGGACAAGCCAATAATGATTTCTTTTCAAGATGCCACTGACAACAAACACACTGACACCAGCGTACTTGAGGTTGACATGAACAACATCTCGACTGTGATAAACACCAACTCCAATGGATAGGTCATGTCAACTGGATGCCTAACTCACGTCTCCCCAAACAGATTGTTTATTCTCAGTTGAAGGAAGCCTCTGGTGGGCAAAGGAAATGCTTCAAAGATGACATCAAAAATCAGTCTGAAGAAATTCAACATTACATCTAAAAACTGGGAAGACATTGCACTCAATAGATCCAGCTGAAATCTGTTCAAGAGGGAGCTGCGCTACGAGATCGACCTCCACAGTACCGCAGAGGACAAGTGGCAGCTAAGAAAGGAGAGACTGAACAACCAAAAGACCCAACAACTAACCACAGCCACCACTAACCCTTGCCCATGCTGCTCCAGAATATGTGGATCCTGGACTGGCCTTTACAGCCACCTAAGGACTCTACAGTTAGGGGGACATCATACTCAATTTGAGTGATCGCACTAATCTTACTATTACCGGGAACCTGTATCACCATATCCACCTCTCCACCTTCATAAATTTTCGTCACCTCCTCAAAAATCACAATCAGGCTAGTGAGGCACGAACTGCCCCTCACAAACCCATGCTGACTACCCCAATAAGATTATTCTTCTGCAAAGGCTCATAAATCCTATCCTATGAATCTTCCCTATTAAATTGCCAACCACTGAATTTAGACTCGTTGCTCTATAATTCCAGGATTATCTCCATTACCTTTCTTGAACAATATTTGCCACCCTCCTTTACTTCTGTAGCTTAGGAGGATGCAAAGATCATAGTCAACTCCCCAGCAATCTCTAACCTCACTTCCCGTAATATCCCAGGGTGTATCCCATCTGGCCCCTGGGATTTGTCCACCCTAATTGTTGTCAAAAATTTTTTTCAAAAAGATGTAAAGATGAAAACCTCAGCACTGTCCTTCTTGAAACAACCAGTACTCATTGCAAAGCCTGAAATCCTAACGGGACTGCTGTGAGCTAACCGAAGATGTTAATCTCTCCCAAAAACAAATAGGGTGGGGGAGATTTAGAAGCACAGAAACCAAACAATTCTAAATCTTCTGGGAGAGATAAAGAGCTTCCACCAAAAAAGATGTCAAACAGAAATGATTTAGTTGGCATTACAACACAGAGCAAACAGGAAGTCTCCCATATCCCAGGCGTGACTCTGACCAAGTTGAATAAACAGTGACTCTGCACTCTCGCCCCTATTCCTGCTGAACCAATGGACCCCAGATATCAGTCACACTTATTCAAATAAATAACCATTTATCACATTCGTATGCAAAGTGCTTGATGATCTCCAGAATGAGTGGAAACATTTAAAACCAGACGCTTACTCTGCCAACAGCCAGCGACCCATAAACCACTCCCTCCACACACACACACACACACACACACACACACACACACAGTGAGTGACCCTCACCCAGCACTATACACTCAGTGGGCACATTATTAGTACACTTGAACACCAGACCCTTAAATATCTAATCAGCCAATCATGTGGCAGTAACTCAGTGCATACAAGCATGCAGACATGGTCAAAAGGTTCAGTTGTTGTTCAGACCAAACATCAGAATGGGGGAAGAAATGTGACTGAAGTGACTTTGACCGTGGAAACATTGTTGGTGCCAATCGGGATGCTTCGACTATCTCCGAGACTGCTGATCTCCCGGGATTTTTACGCACGACCATCTCTAGAGTTTACTGAGAATGAGAGAAACAAAAGACAAGATATCCAGCGAGCAGCAGTTCTGTGGGCAAAAACGCCTCGTTAATGAGAGAGGTCAGAGGAGAATGGCCAGATTGGAAAACGACAGTAACTCAAGTAACCACACGTTACAACAGTGGCGTGCAGAGGAATATCTCTGAACGCACAACACACTGAAACTTGAAGCGGATGGGCTACAGCAGCAGAAAACCACATCGGGGTCCATTCCTGTGGCCACTTTGTGAGGTACACCCATAAAGTCGCCCCTGAGAGTGCAGTAACGATTCTTTGGTTTCGACCTGAAACGTTGACAATTCCTTTCCTGTCCCACAGATTCTGCTCGGCACGCTAAATTCCTCTATCAGATTGCCCCAGGTTCCAGCATCTGCAGCCTTCTGAGCCAACTGCCCCAAACTAACGTTTGCACCCTCCCTCACCCCAGTTCTAATGAAGGATCCCAGATTCGAAACTTCCACCCTTTCTTTACAGATGTCCCCTGACCTGCCGGTTTTCAATATTCCTGTTTCTTTTCAGGTAACCTCACCCTGGTGCGCGGGGATGACCCTTACCCAATCCAATAAACGGGAACTCACCAATGCTTGCAATTGGTAAATCATGATTTAACAAATGGTATCGTGCATCAGCTACAGATAAAAACACACTCAAGGAGGAACTCAGGCGGGTCAGGCAACATCTTTTTTTGGTGGGGGGGCGCGGAATGAAGTTTCAGGTCGAAAGTGATCTTAGCATTTTGGTTTTTTTTAAACTCCAGATTCCAGCATCTACAGACTCTTTTAATCTCCATATACAATCAGCCGTGTCCATGCACACAGCCAGCGACCCAAACCATGCACCGTTTACAGGAGAATTGAATTCCCGCTCAGAGATAGGATCAAATGGGCACACCAGCAGATGAAGGCTCTCCGGGAGATTGGCAGCTTACCGGTTTTGCCCACGGCTCCCTGGCCCAGTACCGCTATCCTCACGGTCCTGCAGCTAGCCAGCTGCTGTGCCTTCTTCAGAGGACGGGGTAACCGCTGGAAATTAGACGTCATGTTCAAACGCGCAGTCAGCAACTCAATCAGAAGGCATGGCGACTGCAGAGAGCCGCTTCACCCTCAGCCCCAAGTCCCGATTGAAACTTTTCTTCTCACGTTTAACGAGGTTTTCCCTCACTCCCCGCGCACTGGCGAGTCTCAACACTTCGCAGCTCCTACTCCCAAAACTATTCTGGAGATGTGATGCTAAATACTTTGAACCAGGCATCTGTTCCACAATGACGCAAGTTGATTGCAACCGCCAGCGAGCATCCTCGGGTCCCAGTGCCCCTCTGCTACTTCCATACAGAAGGGATTGCATTTATATTATCACCTTTCAGCTGGAGAAGTCTTTGAGGACTTGTAGCCAATTTGTAACAGACTACATCCCAATAACTAAATTATATGTTTATTATAGACATAGAGCACCACTGCAGAGAAACAGGCCCTTTGGCCCATCTAGTCCATGCCGACTTGTTTTTCTGTCCAGTCCCATCAACCTGCACCCCGAGCATGTCCCTCTCGGCTCCTTCTGACTCATGTACCAATCCAAACTCCTCTTAAGTGTTGCAACTGAACTCACATCCATCATTTCCACTCTCTTAAATGTTGCAACTGAACTCACATCCACCATTTCCACTGGCAAGTCTGAGTGAAGGAGATCCTCCTCAGGTTTCTCTTAAATATTTCACCTTTCACCCTTAATTGTGACCTCTTGCTCTAGTCTCACTGAACCTCATGAGGGAAAAACACTTGCATGTATTTACCCTATCTGTACCCCGTCATTGTACAACAGGAACAACAGTGCTTGGCTTGAGAGTATTCGATGGCACAGAGGTTGTGGAAAGTGCCACAAAAAATCTTCTGTTTCTCGATAGCTACTTGGTTTGGTTGTCAGATGTTACATCATGAAAGTCTGAGTAAAAGTAGTAGTTAGGCAGTGTCCATTATTAAGGACCTCCGGCACCCAGGGCATGCCCTCTTCTCACTGTTACCATCAGATAGGAGGTACAGAATCCTGAAGGCACACACTTACTGGTTCAGGAACAGCTTCTTCCCCTCTGCCATCCAATTCCTAAATGGATAGTCATAGTCATAGTCATACTTTATTGATCCCGGGGGAAATTGGTTTTCGTTACAGTTGCACCATAAATAATTAAATAGTAATAAAACCATAAATAATTAAATAGTAATATGTAAATTATGCCAGGAAATAAGTCCAGGACCAGCCTATTGGCTTAGGGTGTCTGACCCTCCAAGGGAGGAGTTGTAAAGTTTGATGGCCACAGGCAGGAATGACTTCCTATGACGCTCTGTGCTGCATCTCGGAGGAATGAGTCTCTGGCTGAATGTACTCCTGTGCCCACCCAGTACATTATGTAGTGGATGGGAGACATTGACCAAGATGGCATGCAACTTAGACAGCATCCTCTTTTCAGACACCACCGTGAGAGAGTCCAGTTCCATCCCCACAACATCACTGGCCTTATGAATGAGTTTGTTGATTCTGTTGGTGTCTGCCTGCCGCCCCAGCACACAACAGCAAACATGATAGCACTGGCCACCACAGACTCGTAGAACATCCTCAGCATCGTCCGGCAGATGTTAAAGGACCTCAGTCTCCTCAGGAAATAGAGACGGCTCTGACCCTTCTTGTAGACAGCCTCAGTGTTCTTTGACCAGTCCAGTTTATTGTCAATTCGTATCCCCAGGTATTTGTAATCCTCCACCATGAACACTACCTCACTTTTTTTAAATATACAGTATTTCTGATTTTGCAGGTTTTTTAAAATCTATTCAATATATGCAATTGATTTTCTTGTTTATTTATTATTATTATTATTTTATTTATTTATTTTTCTCTGGTAGATTATGTATTGTATTGAACTGCTGCTGCTAAGTTAACAAATCTCATGTCACATGCCGGTGATAATAAACTGATTCTGATTCTGAAGTCACTCAACCTTGGGCCCTAGCTGAGGGTTTGCAGCTCTTGCAGATTGTCCTGGGAAGAGCAGAGGAGGTCAACAGGAGAATGAACAGAAATGTTCCAGGAGATTTATAAGGGCCACACCATGGTGCATCTGATTGAGCCTCTACCTCATGGCTCCCGAGTCATAGGTTGAATTCCTGCCTTCAGTACTGTCGGCATGTTCTCCTATACTGTGTCCGCTTTCCTCCCCTCTGCTTATTGGGTCCATTCACCACTGTCAATTGCCCCTAGTTATGGTGATATCAGTGGGTCGGAAAGTGGAGGCTCGATGGCCAAGTCCTAGGGCTGTGAGTCTGCAAGTCCACTGCAGGCTGGAGGTCCAGAGTCTGTGTGGGTGGGTGAGAAAGGGCAAAGGGGCTTGTTTTGCAGTTATTATTGCTGCAGCTTGAGTTGCTCTGCTGAGCTTACTATGTTGATGCCAGAGTGTGTGGAGACACTTGCAGGCTGCCCCCAGCACATCCTCAGACCGTGTTGGTTGTTAACGCAAACGACACATTTCAGTGTATGTTTCGATGTACCTGTGATAAGTAAATGAATCTGAATCGGAAACGACGGTGAGAATGTGAGGAGAAAACATGGGATTGGTGTAAATGGGTCCAATGTCCTAAAGGGCTGTTTCTGTGCTGTGTGTCTCTACAAGATTACGAGGGCTGCTGATGAAAGCCACCGACGGGCAGGAAGGTACTGTAAGAGAAGGGGATCAGCTATGAGGAGGGACCGGGAGGCCTCTCCGTGGAGTGGATGAGGCTGAGATGAGAGGGGGTATAAAATCAGGAGGGCTACATAGGGTAGATACAATAAGAAACTTTGGCCCATGGCAAAGGGTCAGGGAAGGAGTGCTGAGGGGATCTGAGGAAGAACTTGTGAAGCGTAGAATGGACTGCCTGATGAAATGGAGAACGAGACTCCCATAGCAACGAGTAAGAACCTAAATGAGCACTTCCGTCGTTGAGAAAGCCATGGACCAAATGCTGACAAATGGGATGAGTGTAGGTGAGCGATTGACGGTTGGCATGGACCAAATGCTGACAAACGGGATGAGTGTAGGTGGGCCATTGATGGTTGGCATGGACCAAATGCTGACAAATGGGATGAGCGTAGGTGAGCGATTGACGGTTGGCATGGACCAAATACTGACAAACGGGATGAGTGTAGGTGAGCGATTGATGGTTGGCATGGACCAAATGCTGACAAACAGGATGAGCGTAGGTGAGCGATTGACAGTTGGCATGGACCAAATGCTGACAAATGGGATGAGTGTAGGTGGGCGATTGACGGTTGGCATGGACCAAATGCTGACAAACGGGATGAGCGTAGGTGAGCGATTGACGGTTGGCATGGACCAAATGCTGACAAATGGGATGAGCGTAGGTAGGCCATTGACGGTTGGCATGGACCAAATGCTGACAAACGGAATGAGCGTAGGTGAGCGATTGACGGTTGGCATGGACCAAATGCTGACAAATGGGATGAGCGTAGGTGAGCGATTGACGGTTGGCATGGACCAAATGCTGACAAACGGGATGAGCGTAGGTGAGTGATTGACGGTTGGCATGGACCAAATGCTGACAAACGGGATGAGTGTAGGTGAGCGATTGACAGTTGGCATGGACCAAATGCTGACAAACGGGATGAGCGTAGGTGAGCAATTGATGGTTGGCATGGACCAAATGCTGACAAATGGGATGAGTGTAGGTGAGCGATTGACGGTAGGCATGACACAAATGCTGACAAATGGGATGAGCGTAGGTGAGTGATTGACGGTTGGCATGGACCAAATGCTGACAAACGGGATGAGTGTAGGTGAGCGATTGACAGTTGGCATGGACCAAATGCTGACAAACGGGATGAGCGTAGGTGAGCAATTGACGGTTGGCATAGACCTAATGCTGACAAATGGGATGAGCGTAGGTGAGCAATTGACGGTTGGCATGGACGTGCTGTGCTGAAGGGCCTGTTTCTGTGCTCTGAGACTCTGGAGGAGACGTATGTTTTCAGGCAGAGTGTTGCTTTGTAAGGCTGAATGAAAGAGCGACAACAGAACCTCTTGGAGTTGAATGACCTGTCAAGGGAATATTTACAGGGCTGACAGGAAGGGTGGGGGGTGCAGAGAGTGACATTAATTTTATTACAGTTTTAAAGAACCAGCACAGGTATCCTGTGAACCTCAACCGCTTCGGCATTTTTGTGGGGTTGAGGAAGCAAGAGATTGAAGAAGGGCAGGCTTTAGGACCTGGGGGAGTTGGGTTTGAGAGAGGCATGTAGCTGGAGCTGGAGAGGAGGGTCTTGACATTTCTTTCTAATTTGCTGTTATGTTCCTCTTTAAGTGACATTGGGAAGAAGGAGACTGACTGCAGAGAAAATAGAGTTAAAGAATCACAAAAATGTACAGCACTGAATCAGGCCCTTTGACCCATCTAGTTGATGCTGAACCATATAAACTGCCTGCTCCCATTAACCTGCACCGTGACCATAGCTCTCCACGCCATCTGTGACCCTATCCAAACTTCTCTTAAACGTTGAAATCCAGCGTTTATGCATCACTTGTGCTGGCGGCTTGTTCCACACTCTCACAACCCTCTGAGGGAAGAAGTTTCTCCTCATGTTGCCCTTAAACTTTTCACCTTTCACCCTTAACTCATGACCTCTGTTTGTAGTTCCTCCCAAGCTCAGTAGAAAAAGCCGGCTGAATTTACTCTATACCGCTCATAATCTTGTATCCCTCTATCAAATCTCCTCTCAGTCTTCTATGTTCCAAGGAATAAAATTGTAACCTATTTACTCGTTCCTTTTAACTCAGGTCCTCCAGACCCTGCAATGTCCTTGTAAATTTCCTCTGTACTCTTTCAACCTTGTTTACAACTTTCCTCTAGGTAGATGACTGAAACTTCATACAATACAACATCACAAACAAGAGAAAATCTGCAGATGCTGGAAGTCCAAGCAACACACACAAGATGCTGGAGGAACTCAGCAGGCCAGGCAGCATCTATGGAAAAGAGTAAACAGTCGATGTTTCAGGCTGAGACCCTCCATCAGGACTGGAGAAAAAAAAGCTGAAGAGTAGCTTTAAAAGGTGGGGGAGGGGAGGGAGAAACACAAGGTGATAGATGAAACCTGGAGGGGGAGGGATGAAGTGAAGAGCTGGGAAGTTGATTCGTGGAAGAAATTCAGGGTTGGAGATGGGGCAGTCTGATGGGAGAGGACAAAAGCCCATGGAAGGAAGAAAACGGGGAGAAGCATCAGAGGGAGACAACGGGCAGGCAAAGAGATAAGGTGAGAGAGGAAAAAGGGGGTGGGGAATGGTGAAGGAGTATGGGGTGGGGGGGCTTTACCAGAAGTTCGAGAAATCGATGTTCATGCCAGCAGGTTGGAGGCTACCCAGATGGAATAGAAGGTGTTGTTCCTCCAACCTGAGTGTGGCCTCATCAGAACAGTAGAGGAAGCCGTGGATTGACATATCGGAATGGGAATGGGAAATGGAGTTAAAATGGCTGGTCACTGGAGGATCTTGCTTCTTCTGGTGGGGTGAGCAGTCTCCCAATCTACACCAGGTCTCACCTATATACAGGAGGCCACAGCAGGAACACCACACACGTTGTATGACCCCAACAGTGAAGTGCCGTCTTACCTGGAAGGATTGTTTGGGGTCCTGAAAGGTAGTGACGGAGGAGGTGTAGGGGCAGATATAGCACTTGTTCCGCTTGCAAGGATAGGTACCAGGAGGGAGATCAGTGGGGAGGGATGAGTGGACAATGGAGTCACGTAGAGTGTGTCCCCTGTGGAAAGCAGAAAGTGGCGGGGGGGTGAAGAAAGATGTGCTTAGTGGTGGGATCCCGCTGGAGGTGGCAGAAGTTTTGGAGAATTCTGTGCTGGACGGGGAGGCTGGTGGGGTGGTAGGTGAGGACAAAAGGAACCCTATCCCTGGTAGGGTGGCGGGAGGATGGGGTAAGATCAGACATGCGTGAAATGGAAGAGATGTGGTTGAGGGCAGCATTGATGGTGGAGGAAGACAGCACAATACAACGTATTAGGCCTCTCCATTAGAAAGAAATTATCTTTATATAGACACAGCGAAGAGCAGAGACCCTAACGCACTGGCAGATTCCCCTGGCTCTTCCAGGCACCTGGACAGGAGCAGGCATGTTCTCTGAGTGGAATCTCCCCCTGGTTCCTCTCCTCCTTCCCTTTCCTCTATAGTCCACTCTCTTCTCCTATTAGATTCCTTCCACTTTAGCCTTTCACCTTTACCTCTTATCACCTCTCAGCTTTTTACTTCCCTCCTCCCTCAGCCACCCACCTTCCTCCTCACCTGGTTTCACCTGACACCTGCCAGATTGTACTCCTTCCCCTCTCCCAGCCTTCTTATTCTGGCTCCTGCCCCCTTGCTTTCCAGTCCCGATGAAATGTTGAATTGTTTATTCCCCTCTGTAGATGCTGCCTGACCTCCAGCACTTTGCGTGTGTTGCTTAAGATTTCCAGCATCTGCAAAATCTATTTATCCTTTTTCCGTCATTTGTTTATCCAAATTCTCCATTAAATTCATCTTCTCTCTTATACGGCATTCCCTATGGGAGTGACCTTCGCTTTCCCTCCTCTCTCCATGTATAAAAAACTCTGGAATTCCCTAGTGTCTGTTTGTACTTGTCTCACCATCAAGTGGAAAAAAATGTCTGTGTGTAACCTGCCATACTCTTCACTGATCTAAAAGATCTCAGTCGGGCCCCACGGGTGCTGGAAATCTGAAGTAACAATGCTAGAAGCACTCAGCAGGTCTGACAGCATCTGTACAAGGCGAATTAACATATCTGATCCGAGATCTTTCAGTACAACTGAGGAAGAGAAAACCAGTCAGTTTCCAGAACACATCCCACTCCCCGTCTGGATGGAGGACCTTGACCCAAAACTTCATTTGCCCAGTTCCCTCCATGGACGCTCCCTGTGGCATGGTACAGAGCGGTAGGTTGGCATGGTAACGTTAGGGGGACATGATAGCGTAGTGGTTAACTTCACACTTTCCAGTGCCAGCAATCAGTGATCAGGGTTCTATTCCCTCGCAGTCTGTGAGGAGTTTGTACGGTCTCCCCGTGACTGCGTGGGTTTCCTCCGGGTGCTCCGGTTTCCTCCCACAGTCCAAAGACATGTAGGTTAGGGTTAGTAAGTTGTTGGTAGGCTAGGTCAGCCCCAGAAGCACGGCAACACTTGTGGGCTGCCCCCAGCACATCTGCGCACTGCGTTGATCATTGATACAAGGGCAGCATTTCACCGTATGTTTTGATGTTTCAATATACATGTGAGTGTGGGCACATGGCCAAGTGGTTAAGGCATTGGACTAGCTACTTGAAGGTCGTGAGTTTGAGCCCCAGCCAAGGGAACGTGTTGTGTCCTTGAGCAAGGCACTTAATCACACATTGCTCTGCGACGACACTGGTGCCAAGCTGTATGGGTCCTAATGCCCTTCCCTTGGACAACATTGGTGTCATGGAGAGGGGAGACTTGCAGCATGGGCAACTGCTGGTCTTCCATACAACCTTGCCCAGGCCTGCGCCCTGGAGAGTGAAGACTTTCCAGGCGCAGGTCCATGGTCTCGCAAGACTAACGGATGCCTTTAATTTAATTTAGTTTTAATTAATACATGTGAAAAATAAAGCTAATCTGCAGCAACACACACAAAATGCTGGAGGAGCCCAGCAGGTCAGGCAGCATCTGTGGAAAAGAGTAAATAGTCGACATTTTGGGCCAAGACCCTTCATCAGCAATGGAAAGGAATGGGGAGGCAGGTGGGGGTGGGGGGGGGAGGAGGAAGAAGTACAAGGTGGCAGATGAGGGAGAGAGGGAGGGGTGAAGTAAAGAGCTGAGAATTTGATTGATGGGACAGGTACAAGCTGGAGAAGTGGTAGGAGAGGACAGAAGACCATGGAAGAAAGAGAAGGGCAAAGAGCACAGGAGGGAGGTGATGGGCAGGTAAGGTGTGAGAGGGAAACAGAAATGGGAAATGGTGAAGGAGCAGAGGGGGGTAATTACTGGAAATTGGAGAAATCGATGTTTATGCCATCAGTTTGGAGGCTACCCAGATGGAATATAAGGTGTTGCTCCTCCAACCTGAGTGTGGCCTTAAGGTGACAGCAGAGGAGGCCATGGACTGACATGTTGAAATGGGACTGGGAAGTAGAATTGAAACGGGTGGCCACCAGGAAATCCTGCTTTCCAAGGTGGACAGAGCAAAGGTGCTTGACGAAGCAGTGTCTATGTCATGTCTGACCAATACACAGGAGGCCACACTGGGAGGGGAGCACTGAACACAGTAGGTGACCCCAACAGATTCACAGACAAAGTGTCACCTCACCCAGAAGGACTGTTTGGGCCCCTGAATCAGAGAGGGAGGAGGTGCAGGGGCAGGCGTGTCACTTGCCCTGCTTGCGAGGGTAAGTGCCAGCAGGGAGATCAGTGGACAAGGGAGTCGTGAAGGGAGTGATTCCTGCAGAAAGCAGAAAGTGGGTGGGAGGGAGGAAAAGATGTGCTTGGAGGTGGGATCCTGTCAGAGATGGTGGGAGTTAAGGAGAATTATGTACTGGACATGGAGGCCAGTTGGGAGGGGGTAGGTGAGGACAAGAAGAACCCTATCTCTGGTAGGGTGTCAGGACGATGGGGTAAGGGGGTAAAGGTAGATGTACATGAAATGGAAGAGATGTGGGTGAGGGTAGCATTAAGAGGAAATTAAGAACCTGGTGGCATGGTGCGAAGACAATAACCTATCCCTCAACATCAGCAAGACAAAGGAATTGGTTGTTGACTTCAGAAGGAGTAGCGGACCACACGACCCAATTTACATTGGTGGTGTGCAAGTGGAACAGGTCAAAAGCTTTAAGTTCCTCAGGGTCAATATCACAAATGACCTGACTTGGTCCAACCAAGCAGAGTCCGCTGCCAAGAAAACCCATCAGCGCCTTTGCTTTCTGAGAAAACTAAAGAAATTTGGCCTGTCCCCTAAAACCCTCACTAATTTTTATAGATGCACCGTAGAAAGCATTCTTCTCGGGTGCATCACAACCTGGTATGGAAGTTGTCCTGTCCAAGACCGAAAGAAGCTGCAGAAAATCGTGAACACAGAAGATCGGAGCAGCACATCAGACAAACCAATCTTCCGTCTGTGGACTCACTTTACACCACACGCTGTTGGAGCAGTGCTGCCAGGATAATCAAGGACACGACCCACTCAGCCAACACACTTTTCATCCCTCTTCCCTCCGGGAGAAGGTTCAGGAACTTGAAGACTCGTACGGCCAGATTTGGGAACAGCTTCGTTCCGACTGTGATAAGACTGCTAAACGGATCCTGACCCGGATCTGGGCCGTACCCTCCAAATATTCGGACCAGCCTCTCTGTTTTTTTTTGCACTACCTCACTTTCCATTTTTCTATTTTCTATTTATGATTTATAATTTAAATTTTTAATATTTACTATCGATTTGTAATCCAGGGAGTGGGAAGCGCAGAATCAAATATGGCTGTGATGATTGTACATTCTCGTATCAATTGTTTGGCAACAATAAAGTATAAGTATAAAGTATATAAAATATTAATGGTGGAGGAAGGGAAGCCCCTTTCTTTGAAAAAGAGAACTTCTCAGTTGTTCTGGAATGAAAAGCCTCATCCTGACAGCAGGTGCATAGAGATGGAGAAACTGAGAAAAGGGAATGGCATTTTTACAATTGACAGGGTGGGAAGAGATATAGCCAAGACAATATTTAAATGTTTGCTCCAGCAGATTGTTTCTTGCTTTAGGTTCCAGCATCTGCAGTTTCTGTTGTCTCCTTCCAGCGTCGTCTGCTATTGAAGAACAGGTGGAGAATAAATGTGAATGTAAATAGAAACATAGAAAATAGGTGCAGGAGTAGGCCATTCGGCCCTTCGAGCCTGCACTGCCATTCAGTATGGTCATGGCTGATCATCCAACTCAGAACCCTGCACCAGCCTTCCCTCCATACCTCCTGATCCCTTTAGCCACAAGGGCCATATCTAACTCCCTCTTAAATATAGCCAATGAACTGGCCTCAACTCTTTCCTGTGGCAGAGAATTCCACAGATTCACCAGTCTCTATGTGAAGAAGTTTTTCCTTATCTCGGTCCCAAAAGGCTTCCCCTTTATCCTTAAACTGTGACCCCTCGTTCTGGACTTCCCCAACATCGGGAACAATCTTCCTATATCTAGCCTGTCCAATCCCTTTAGGATTTTATACATTTCAATAAGATCCCCCCTCAATCTTCTAAATTCCAGAGAGTATAAGCCTAGTCAATTCAGTCTTTCATCATATGAAAGTCCTGCCATCCCAGGAATCAATCTGGTGAACCTTCTTTGTACTCCCTCTATGGCAAGAATGTCTTTCCTTAGATTAGGGGACCAAAACTGCACACAATACTCGAGGTGTGGTCTCACCAAAGCCTTGTACAACTGCAGTAGTACCTCCCTGCTCCTGTACTCGAATCCTCTTGCTATGAATGCCAGCGTACCATTCGCCTTTTTCACCGCCTGCTGTACCTGCATGCCCACTTTCAATGACTGGTGTACAATGACACCCAGGTTTCATTGCACCTCCCCTTTTCCTAATCGGCCACCATTCAGACAATAATCTGTTTTCCTGTTCTTGCCACCAAAGTGGATAACCTCACATTTATCCACATTAAATTGCATCTGCCATGAATTTGCCCATTCACCTAACCTATCCAAGTCACCCTGCATCCTCTTAGCTTCCTCCTCACAGCTAACACTGCCGCCCAGCTTCGTGTCATCCGCAAACTTGGAGATGTTGCACTTAATTCCCTTGTCTAAGTCCTTAATATATATTGTAAACAACTAGGGTCCCAGCACTGAGCCTTGCGGTACCCCACTAATCACTGCCTGCCATTCTGAAAAGGTCCCGTTTATTCCCACTCTTTGCTTCCTGTCTGCCAACCAATTCTCTATCCACATCAGTACGATACCCCCAATACCGTGTGCTTTAAGTTTGCACACTAATCTCCTGTGTGGGACCTTGTCAAAAGCCTTTTGAAAATCCAAATATACCACATCCACTGGTTCTCCCCTATCCACTCTACTAATTACATCCTCAAAAAATTCTATGAGATTCGTCAGACATGATTTTCCTTTCACAAATCCATGCTGACTTTGTCTGATGATTTCACCACTTTCCAAATGTGCTGTTATCACATCTTTGATAACAGATTCTAGCATTTTCCCCACCACCGATGTCAGGCTAACCGGTCTATAATTCCCCGGTTTCTCTCTCCCTCCTTTTTTCAAAAGCGGGGTTACATTAGCCACCCTCCAATCCTCAGGAACTAATCCAGAATCTAAAGAGTTTTGAAAAATTATCACTAATGCATCCACTATTTCTTGGGCTACTTCCTTAAGCACTCTGGGATGCAGACCATCTGGCCCTGGGGATTTATCTGCCTTCAATCCCTTCAATTTACCTAACACCACTTCCCTACTAACATGTATTTCCCTCAGTTCCTCCATCTCACTGGACCCTCGGTCCCCTACTATCTCCAGAAGATTATTTATGTCCTCCTTAGTGAAGACAGAACCAAAGTAGTTATTCAATTGGTCTGCCATGTCCTTGCTCCCCATAATCAATTCACCTGTTTCTGAATGTAAGGGACCTACATTTGTCTTAACCAATCTTTTTCTTTTCACATATCTATAAAAGCTTTTATAGTCAGTTTTTATGTTCCCTGCCAGCTTTCGCTCATAATTTTTTTTCCCTTTCCTAATTAAGCCCTTTGTCCTCCTCTGCTGAACTCTGAATTTCTCCCAGTCCTCAGGTGAGCCGCTTTTTCTGGCTAATTTGTATGTTTCTTCTTTGGAATTGATACTATCCCTAATTTCCCTTGTCAGCCACGGGTGCACTACCTTCCCTGGTTTATTCTTTTGCCAATCTGGGATGAACAATTTTTGTAGTTCATCCATGCGATCTTTAAATGCTTGCCATTGCATATCCACCGTCAACCCTTTAAGTATCATTTGCCAGTCTATCTTAGCTAATTCACGTCTCAAACCTTCAAAGTTACCCTTCTTTAAGTTCAGAACCTTTGTTACTGAATTAACTATGTCACTCTCCATCTTAATGAAGAATTCCACCATATTATGGTCACTCTTACCCAAGGGGCCTCGCACGACAAGATTGCTAACTAACCCTTCCTCATTGCTCAATACCCAGTGTAGAATGGCCTGCTGTCTAGCTGGTTCCTCGACATGTTGGTTCAGAAAATTATCCCGCATACATTCCAAGAAATCCTCTTCCTCAGCACCCTTACCAATTTGGTTCTTACCTGCAATCTTACCTGCAATCTTCTCAAGGGCCCGAGAGCAGTACCTGAAATGTCAGGATGCTGCCTTCAAGTCTAAGAGCAGTCAGGAGGAACCTCATATTAGGTATCTACAGGGCAAAGTCTGTCTATGCACAAAAAAATTCAAGAACACCTGTCCAACTATGGCCTTCGACTGGGCACCAAGGGTATTACTGACTAAAAACAGCATCAACTACAGTATACCCGTGATATCTCCCTCCCCAACATTCTAAACAACTTTTACCATGCTTCGAGGCGTGCAACACAATGCCATCCACGAAAACTACCTCCCTTCCAGGTGAGCAACTGGAAAGTGGCAGACCTGAGAAGGAACTCCCGTAAGGCTGCTGGGCCAGACACATCCCAGGCCGAATGCTCAGTGAGAGTGCACAGCAGATGATTGATGTCTTCACAGTTATCTTCAACTCTTCACTCATCCATGCTGTTGTCCCCACATGTTTCAATCAACTGCCATCATCCCTGTACTAAAGAGCTCTACTCCTTCAGAACTAAACGACTATCAGCCAGTGGCACTGTCACCAATCATCATGGAGTGCTCTGAACGGCTTTAAACTCCATTCCTGGCTTACTGGACACTCGCCAATATGCTTACCGACAGAACTGCTCTACAACAGATGCCAAGCATCTGGTCGTGACAGACCTAGAAAACAAGGACGGAATGCTGTTTCTGGATTTCAGTTCAGTTCAGCAGTCAACACTATTGTCCCACAGACCCTGGTGAACAAACTCCTATTCCTCAGTCTACATACACCACTGTGCCATTGGGTGTTGGATGTCCTAACTAACAGACTTCAGGAAGTGAGGATGCACAACCGCTCCTGTCCCCATCATCTTCAACACGAGTGTCCCCCCCACCCCCCAGGGCTGGGCCCTGAGCCCACTGCTGTACACTCTGCTCACACACGACTGTACGACCAAACACCCGAGTAATCACGTTGTCAAGTTCAACAATGACATGACAGAGGTGAGGCTCATCACCGACAACGATGAGACGACCTTCAGGGAGAAGGTGGAAGAGCTCGAGGCCTGGTGCCACGCAAATAATCTCTTCCTCAGTGTCAACGAGACAAAGGAAATAGCCATCAACTTCAGGAGAATTTGCACCACTCACAACCTTTTTCACATCAGCGACACAGCAGTGGAAACTACGAGCAGTTTCAAACCGCAGGGAGTGCACATCTCACACAATGTCTAATGGCCCAGAACACACCCTCCAGAATCAATAAAACTCACCAATGCCTCTACTTTCTGAGGAGGCAGAACTATGCACATCAATACTCTTGTCTGCCTACAGATGTGCAGTAGAGAGCATGCTAACATGTTGCATCACTGCATGGTACAGAAACCGTATTGCAGTGGGCAGAAAGGGTCTACAACGGGTATTCAACACTGCTCAATGCACCACCAGCACCAGCCCACCCACCATCAGGGACATGTATACAGAAAGGTGCCAGAAAAGGGCCAGTAGCATCATGAAGGATCCCACCTTCCCTGCTCATGGACTGTTTGTCCCACTCCCATCAGGGAGGAGGCAACGTAGCATCCACATCAGGACCACCAGACTCGAAAACAGTTACTTTCCCCAAGCAGTAACACCTCCACCCACTAACCCACCACACCACCCTCCTACTTTATCATTTCCTGTCTGAATCACCTCATGTACAGACACTCCTGTGCCTAGTGACACTTTATGGACACACAATCAATCTATATACATAAACTATCTGATGTATTTATATTTATTGTGTATTCTTTATCTTATTGTGTTCTTCTGTGTTGCACTGGATCCAGAATGACAGTGATTTCATTCTCCTTTACACTCAAGTACTGGAAGTGACATTGAACAATTTTGAATCTTGAATCGAAGCTACTCCTCTCCTCTCTTGCTTCTCTGATGTTTCAGCTGGTGACCTCGAGCCCTTTCAGTTGGTCCCACCAGCCAGGTTGTCACATCCCCTCAATCCCTGCCACCTTAGTGAGGCTTTCTTCACCAGACCTCATCTACTGACCTCTGTCCAGTTTGATCTTCATGTAGTGGCAATGACGAGTTGCTACCAGCAAGGTTGGAAGAAGCCCAGAAGCTGGCTGTTATGGACGTAGAATTTTCCATAAGCTGGAGCATATTTGCCAGGTCTTGAATAGGTGGAGAATCCTTTGGAGAGAAGGTGAGAGAATGTGACCAGCTTTGTTGCTGTGGTGTAGAGCCAACATGAAAGGCCTGGAGGGATATTCCAATGGGATGGAGGGGAACCATCTTGTGCTAAATTAGATTAGTTTTATTTGTCACACGTACATCGAAACATCAAAACATGTTTTGTGAGGATATACTGGGGGCGGCAGCCCATAGTGTCACCATGCTTCCAGTGCCCAGAACGTACTAGCCCTAACCTGCACATCTTTGGGCGGTGGCAGGAAACTGGAGTGCCCAAAGGAAACCCATGCGGTAACGGGGAGAACGTACAAAGCTCCTTAGAGACTGCGGTGGGATTGAACCTGCTGCCACTGGCGTTAGTGTAACACTAGTGTAATAGTGTTACACTAACCGCAGCTTTACATGGTACTGTGCCAGCGTGTAACATCTACACAGCAGCTCACTGGGAAAGTTGGTCTGCAGGTGAGCTGCCTTGGAGTCTATAAGGACTAAAGATTAACCTGCAGGTCACCGTTCCTTTGACTGTCTGTTAAGTGGGGAAGAAATGAAAACAGAGAGGCTGGAAACGCTCAGCAGGTCAGGCAGCATCTGCAGAGGGAGAAACACATCAATTCTGTTTCGGCCTCCCCAGATGCTGCCTGATTTGTTTAGCGTTTCCAGCAATATGTCATCCAGTACCTCTAGTCATAGAGTCATAGAGTACTACAGCATAGAAACAGACTCTTCAGTCCATCTAGTTCATCCTGAACTATTCTGCCTAGTTCCATCGACCTGCACCCAGACTCTCTATAACCCTCCCATACATGTACTTATGCAAATTTCTCTTAAATGTTGCAATCAAACCCACATCTACCACTCCTGCTGGCAGCTTGTTCTTTATGATTTTTGAGATGGGGAAGCTTGTTTGGCATGGGTGAGGCTGTTGCAAGGGGTGAGATACTTCACTGCCCGTCAAGTTTTCAAAGTTTGCTTGGCCATTCTCTCTGCCTCATAGTACTTACAGACTTGAAATCCACCCTCCCATTCCCATTTCCATTCCCCCTCAACCCCTCTCCCATACCCATTCCCATTCCCATACCCCCTCCCATTCCCATTCCCCATCTGTCCTCCTCCCAATCCCTCCATCCCCCCTCCTATTCCCATCCCCCTCCACCCCTCTCCCATTTCTATCACCCTCCATTCCCATTCTCCCTCCATCCTACTCCATTCCCATTCTCCCTCCACCCCTCCCATTCCTATTCCCCCTCCATCTTCCTTCTCACTCCCATTCTCCTTCCATCCACCCTCCCATTCCCATTTCCCCCTCCATCCCCCTTTCCATTCCCATTCTCCCTCCATTCCTCCCCTCTGCCCCATCCACCCTTTGCCATCCATAAGTTTCCAAAAGATAAAATCTCTCAAATTCCTGCACTGATTTCAGACGGCCTTGTGTTGATCTCATGCCAAAGCTCCCTCTACATTCCTGCTCAAGTTAAAAGATTCCTCTCCAAGCGACCCCATGGGCAACAGGAAATATTCCCAAAGAATTGCTGCAGTAGGAAGCTGAAAGACAACACAGGGTAGGTGTTCGAAATAACATGCGATTTATTAAAAACTGGTCTAGCGGGCCACGAGTTTGGTATGGGTTTTACATTCCCAGTTGAAGAGATTACCAGTGAAAGTACATTTGAAAACAGAATGGTGGCGACAGGAGGATTGAATTAAGTAACAGACTAGGTCCTGATAACAGAATAACGATCTAACAGCCAATCCAATTTTCTGTTACAACAATGAGTACTCTAACACAATTAGTGAAGTTCCTGAAACGTGGGTGTTGTTGCTGCTGCATTCCATGTCTCTATTTTTGTCTGTGGTTTCCTGTTACCACATTAGCACAATCCACGTCACTGTTTACTAGTTAATGGCCCTCACCATTCTTTCCTTACAACAGTTTCCAACTATGAGCTAAACTCAACCTGTACATAATACAGGTACATAATGTCAGTCACCGTGAGGGTCTGAGTGAGTCTGTGTGCGTTGTCGGCCAGCTAACAGCTGATGACTTATGGCAGCTTGGTCCTGTTATCATCGTGATCATTATGTGCCATGTTGAATGACGTGGGTGAACATGCTCTTTGACCACGGTTGTTCTTGGCAATTTTTTTCGACAGAAGTGGTTTGCCATTGCCCTCTTCTGGACAGTGTCTTTACAAGACGGGTGACCTCAGCCATTATCAATATTCTTCAGAGATTGTCTGCCTGGGATCAGTGGTCACATAACCAGGATTTGTGATATGCACCAGCTGCTCATACGACCATCCACCACCTACTCCTATAACTTTATGTGACCCTGATCAGGTGGGGGAGGCGGGAGCTAAGCAGATGATACACCTTGCCCAAGGGTAACTTACAGGCTACCTGAGGGAAGGTTCACCCTATACCTCCTTTGATAGGGACGTATCTCCACCCTGCCATCCCGTACTGCCCGTAATGGTACAGTAGAACATATTTATTGCTTATTTATTATTATTATTATTTCTCTTTTGTATTTGCACAGTTTGCTGTCTTTCGCACTCTGGTTGTTTGTCCGCTCTGTTGGGTGCGGTCTTTCATTGATTGTATTGTGGTTCTTGGATTTATTCAGTATGCCCGCAGGGAAATGAATCTCAGGGTTGTAAATGGTGACAAATACGTACTTTGATAATAAATTTACTTTGAGCTTTAGTATTTATGTATGTATGCACATTTTACTCCATATCTGTACGTTTTTTGCATGTCATGCTCTGACCAATTGCAAATTCCTAATACATGAAAATGTAACCAGTGAATAAAGTTGAATCTAGATCCTTGAATTTTGATTTTCAGGGCAAGCTGTGGTTTTTGAAATTGTTTACGGACTGATAACTGTCACTGGTGCTGAGACCATCCATTGACAATTTTACATTCCTCCTCTGAAACCCTTCGAAGGACATAGTTTAACTTGCTGTAGCCCAGCAGGGCGACTGCAATGTTGGGATCACGACTGAGTCATACACTCAATGTCCACTTTACTAGGTACAAGAGGCACCCAATAAAGTGGCCACTGATTGTACTTCCGTGTGTTCATGGTCTTCTGCTGCCATAGCCCATCCACCTCAAGATTCGATGCGTTGTGCATTCAGAGATGCTCTTCTGCACACCACTGCATAACGCGTGGGTATCATGTTGTCTATTGCCTTCCTGTCAGCTTGAACCAGTTTGGCCATTCTCCTCTGACCTCTCTCACTAGCAAGGTGTTTTCATCCACAGAACTGCCACTCACTAGATTTTTTTTGTATTTTGCACCATTCCCTGGTGTGTGTGAAAATCACAGGGGATCAGCCGTTTCCGAGATACTCAAACCACACCGACTGACAGAAGCAATCATTCCGTGATCAAAATTGCTTCGGTCACATTTCTTTGCCATTCTGATGTTTGGTCTGAAAAACAACTGAACCTCTTGACCCTGTCTACATGCTTTTATGAATTGAGTTGCTGCCGCATGATTGGCTGATTAGATCGTTGCATTAATGAGCAGGTATAAAGGTGTACCTAACAAAGTGTATCTCATCTTTCACACCAGTAAACTGAAGACAAGGTATGACAGACGGGCAGGTACCAGCATGCAGAATTTAGTGCTGAAACACCAACATGCATGTTTTGGGCTTGGTGTCACAGAATTATTGAACTGTATTTCACTGAGCAGGCCTCATTTTGTATTAACCCCATTGCTCAGAGGAGTAACTGCGTCGGTACCAACTACCCCCCCCCCACCCCCATGCCAAAGTGATTCATCCAGACACTTCTGAAATACTGTCAGTGACCCAGCTTCAACCTATCTTTCTTGCCGAACTAGCTTGCGAGTACTCAGAGTGTGTGGACGGACTGACAGAGGAGTACAGAGAACACTGGAAATGCCCAGGTCATGAAAGATCCATGTGAGTCTGGAAGTCAAGGCCTGAAGGTCGAACCCATGATCAGGGAGTCCTGGAGTTGATACCCAGAGGTCAGTGAATTCTGCAAGGCAAACCCAGAGGTCAAAGCCCAGAGCTTGGTGAGTCCGGAGCTAGAAGCCTGAAGGTTAAAGATTGAAGTTGGTGAGTCCAGAGGTAGAGGTTCAAGAGTCTAAGCCCCTGGGTCGCATTGACTGGAGGTCAGAGACCCGATGTTTGTGAGACAGGGCCACAGAGTGGAGTTGGAGGCTCGATGTCTGTAAGTCTCAGAGTCTGGGGCAAAGGACTGAAGGCCCAGAGGCGGCCTGTCTCTGTGTGTGAGGGGTGGGTGGCTGGGAGTCTGGGAATGGAGCTTTCTTTGCTGTTGTTGTCTTGTTTTGATGTTGTTGCTTGCGTTGTTCTGCTGAACATGGTGGGCACACTACGTGGGTGTTGGAATGTGTGGTGACACTTGCAGGATGCCCTTCCCCCAAATCCCCAGCACATCCTTGGGTGTGTTGGTGGTTAATGCAAACAGTACACTCAGTGGCCACTTTACTTGGTACCTCCTGCACCTCATAAACGTGTCACGCTGGTTATTTGATCTACTGTAACTTTCCTGTCAGCTTGAACCAGTCTGGCCATTCTCCCCGACCTCTCTGATAAGAAAGATGCTTTCACCCACAGAACTGCTGTTCAGTGGATGCATTTTGTTTTCCACACCATTCTCTGCAAGCTCGAGAGGTGGGATTAATCCAAAGCCCGGCATGAAGGCAGCAAGCTGAGACTTCCATAAGTTTCAGTAGTTCCATGTGGGAATATTTTAGGCTGCAAGAGGAGCACAAAGTGGTTTATCATTTAAAAAAAATCAGTATGCACATAGTGGGCTGAATGGCCTCCTATGTAAAGGTCTAAGCTTCTGCAGCTGGCCAGGCATGCCCGCCCTCATGCTGCGTGTCACATCAACATGTACTGCATCTCCCTCAGAAGTGAAGCCATACAGGAGAGGATTTAGGCCATTTGGCCCATCGAGTTTACTCTGGCATTCAGTCACGCTGATTTACTTCCCCTCTAAACTGCATTTTCCTCCTTCTCCATGACACCCTTGATAATCTAGTCGTTTTGAACAGCTGCTCCCAAGAGATGTCTCTGACCCCCATTCCGCCAGTGAACTATGACACAGACACCGTGGGTGAGACAAACCCTGCCATTCACACCTGTGGGTCTCAAGACAGAGGATATGAAGATAAGGCATATCAGATGGCCAGCTGCTTCTGCAAGCGATAACGTTGTAACTCTAGAGCTCATGTTTACAGACCATCCCTTAGCTTAGCATCAAACATGGAAAAGAGAAACGTTGATTTTCTGATGCCCGTAAGAAAAAAAAAACAGAGAGCTTTAAGTTCTAAAGCAGCTAAAACACAGGGTACTGACTTTGTGTTCCAGACAGCTACACTTCAAGTCCAGGTAGACAATCAACCAATGATTTCTCGGCTGGTCAGAGGTGTTCTGTCACTGTCAGTCAGATTTCTTCCCACTCCTTTATCTGTCGTCATCTTGTAGGAATAGTGGAGTTTAAGTTGTTAACTAGATAACCTAAAGCTAACCAGTTCTGCCTGGACACAGAATCTCGCCCTCACAGGTCTCACAGTCAGCCCACACAAACAGGTAGGACAGGGCTCTTGTCCCTTCTCTGAGTGTCACTGACCCGGCAGCCATCCCCTTGCACTGGCCCAGTGTAAGCACCTCATCTTCTGTCTAATCATGTCGCAAACTTCCAGACACCGTATTGAAAAGTTACCTGCTGATGGGCCCATCGTACTTTAACCTCTAACTTATTTTTATAATATTCGTTATAATTGCTGAATGTAGTTCTAACCAATGATCTTCAAAACCTGGGCCTCTGTATCTCCCTCTGCAACTCAATCCTTGCCTTCCTCATCAGGAGACCACAGTCAGTGAGGATCAGAAATAACATCTGCTCCTTGCTGACACTGGTACACCTGCAGGATGTGTGCTTAGCCCACTGCTCTACCCTCTCTACACCCACAATGGTGTGGCCATGCACAACTAAGTTTGCCGATGACACAACTATTGTTGACAGAGTTTCAGACGCCGATGAGAAGGCGTACAGGAGCGAGATAGATCAGCTGGTTGAGTGGTGTTGCAATGACAATTCCAACCTCCTCCCCCAGTGCTCTGGTCTCCTCCCACATTTTGCATTCAACATCAGCAAGACCAAGCAATTGATTGTGGACTTCAGGAAGGGAAGTCAATGAAACACAGACCAGTCCTCATCAACAGTGGAAAGGGTGAGCAGTTTCAAGTCCCTGGATGTCAATATCTCGGAAGCTCCATCCTGGGTCCAACATTTTGATGCAGTTACAAAGAAGGCTTGAGAGCAGTTATAATTCATTATGAAACTTGGTATGTCACCAAAGACTCACAAATATCTACAGATGTAGTGTGGAGAGCATTCTAACTGATTTTATCACCGCCTGGTACAGAGGGGCCACTCTACAGGATCGGAAAAAGCCGCAGAAAGTTGTAAACTCAGCCAGCTCCATCATGGACACTGGTCTCCCCAACATCAGGGACACCTTCAAAAGGTGATGCCTCATGAAGGAGGCATCCATCATTAAGGACCCCATTACGCAGGAAATGCCCTCTTCTCATTGCTACCATCAAGGAGGAGGTACAGGAGACTGAAGACACACACTCAATGATTCAGGAACAGCTTCTTCTCCTCTGTCATCAGATTTCAATGGACAATGAACCCATGAACACCACCTCGCTGTTTCTTCTCTATCTGTACATCCCCGGTGATCTGGTTCCCTCCCACATCCCAACAATGCTAAACTATTAATTACCCCCAGTGTGTGGGTGAAAGTTGGAACCTGCCTGGAGACGAGGAGAATACGTAGATGGGATTTCAGACTCAGAATTAGCTTTATTATCGTTGACATGTGCCGTGAAATCTGTTGTTGTGTGGCAGCAGTACAGTACAACAGATAAAAATATAATAGGCTGCAACAAGAAATATTTTAGTAAGGGCACAAAGGGAGCAGAATAGTGAAGTGCTGTTCGCAGGTTCATTGTCCACTCAGAAATCTGACGCCATGGGGATGAACTGGTTCCTAAAACACTGAGGCATATCTTCGGTTCCAAGGTGGCGCCAGACAGTGGTGATTCTCTGTCTGCAGCTCCATAGGGAATCATCAAGTATTCCC
Source organism: Mobula hypostoma (assembly GCF_963921235.1). Taxonomy (NCBI): domain Eukaryota; kingdom Metazoa; phylum Chordata; class Chondrichthyes; order Myliobatiformes; family Myliobatidae; genus Mobula; species Mobula hypostoma. Next base: position 82,402,221 of record NC_086107.1, on the reverse strand, counting down.
GTTTCGGACTACTTCAGCTGAAATCTACAGTCCCAGTCAAAGTTATTTTAGAAAACTCTTTCAGCACTATTTATTTATTTTTAATGTATATTATTTTGCAGTGTATAGTAGTTCTTATGTACTGCACGGTACTGCTGCTAAACAACAGATTTCATGAATAGGTCAGGGATAGTAAACCTGATTCTGATTCAGGTCTGTGTCAGTGAGACCTGGTGACTAAAGCACCCGTTTCCTTGTTGGATGTCCCCAGCAGAGGAGATGGAGACAGCAGCTCTGGCAATGTGGCACCTTTGGTGTGGGCCTAAATCTTGTGTGCAGATGGAAGTGTTAGAGGGGTTAATTGCTGCCAGGCTAGGGTGCACCAAAGTCATTAGAGAATGACATGGAACCATCAGGAAGAAAGATGCTGTTTAATTTAAATTGATATTCTGAAAATCATCTTCAGGGAACCATCAGGTTTTGCTTGCATTTCACACCTCACATGCTGCAGTCAAAGGTGTGGTGAGGCTGGTGCATCCTCTCCACCAGTGGAAGGAGAGCCTGATCCACCAGTTGCTGCAGTACCTCTCCCTGCTCGGGCCTCTGGTAGATGGAGCTGAGGGAAAGAACACACAGAGAAGGTAAAGCTCAGGAACTGCAGCACAGGGCCAGATGGTTATTCCTGGACAGATGCTTCAGCTCACAGGCTTTCAGCTCACTCTGTGGTGATCATGTTAGGATAGTGAAGGTTCCTGTTTACTGACAGGCATCCCTCATCCCTCTCTCAGGGGGAGATCTGTACACTGACCGGTGCCTCTCAGTGGGAGATCTGTACACTGACCGGTGTCTCTCAGTCCCTCTCTCTCAGGGGGAGATCTGTACACTGACCGGTGTCTCTCAGTCCCTCTCTCTCAGGGGGAGATCTGTACACTGACCGGTGTCTCTCAGTCCCTCTCCCTCAGGGGGAGATCTGTACACTGACCGGTGTCTCTCAGGGAGATCTGTACACTGACCGGTGTCTCTCAATGGGAGATCTGTACACTGACCGGTGTCTCTCAGGGGGAGATCTGTACACTGACCGGTGTCTCTCAGGGAGATCTGTACACTGACCGGTGTCTCTCAATGGGAGATCTGTACACTGACCGGTGTCTCTCAGGGGGAGATCTATACACTGACCGGTGTCTCTCAGTCCCTCTCTCTCAGGGGGAGATCTGTACACTGACCGGTGTCTCTCAGTGGGAGATCTGTACACTGACCGGTGTCTCTCAGTGGGAGATCTGTACTCTGACCGGTGTCTCTCAGAGGGAGATCTGTACACTGACCGGTGTCTCTCAGTGGGAGATCTGTACACTGATCGGTGTCTCTCAGTGGGAGATCTGTACACTGACCGGTGCCTCTCAGTGGGAGATCTGTACACTGACCGGTGTCTCTCAGGGGGAGATCTGTACACTGACCGGTGTCTCTCAGTGGGAGATCTGTACACTGACCGGTGTCTCTCAGTGGGAGATCTGTACTCTGACCTGTGCCTCTCAGTGGGAGATCTGTACACTGACCGGTGTCTCAGTGGGAGATCTGTACACTGACCGGTATCTCTCAGTGGGAGATCTGTACACTGACCGGGGTCTCTCAGAGGGAGATCTGTACACTGACCAGTGTTTCTCAGGGTGAGATCTGTACACTAACCAGTGTCTCTCAGGGAGATCTGTACACTGACTGGTGTCTCTCAGTTCCTCTCTCTCAGAAGGAGATCTGTACACTGACCGGTCTCTCTCAGATCCTCTCTCTCAGGGGGAGATCTGTACACTGACCGGTCTCTCTCAGATCCTCTCTCTCAGGGGGAGATCTGTACCAGTGTCTCTCAGGGGGAGATCTGTACACTGACCCAGGGTCTCTCAATCCTTCTCTCTTGGGGAGATCAGTACACTGAGCAGCGCTCCTGTTTGTTTTGAACAGCTGACCTTAAATATCCTGGCTCGGTACTCCATTGGTTTTTCCTCCTCTCCAGAAGCTTCTGGATGTTTTCAATCAGTGGCTTGATGTGACTCAGCTTGTGGATGTTCTTCTGGATCTGGTCAAATGCTGAAAACATCTTCTTTGAGCTGAAATCAGAGAGGGGTGAAAGGGCAAGAACATATCGGAGAGGCAGTAAGACTTCGTGAGGGTCTGTATCCTGTTCCCTGTGTCACTGACACACACAAACGCAGACAGGGTCAGCTTTGGCACCTTGTCATGTGGTAAAGATTGCATCAGCCGTCAAGGAAGATGGCACAAGACCGTGTCTGTGCCTTCAGGAAACACAAGAGATTCTGCAGATGTTAGAAATCTTGATCAACATGCACAAAATACTGGAGGAACTTCTCAGGTCAGGCTGAGGAAGGATGTCAGTTTGAAATATTGACTGTTTATTCCTCTCCATAGATGCTGCCTCACCTGCTGTGTTCCTCCAACACGGTGCTTATAAGAAAACATCTGGACTGGTTAAAGATGAAGTTTTTTTAAGGAGGATTGTAGGGGAGGAGGGAGAGAAGGAGAGAGGATTTCAGAGGGATTCCTCATAATGGTGCTTGCACATATTGTCTGCCTGTGTTGTACTTTCTCTGTAACTGTAACACTATGTTTTGCACCATGTTATTGCTTTTCCTTTTGTACTCTCTCGGTGAACTTATGTAAAGAATGATATGTATTAATGACATGCAAATAAAGCTTTTCCTGTACCTAATAAAGTGACTACTGAACTTAGAAATGCTCTTCTGCACACCACTGTTTTAACGGTGGTTATTTGAGATATAGTTGCCTTCCTGTCAGCTTGAACCACTCTGATCGCTCTCCTCATTACCTAGGCGCTTTCGCCCACAGAACTGCTGGTCGCTGTATGTATTTTCTTTTTTGCACCATCCTCTGTAAACTCTTGAGATGATAGTTGAGGCCATCAGGACATTCTGAACACCACAGTAGCTGAGGAGATGTTGGAATATGTATAATTGGGCACTTAGCAAGGGCCAATAAAGAGTAGTTAGGTTTAAGTGGAGTGGCCATTGTAGGAATGGGCTACTGTTAGAGTGGGGTGTTCAGGCTTTGGCTCATAAAGGCTCATAGAAGCTTTGGTAAGGAGAGGCAGAGGCTGTAGGTAGATTTTTTTTTCCATTTTTTTTCTCATCACACAGTTAGAGCAGTGGGGATGCCAGATAGGATAGTGAAATGCTTCTCTTGCAGGAAGTGGGTAGGCAGGGAGATCTCCAGTGTCCCTGATGACCATACCTGCAAGAAGTGAATCCAGCTGTAGCTTCTTTTAGACCGTGTTAAGGATTTGTAGCTGGAACTAGATGAACTCCGAATCATTTGGGAGGCTGAGGAGTTGATCAACAGGACATACATGGAGGTAGTTACACCCGAGGTGTAGGACACAGGGTGACCATCAGGAGGGGCAAAGGGAATATGCAGCCAGTACAGAGTACCCCAGTGGTCACCCCCCAACAACAGATATACGGTTTTGGATGCTGTTGTGGGGTTGACCTAGCAGAGGAAAGCCACAGCTATCAGGTCTCTGGTATTGAGTTTGGCTCTGTAGCTCAGAAGAGAAGGGGGAAGAGATGAGCTGTAGTGATAGGGGATTCAGTGGTTATGGGAACAGACAGGAGCTGTGATTAGCCTCACAGTCATCAGTATAAAGTGAGGCAGGAGGCTAAGCCAGATGGCCTTGTGCTGCTCCTGTGATTGTGGAGGAAACGTTGTTGCCAATCTGAACTGACTGGGGATAGCAAGTGAGGAAATCCAGGATCCAATTGCACAAGGAGGTATTGAGGCCCAGGACTTCAATGTTACTGACTAGGTTTGAGAGGATGATGATATTGAATGCCAAGCTGTAGTTGGTAAAGAACATCCTGACGTATGCATCTTCATTGCCCAGATGTTCCAGGATTGAGTGAAAGTACTGGAGGAACTCCTCAGGTCAGGTGGTATCTATGGAGACCCTGGTGAAGGATCTCAGCTAGAAATGTTGACTGTTTATTCCTCTCCATAGATGCTGTGGCATCTACTGTTGACTTGTTGCTCTGGTAGACAAATTGGAGTGGATCCATCGCCTCTCAGGCAGGAGATGATATGTTTCATCACCAACCTCTCAAAGCACTTCATCACAGTGGATGTTAGTGGTACTGGACAATAGTCGTTGAGGCAGGTCACCACGTTTTTCTTAGGCACTGGTGTAACTGAAGCCTGTTTGAATCAGGTGTCGAAGTGAGAGGTTAAAGATACCAGTAAACACTCCAGCCAATTGATCAGCACAGGCCTCTAGCATCTGGGCTGGATGCTTTTGGTGTGTTGACCCTCCTGAAGGATGTTTTCACATTGAACTCAGAGACTGAAGTCACAGGATCATCGAGGAGCTGTGGGAGTTCATGAGAATGCCTCCATGCTTTGATGGTCAAAGTGAGCATAAAACTCATTGAGCTCATCTGGGAGTGAAGCCTTGCTGGGGATTTTAAACTAGAGATGCAGTGGGATAGTAATCAGAATGCTAGGATGTGATAAAGGGGGAGGGATTCCATTACTGTTCAGGGAAAACGTCATAGCAGTGCTCTGTCAGGACAGACTGGAGAGCTTGTCTACTGAGTCTATATGGGTGGAACTGAGGAAAAAGAAATGGATGACTACATTAATGGGATTATAATATAGATCACCGAACAGTCCACACGATTTAGGGGAGCAAATTTGTAGAGAGATCGCAGACTGTTGCAAGAAACTTAAGATTGTGATAGTAGGTGATCTTAACTCTCAACATAAACTAGAGGGAGTGCGATACTAGATCTCCTACGAGACAAGGCAGGCGAGAAGTTTATGTAGAGCAAAACTCTGCATCTATTGATCATAATACCATTAGTTTCAAGATAATAATGGAGAATAGGTCTGGTCCTCGTGTTGAGATTCTATATTGGAGAAAGGCCATTTCTGATGGTTGCAGAAAGGACTAGGTCAGTATGGATTGGAACATGATGTTTTCTGGCAAAGGTGCACTTGGTAGGTGGGAGGCCTTCAAAAGTGAAATTTTGAGAGTACGGCATAAACACAGGAGGTTCTGCAGATGCTGGAAATCCAGAGTGACACATACAAGTGTGTTTGAGAGTATAGTTTGTAAGTTTCTGTCAGAATAAGAGGCAAGGATAACAGGTTTAGAGAACCTAGGTTTTTCAGAGATATTGAAGCACTGGTTGAGAAAAAGAAGGAGGTGTGTACCAGGTTTAGGCAGGAAGGAGCAAATGAGGTGCTTGAGGAGTAGAAGAAATGCAAACGAACACTTAAGAATGAAATCAGGAGGGTGAAAAGAAGACATGAGGTTGCTCTAGCAGACCAAGTGAAAGAGAATCCTAAGGACTTCTATTAAGAGCAAAAGGATAGCAAATGATAATATTGGTCTTCTGGAAGATCAGAGTGAATCCAAAAGAGATGGGCGAGGTCTTAATTGCAGTTTTTGCATTTGTATTCACTAGGGAGATGGACACAGAGTCTATAGAAGTGAGGCAAAGCAGCAGTGATGTCATGGACCCTATACAAATTACAGAGGAGGACATGTTTGTTGTCTTGGGGAAAATTAGGGTGGATAAATCCCCAGGACTTGAGAAGGTGTTTCCTCTGACCCTGTGGGAGGCAAGTGCAGAAATTGCAGAGACATCTAAAACATCCTTAGCTGGGGAGAGGTGTTGGGTGATTGGAGGATAGCTAATCTTGTTCAGTTGTTAAAGAAAGGCTCGAAGAATAAACCAAGAAGTTGTAAGCCATTGAGCCTGACATCAGTAGTGGGAAAAGTTATTGGAAGGCATTCTAAGGGACCAGATTTTTTTATTTGTATTTGGATTTGGATAGACATGGACTGATTAGGGATTGTTAGCTTTGTGTGTTGCATGTCATAGAAGAATGAGGGAAGATTTTCCCTATTCTGATGTTTGGTCTGACCAGCAACTAATCCTTTTGACCATGTCTGCATGCTTTTATGCATTGAGTTGCTGCTACTTGATTGGCTGATTTGATATTTATATTCATGAGCAGGTGTACAGGTGTACCTAATAAAGTGGCCACTGAGTGTATCTCAACAAATGGCAGTACTAAACCAATGATAATAATTTGAGTTGACTGAATAGCAACCGGAGGGAAATGACCATATTCCCCAGGCAGCTGATGCAGTCCCGTCTCGGCACTGAGGGAGCAATGGAGGGTAGGGCACTCACTTATTGGCGATACTGTCTATCTCCATCCTTAAGTCTCGCAGCATCTGGGTGGTGTGGCGATGCTCCCGCTGTGTCCGCTCCCATTGCAGGCTGAGGGTCTCGAATTTTCCCTGGAAATCGCTCAGGGTCCTCACCTCCTCGTGCTGAAGGGAAGCTTTGCTTTGGTAACTGCTCTCCCTGTGTGTGAACACAGACACAAGCCATCACCCCACAGGAAGCTCCTCCCAAGGAGCAGCCTGAGCAGAAATAAAACCTCAGGACCTGTGTGTGTGTGTGTGTGTGTGTGTGAGAGAGAGAGAGAGCGAGGGAGAGATGTCATAGTCATAGAACTCTCCAGCATGCAACCAAGCACTTTGGCCAAATTTTTCCATTCTGACCAAGTTGTCTGCCTGCGTTATTTGCCTGCATTTGGCCTATATCCCTCTAAACCCTTCTTATCCATGTACCTGTCCAAGTGGCTTTTAAACATTGAGATTGTGCCCACCTCAACCACTTCCTCTGACAGCTCTTCCATACCCCCAATATTTATTCCAAGTTTCACTTTGGTAGGGCACTGAAGAGTGTGGTAGAACAGAGGGATCTGAGAATACAGATCCAGAATTCCTTGAAAGTGACGTCATGGATAGATAAGATTGTAAAGAAAGCTTTTGGTATGTTGGCCTTCATAAATCAAAGTACTATCTACAGGAGATGGGATGTTATGTTGAAGTTGTATAAGACATTGGTGAGGTCTAATTTGGAGTAATGTGTGTAGTTTTGGTCAACTACCTACAGGAAAGATATGAATAAGATTGAAAAAGTACTGAAAAAAATTACAAGGTTATAGGATGGACAGCTTGCAGTAAATGAGGTGCTCGAGGAATATAGGCAGCTTGGAGTAAAATTGGAGTAAATGAGGTGCTCGAAGAATATAAAGAATGTAAAAAGAATCTTAAGAAAGAAATTAGAAAAGCTAAAAGAAGATATGAGGTTGCTTTGGCAAGTAAGGTGAAAATAAATCCGGAGGCTTTCTACAGTTATATTAATAGCAAAAGGATAGTGAGGGATAAAACTGGCCCCTTAGGGAATCAGAGTGGACAGCTATGCGCAGAGCCAAAAGAGATGGGGGAGATTTTGAATAATTTCTTTTCTTCGGTATTCACTAAGGAGAAGGATATTGAATTGTGTAAGGTAAGGGAAACAAGTAGGGTAGTTATGGAAACTATGATGATTAAAGAAGAGGAAGTACTGGTGCTTTCAAGGAATATAAAAGTGGATAATTCTCCTGGTCCTGACAGGATATGCCCTAGGATGTTGAGGGAAGCTAGTGTAGAAATAGTAGCGGCTCTGACAGAAATATTTCAAATGTTATTAGAAACGAGGATGGTGCCGGAGGATTGGCATATTGCTCATGTGGTTCCATTGTTTAAAAAGGGTTCTAAGAGTAAACCTAGCAATTATCAGCCTGTGAGTTTGACGTCAGTGGTGGGTAAATTAATGGAAAATATTCTTAGATAATTATCTGGATAGACAGGGTCTGATTAGAAACAGTCAACATGGATTTGTGCATGGAAAGTCATGTTTGACGAATCTCATTGAATTTTTTGAAGAGGTTACTAGGAAAGTTGACGAGGGTAAAGTGGCGGATGTTGTCTATATGTATGCAGATGATACTAAGATAGGTGGCGTTGTGGATAATGAAGTAGGTTTTCAAAGCTTGCAGAGAGATTTAGGCCAGTTAGAAGAGTGGGCTGAAAGATGGCAGATGGAGTTTAATGCTGATAAGTGTGAGGTGCTACATTTTGGTAGGACTAATTAAAATAGGACATACATGGTAAATGGTAGGGCATTGAAGAATGCAGTAGAACAGAGGGATCTAGGAATAATGGCGCATAGTTCCCTGAAGGTGGAAGCTTTTGGTATGCTGGCTTTTATAAATCAGAGTATTGAGTATAGGAGTTGGGATGTAATGCTAAAATTGTACAAGGCATTGGTGAGGCCAAATTTGGAGTATTGTGTACAGCACCTAAGTTACAGAGAAAGGTTGAACAAGTTGGGTCTTTATTCTTTGGAGCGTAGAAGGTTGAGGGGGGACTTGATAGAGGTGTTTAAAATTATGAGGGGGATAGATAGAGTTGACGTGGATAGGCTTTTTCCATTGAGAGTCAGGGAGATTCAAACAAGAGGACATGAGTTGAGAGTTAAAGGGCAAAAGTTTAGGGGTAACACGTGGGGGAACTTCTTTACTCAGAGCAGTGGCTCTGTGGAATGAGCTTCCAGTAGAAGTGGTAGAGGCAGGTTCGATGTTGTCATTTAAAAAAAAATTGGATAGGTATATGGACAGGAAAGGAATGGAGGGTTATGGGCTGAGTGCAGGTAGATGGGACTAGGTGAGAGTAAGCGTTCGGCACGGACTAGAAGGGCCGAGATGGCCTGTTTCCGTGCTGTAATTGTTATATGGTTATATGGTTATTGCTGGGACTTGAGGACCTGAGCTATAGGGAATGGTTGAATAGGTTTTGGACCTCATTCCTTAGAATGTAGAAGATTGAGGTGAGATTTGATAGATGTATACAAAAGTTATGAGGAGTATAGACAGGGTAAATGCAAGCACATCTTTTCTGCTGAGGTTGGGTGAGACAGCAACTACAGGTCATGGGTTAAGAGGGAAAGATTAAATGTTTAAGGGAAACATGAAGGGAAACTTCTTCACTCAGAAGGTGGTGGTAGTGTGGAACAAGCTGCCAGCTCAAGTTGTGGACGTGGGGTCAATTTAAACATTTAAGAGAAATGTTTGGATAGGTACATGGATGGACTAGATGGGCTGAAGGACCTGTTTCTGTACTGTAGTGTTTTATGACTATGACTATATGACTCTATCTTTCAGATCCTCTTTAAATCTCTCCCCTCTTCTCTTAAACCTGTGATCTCCATCTCCATATCTATCCATAATCTATCCTGGATTATTCCTCCTATCTACAGTATGCATATATAATGTATGTGTATATTT